>NC_046209.1:3069574-3384876 GCF_011004875.1 Balearica regulorum gibbericeps | reverse complement strand
CCACCTCAGCCAGCCCAGTTAGTTCAGAAAATGGAGCCAAGGAAACCGCACCCTCCCCTTTGCGTCCATGTTCTTACTGTGTAAGGTCTGGAAGCTGCATCCACCTCTCTGCTAAGGAGATGCACAGAACATGTCACTGTTTTCTCAACGTTGAAGTTTCATTACCTTGTTTTTCTTATTAATTCTATTCTATTTATTATTCCGCCAGGGCTGAGATGTGACAATGTGAGCCACCACATTGGGTCACATCAGCTAGAAAAAGTATGCAGCATTAAAGTGGGTTTCCCCCTCCCCTCCCTCTCTTTCTCTCTCTTCTTTCTCCCTTCCCCTCCTTGTTCTCCTTCTCCTTGTCTTTCTTTCTCTGTCGCTCCCTTTCTATTCAGTATCCATGTGGGCATTTGCTAGCCGCCCATAAATTATCTTTCTCTGCATTTTCCTCTCTCTCTCTCTCTTTCTATCTTTTTCTCTCTCTCTTTTTTACCTATTTTGCATGATGTTTGTGACTCTGAGAGCTGCATCTATCGATGGAACCGTGTCAGATCTTAAAGAGGCTTCGTTAGGGTTTCTATACCCGAAAACCACAAAAATTTCATTAGAGTTTCTCATCTTTTCCACACTCCTTCTCGCTCCAGGGGGACTGCCTCCCCCTGGACGGTTCTCACACGCAGACACTAACTAAATTCTGTCCCGCTCCGGGGACTCCCTCTCCTCCCTTTTTTTTTATATTTTTGCCTCGTTACTTTTCAAGCGGTGTGTCTCTGGCATTTGGGGATGTGATACTTCTCTCTTTGTTGAATTCTCTGGGTCCAACAAGGCAAAACCTTGAGAAGTTCCCATCTCCATCCCAGCCTTCTCCTTGCCACCACCCCACCTCTGCAGCATCCCTGGGGCACCGAGCGGCCGGTGGGAGAGGGCCCCTCTCCGGAGACGCGGGAGGCACCTGGACCCTTTCAGGCCGTGGTGGCGGAGGGGCTGTTTCGTTTCAATGTGGGAGAAGGTGACATGGGAGTCAGACCCCACTGGAAAAGGGGAGGAGCAGGTTTCCTGGGGCGCGGAGCGGGGAGCTGGGGGCCCCAGCGGCTGTGGAGGAGATTTTTCGACGCTCGCCATGCCAGCTCTTGCCAGTAAAGATGAGAAATTGCTAATAAATTTTTGTGTATTTATCTGTGCTGTGATGGGTCTAATCTTGATCAATGGAACCCTGTTGCTATGAAATATCGCTTTTATGTCTATATTCTATATATTGTTTGTGAAGTAAAAATTTATTTGTAGTTTAATTTTTTCAGTTTTTTGGTTTTGATTTTTTAATTTTTTTGGTTTTTGTTTTGTTTTTAAAGAAGGAAGAAAATAAATGATGACAAACCCCATCTATATTTAAATTATCTTTTGCTCTTTTTTCTTTTTCTCCCTTTTCTTCTTTTTCTTTTTCTTTTCTTTCTTTTTTTTTTTGTTTCGTTTTTTGTTTTTGTTTTGTTTTTTGTTACCTCTGTGCGTCTCGTCCACAGTTCGCCGTGTGGCCCCTCGCTTCTCCATCTTACCTGTCAGCCATGAAATCATGCCCGGTGGCAACGTCAACATCACCTGCGTGGCCGTGGGTTCGCCCATGCCATACGTCAAGTGGATGCAGGGAGCGGAGGACCTGACGCCTGAAGATGACATGCCTGTGGGCCGTAATGTCTTGGAGCTCACGGATGTCAAGGACTCAGCCAACTACACGTGTGTGGCCATGTCCAGTCTGGGAGTCATAGAAGCCGTTGCTCAGATCACGGTGAAATGTAAGAGAGTGTGAGCACGCCTGCGTGAGCGAGTGCGTGGGTTCCCCGACTGCATGTTTGTAGGAGCGTGCACGCATGAGCGTGTGAGCTGCTGCATGGGTTATATATGTGCAAGGCACATGTTGGGTGCACGGTTGTCACAGCATCCGAGCATGTGTGCAAAGCAAACGTGGGTAACGTGTGATGTTTATGCATGTGAGCATTTGTAGATAACGTGGTCGTGCCTGTCAGCCTTCACCGGTGCATGAGTGGGGATGTCGCTGCGCGTGCGTGGGTACCTGTTTCTGCTCGTGTCTTTGTGTGTCTGCACGGGGTCAGCCTCTGACTGTCCGATCTGCACATGAGTGCAATTATGCATGTAAAAGTTAGTTGTGCATGAGTGTGTGTGTGCATGGGAGAAGGAGCAACGTGGCTGTATGGGCATGTGGGTGCCTGACTGCATGTATATGTCTGTGTTGTTACAAGCCTGTGTGTATATGTGTAGAGGTGTGAGCATGAGCAGGAGGATAAACGTGTGCACCATGAGCGCCGTATGCTGGGATCTGTGCATGCATCTTTGGGCATCCCCCACAAAAAAGAAATCCGCAGTGAAGGGGAAGCTGGTGGCTTGAGATCTCTCCTCGCTTTAGGACAACTGAGCTGTTTGTTATGAAGCAAACTGTGATTCCAACCCCTGCATGCTTGTTTCTGTCCTGGGGTCTGAGACTGGCTGGGCAGTTTGCAAGGAGCCTTGGATGGCTTGATGCGTGCATGCATCCTGTTCCAGGGTTAGAGATTCAGCCAAGGCCCTGAGGATCTCTGGCATGTGTGCCCTTGCAGTAGAGCCTAGTTCCGGCATCTTAGTGGCCGTTGTTGCCTCAGCAAGAGGGGGAGTAACCCCAGCTTCCAGCTAGCAATTCCCAAGAGGAGCACGGGTGCAACCTTCAATCTATTCTGTCCTCAGCAGGGGAGTATTAAAACCCAAGCGGGATGCCCCTGAGGTTGGGTGAGTGTAGAGCTCTTTGTATGAGCTGGTGTCTGCTCTGAGTGCTGGCAATGCCCACGAGGGATCTGGGGGGAGATGGGGTGGGAAAGGATGTGGGCGGGTGGGGGAGAGGAGGAGAAACACTTTGGAGAAGGGGAGGGCTAAAGAAAACAATCCTGTTGTATCAGTGCATCTGACGAAGGTCTGGCAATAGAGATGAGTAGGGACTAGAGAATCTTGACATGACACTCATCCTGAGCCTTTGCACAGCGAGTGGGCTCACGTGCTAGCAGAAGGATGCCTAGGGCTGGACTGAGGTGCTCTTTGTTGTCCTGAATATTTTCTTCCTTCCTCTTTTTCCCTGTCTTTTCCTATCAATTTAAAAAGCTGCTGTGTGAGATACATTGCTTCTGCTTCCAACTATCCTATCTCCTCAGATGGGGAATCTTGCCCTGCTGGTGCCTTCTGCTTTTTGTCATTTTATTTGTATTCTATTCCCCCTTATGTTCCTGCATCTGCAGTCTTTCCAGGCAGAAGATGAAAGGAGAAGTTAGAGCTTTAGAGGTGCTCAAATCTAGAGAAGATGAGGTTGGAAAGGGTCTAAAGCGCGTAGTGAGGAAAACACGTAAAGCTTGCTGTTAAAGATGTCCAGCATTTAGCGTGCAGTCTCCAGCAAGCTCCAAAGGTAGTCTTCTGGATGCGAGACGGGGAGTGAGTGTTAACGCACATTGTGGCTTGAGAGGAAGCACTCCAAGTACTTAAGAGTTTTGTAGTTCTGGAGAGCGCAGTCCGCACTGTACCCTTACCTGCACGCTAAACATGGAGAGATTCAACAGTGCCGGAGCCGGGCTGCCAGCGCTGTTTCAGAAGATCTGATTACGTGCTCGGAAGGAGCTCCTGCGAAACTGCTTATTCTTACTGCCATGTGAGCCAGCGGATGTGCAGCTGAAGTCTGTGCTAATGATTCCAGATGCTTAGCTGAACACTTTCCTTTTGATGGAGCAGTTTAAGGAGGATAATAGAGTGTATAACTAGGTTCATAATATTTCAGCAGCACTTTACTGAACTGCCGCACTGTGATTGGTACTGTGCCTCTGGCTCCTGCAGCCCTAACTAGCCCAATTAGGCACCATTTCAGCATATGTGGGGTTTTTTTTAAATGTCTGTTCTTCCTGATTCTCAGCACTCCCCAAGGCTCCTGGGACGCCAGTGGTGACCGAGACGACAGCAACAAGTATCACCATCACCTGGGACTCTGGAAATCCAGACCCTGTGTCCTACTATGTCATTGAATACAAGTCTAAAAGCCAGGATGGACCGTATCAGATCAAAGAGGACATCACCACCACACGCTACAGTATTGGGGGACTCAGCCCCAACTCTGAATACGAGATTTGGGTCTCTGCAGTCAACAGCATCGGTCAAGGGCCTCCCAGTGAGTCAGTGGTCACTCGCACTGGCGAACAAGCTCCTGCCAGTGCCCCCCGTAACGTGCAGGGACGAATGCTGAGCAGCACCACCATGATCATCCAGTGGGAGGAACCGGTGGAGCCCAACGGGCAGATCCGTGGCTATCGTGTCTATTATACCATGGAGCCTGATCAACCTGTCAGCAACTGGCAGAAGCACAACGTGGACGACAGCCTCCTGACCACGGTGGGCAGCCTTCTCGAGGACGAAACCTACACCGTCCGGGTCCTGGCCTTCACCTCCGTGGGAGATGGTCCTCTTTCCGACCCCATCCAGGTTAAGACACAGCAAGGAGGTGAGCACCTGCGTCACCATCTTTGGATGCACTGGGCTGCAGGAGGGAGAGGTGTTGGCTTGTAGCGTTAGCCAGCTGTGGCTGCTGTGTCACCAGAGCATTTTTTTTTTTTCTTCCTTTATTGGGTCGATTTGGTTAAAATAGAAGTAATTTTCCTATAAGGAAGCTCAGTCCTGTGGCTGGAGCCAGAGGGCCTGGTGCATGATTTCTGATCTGTTTTTTCTCGGAAAGGTTGTTGCTTAAATGAGTGGGGCAAGCAATTATGCAAAGAGAATCTGTTTCAAAGTGAGGTATCTTACTGCTTCCAGTTTCTAAATGTCTTTAATAGACCTAAAAGCACTCACTGCCCAGAAGCATAAGTCTTCTTAAAGTACCCAGAAAGCACCTTCTTGGAGCTGAGTGGGGAATGAGCCTTATTTTGCCTTTTTCAAAAAGGAGAGCAAAACAAAGCCCTAATTGTCACAGCAGATGTGTTGAGCTGAGAACAGAAGATGTTTTATCACAGGTTGTCACCCAGCATGCTTTTGGGTGCTCTGCTATGGTGTGGGGTGCTGGTGAGGAAACCCCGCATCCTCACAGGCTGTTCGTGGGCTTCCCACTTCCAGAATCTTTTAATACTGGGGTTTAGTTGGAAGGGCTGTATTCTGCACTGCCAAGGGAGAGGCTTATGATCCTGTAGGACTCTTCCATCTCCAGCAACTCTGGACATGCTGGATGGAGTCCTGCAGTGGGATTTAACCCTCCACTGCTTTAAAGGAAGAACCTGCCCACTCTGCAGTGTGGCATTTCGCTGCTGACGTGCTCTTCACGCACAGGCTGTGAGGAAAACAGAGTTAGGAGTCTTCTAATTGTCTGAGCTAATGTGGTTCCTCCTGTCTCTCATCTTGCCTCCTCTGTCCCGTTGGCTCCTTCTCTGTGTCAGTTCCTGGGCAGCCGATGAACTTCCGAGCAGAAGCCAAGACAGAGACGAGCATCGTGTTGTCGTGGAGCCCTCCCCGCCAGGAGATCATAGTGAAGTATGAGCTCCTCTATAAGGAAGGAGACCACGGCAGGGAGGTGAGTCCAGAGAGGAGCAGCGCAATGGGTTGGGGCCCCGAGGAGCATCCCGGCCCTCCGTTCCCCAAGGTGGCTGAGAGAGGGGAGTAGGGCAGGTGTCTCTGGGCAGGGCTCGCCTCTGCTCCTTTTTGTTTGTTTTTATTTTTTTCTTCCCCCTCGCCCATCTCAGGTGCCGAAGAACTTCGAGCCAACGACCTCCTTCACTGTGGAAGGCCTGAAGCCCAACACTGAGTATGTCTTCCGTCTGGCCGCCCGCTCGGCTCTGGGCCTGGGGGCCTTCACCCCGGAGGTCAGAGAGCGCACCTTGCAGTCTAGTAGGTGTCTCTCCTTTTCCCACCCTTCTCTGAGGGGAAGACAGTCAGGGAGCCAGAGATGGTGGGCACAGGGGTACGGAGCTGTGGGGCGGCCGTTCGTGGTGCTGCGGCGTGTCGCACGTCTGGGGTTCCTCCGCAGGGAGGTGGGCAGCGGCGGGAGGGTGCCGCGGGGACCTGCTGCCTTCTCCCTTTGCTGACCCAGATAGCTGAGATGCGAATGAAGAGCGGGGCTGGCGCATGCTTTGGGGGGGCGATGGGAGGCCCGTTAGCACCGTCCACTTGATGAGGTGGGGAGCGGCGAAGAGCTTGTGGATGGGCTGCACTGGCCCTTGGTGCTGAGCATGCTCAGGGAGGACAGCACCCCACTGTCGTGCAGCAGAAACTGAGCAGCAGCTGTCCGGAGCGGGTGCGCGAGCAATGGAGCAGGGAGACGGTGGGGGAAATAGGGGGAAGAGGAGAAGGGAAGGTGATTAATCAAAGGTCCAGTGTTTTTGCCAGCCTTTGGGAAAGCTGTCCTCATGCCCTTTTCCATGAGTGACTTCACAGCGGCGGGAAGGAAGGTCTGCTGGCCCAGCAAGCGCTGGGAACGGTCCTGTTTGGGCTCCGGCAGAGCGGGAGAGAGGAGTCATGTGGAGGCTGTGGGGGAGATATTAATGACACCGGGATGGAGCGTACGCAACCAAAATGTGCTGGTTTTAGTTTAATGGATTGTCTCCCTTCGCTGTTGCCCTGGGGACAATAACCCTGGATGGCAATATTTCAACCTGGGCTTTTCACAGATCTTTGCTTTTAAATGAGGTGTTTTTTCACTGCATGAGTGGCTGTGGCAGCTGTTCTTTGTGTTTTCTGTCTCCTCTCATCTCTACTAAATCACTCCGCTGCAGTTTGGAGTAGCCGGGAGCAGAACTAACTCAGAAATGGCTCTGGTCACCAGTGTGAGGAGAGAGAGCGCCTGCTCCCATCTCTCAGAGTCCTTAACAAGGGAGAGCAGCGGGCGCTCGGCTGGGCGCCTGCCCCATCCTTCCGTTTTAATTGTCACGTCCTGCTGTCTGTCTCTCTCTTCCCTTTCTCTCCCCCAGGGGGTGGGAGGAAAGGGGAGTCCGTTTCTGCATAGACAGAATTCCTTACTGAGGCTTTCTCAGGCCTCCAGTCCATTCAAAGATATGTCGTTTTCTTCTTTCCTTCAAATGTTTTTCCCCTTTTTTCCTTTTTTTTTTCCCCTCTTACTCTCTCTACATATTGAAAGAAAATCCTTTCCTGACTTTGCTGCAGATCTGCTGGTTCTGATCCCAGTATGGTACTGTCAGAGGGAGCATCACTGGGGGGTGGGGGAAGATGAACTGAAAGGACCTGAAAAAGAAGTGTCAAACTTACCCACACTCTGCTTCTGTTTTACAAGGGGTTTCCCTCCTTGAGATTCATGGGGATGGGAGGAAAAATGGATCTGGGATTTGTGCTTTCTGGTTCAATAAAAACGGGCTGGAAGAGGGGTTTGGGAGCTGATGGCAGTAGGGCTTAGTGATGCCAAATATTTTTCCCTAAAGGGTGAGGAGAAGGGGATCTGGGAAGGGGGAAGGCTTTGGGGCTTTTTCTAACTTGGCACCTGCCCAGAATGAGGCCTCGTTTATTTCTGTGTAGCTCAGCTTTCATAGGGATAGTTTCATTAATTTAATGCTCATAAGAACATCAGCTGGGAGCTGTCAGTGTCCTGTAACACGGTGAAACATTTTTTCCTGGCTGGCTGTTGGAGGAACGAGTCAATTCTCCCTGGTCCAGGCGACATCCTTCGGCTCACAGACCTTCTGGCTCGGGACAGGCTTTTGTGTCTTCCCTCTGCAGCTCCTTTTCCGTTCAGCTCCTCCTTGGCCCGCTCCATGGCTCTTCTTTCTTTTCTCTTCCGCTGTCTGCCTGCCTGCCTGCATGCTCTCGCAACCCGATGAAACCAGCTCCCTGCTCTCTGTCTGTCTGTCTCTTGCTGGGCGGTTTCACACCACGATGGCATCTTGTCTCTGCAACGGCAAAGCCTCCCTCGTCCTCCCGCAGCCTGCTCTTCCCCTCCTGGCTCCGCTGGCAAGCATGTGCCTGCATGCCGCAGCCCTCCCTGCATTGCACACCTTTCTGCACAACACCCTCCACCTCCCTGTCAGGGTGGCTCCTCCTGAGCATCATAACCAAAGTAAAATCCATTAAACTAAAGGTAAAGTATCTTTTTCTTCTTGAAGTAGCTGGGTTTTAACTCTTCAAGTACCAGAGACGTAGATGGTAAAAATAACAGAATCTCATAGTTGGAGGAAGCTGGTTTGCCCTTTCCAACTAGCCATGACCTTCCCAGGGCTCCTTGGCAACTCTCCTACTCAGAAATTTCAGAGTGCAAAGCATGCGTCAACAGACAGGGGTGACAGGGTGGGTGCTGTGAGGCTGCATGTGCAGGTGTAGAGGAACAACGGGGCTTTCTCACCCTCCGTTCCTTCCTAAGAAAGGATGTTTCCCCCACCCATTAGCTCTGCTCTCCTTCCCTTCCCCCTTCCTCACAGTATGTGAAGTGAACAAAACTTACACAAAGTCTGTGGTACCTAAAGGGTTAAAAAACATTGTATTGTACAAGGTCAGTAAGGGTCATTCTTGTGGCTTGGACAGTCAACTTTAAAGCGTGTAAAAGATGCAGTTCAGGTGAGTACTGGCTGGTCTCAAGCGGATTCACAAATACAGTCCACCCTGTCGCTGCAGGCTCACACACACGTGCGTGGATCTGCACACACTCGTGTATGTCCTGGAGCCCGTGGGAGGGCAGGGAGGGGTTCCCGAAGAGCCGTCTGCCTGGTAAAAACAGAGACCAGCAAAGACGATGATCTGCCGGCCGGGGGGCTCTTGCCTGTGCTGTAGCTCCCTTTCCAGCAAAGGGGCTTGCTGCAGAGGTGAGCTCCCAGCCTCCGGTTTGGGCTGCGGTGCTTTGCCTCCTGCACACGGCTCCCACCTTCTCGACACTGTCCCCACGCGCGCACGCACATCTGCAGGCTCACGCAGGTTGGGCTGGATTGTGAAGGAAACTCACAGTGCCATGAACTCCCCAGATGCGTCTCCAGTATGGCCAGCACTTGGTGGCTGTTTTCATCCAGGTGCTGTAGTCGATGCGAGTGACGGGGAGGGGGTCCGGGTGGGATCTGGGCCTTCTCCCCCATCACTCACCCACCCCGCCTTTTTGACCAAAGAAAGTGCAAACCAACCTAAAAGGAGGCCTCGCTCCAGGGCCTCTTGGTAGGTCCCTGTGCTGGAGCGTAGAGGGTGAGTGAGCAAGCGAGCGTGACCACGCACAGCAGCTGCCAGTGCAAACAGTGAACCCAAGTGCCAGCTGGAGCTCCGGCTCTGCTTACTGGGGCTTTCATAATGAGTTTCAGGATGGAAAGGGTAGGTCAGGTCAGACCCTCTCTGCAGTGGGTTTCTCAGCCGTGGTGGCTTTGGCTGGACTGCTAAGCAGGAAAGGTGGCTTCTAACCCTGCCCTGACGGGGAGAAAAAAGAAGCAAACAGCATCATGGCAGGCACCGGAAGAGGGCTGAGTCTTTTCCTCCGTACCCTGAAAGGGACTCGAGTTGCTTCTGGGGTGTGGGAAGGAGCCGTGCTTCTCCATTCTGGAGATGTCGGTGCTGCATCGATCACAGCAGATGAAGAGAGCTATAGGGTGAAGGAGATCCGTCAGTGGGACTCTGCCGCCCTGCTCTCCGGTCTCTGCACAGGTACCTCGCCAAAAGAGGATAGATTGGGGTCCAAAATTGCCGTTACTGCACTCGCTAAGGTTCTGCTGGCAGGGGGGAGTAACTCAGTGGGGGAGCTAGCAGCGGGGCAGGGTGGCATTGAAAAGCCAGTCATGTACAGAAACCCACCAGGAGCTTGGTCTGGCCTCGTAGCTCAGTTTCTCTTGTTCTCTCGTAAGAAAGTCTTATAAGTTAGCAGTTGAAGCGTGGAAGGTAGGTAAACAGACTGGGAATGTTCTGGAAGGAGTCATTTTTTATATCAGTATTATTTTATTATTATGATTTCCTTTCTGATACGTTTTTTATTTTAAATTACTGGCTTGATTTATGTTTTACTTTCCAGTTTGTTACTTTTGGTTTTGTTTGTTTGACATATTTTGTATTATTTTGCGTGGCTAGCCATGGTCAGGGATCGTCACCCTCTGCAGTGGGATTCCTGAGGATAAGGGTTTCATTCTGCCATTTTAAATACAGCCAAAATGTGGCAATAAAGCATGAAAGTAGGAGAACAAGACTCAAAATGTCCTACTGGACAGAGCGCTCAGCACTGCAGTGTAAGGACTTTCTTTACCCTTTCTGCAAAACCCACTTCTATTTAATGGAGGCATATGCAAAGCATGTGGCTTTCACTCCAGTGCAAACTGGGCAAACTGGGACTTGATTTAGCAGAGTCCTCAAGGCAAGCTGGGCATAAGCATGTGTTTGTGACTCAGGGATGGGAGTCAGAGGTTTGAAGGAAATAATTCGTCAGTAAAAGAGCTTTTTGTTGATTAGAAAGCAACAGAGAAACTGTGACCACCATTTATGTGGTCATTCTTGCAGATGATGCTTTGGGGCCGTGTAAGGACACTCCAGTTTCTGGCAGTGTCTGCGGAGAGTTACAAGCTATTTACTGGAGTTTGGCTGTATTGGGGGAGATCGGTTTTGCAGAGTTGCCTTGAAAATGTCTCACTCTGCTACCTAGGCTGATTAACTGTAATTAGTGATTGAAAGAAGTCTAGTCTAAGGTTCCCAAAGTGACCAGGTTACACCTGGGGTACAGACTCTTTGCGCAGACCTCACCAAGGTCTCAGGCCTGTGGCATCTCCACTGGCAGACCTGTGTTCCTCCCTGTATCTCAGGGCACAGCCACGGCATGGCAGCGTGCACCCTGGCACGTAGTGTCTGACGGAGCTGGTGTCAGCGTCCTGCTTCCTACCGAGCAGACCACGCTAAAAATTACCTGCTGCAGCTCAGTAAACACCAAAGCGAGCAGCCCTGCACTAGAAACTGTGGTTTACACCTTCCCCGTCTCCTGAAAATCAGCCCTTAGACAGTTGTCTGCTGCCACCGTGAGAGCAGGCGGCTGTGTCGGGCCATGCTTCCAAAGGTGTTCTCCTGGGACTTTCAGAAATACCCTGACATAGTTTAGGCAGTGAGTGCAAAGAGAGTTAGACCTGCTGCCGCTTCTGAAAATCCCCCTGGGTACCTGAACACCTTGCAAACCCTCCGCCTCGCTCCTTTGCAAGTCCTTGCTCTAAACACCTCCTGTCTGACCACGTCGTGGGCTCATTGCTTGGCAATATCCTGGGCATTACCACCATGGGGTTTTGCCTCCTTCAGTCTGTGGACAGCTAATAACTTCCATCTGGAGGTACAGACTCTTAAATTTGAGCCTCCTTGCAAAAGGCATATTTTTCTTACTTACTTTTCACAGATCCCTTCAAAGAAATTCAAGGTCCCGGAGGCTGCAGTTTGGAAACAAGTGCTTTACAAGCCAGGGCAGGGTTTGCCAGAGTGCTGTAAAACAGGGAGCTAAAGGAAAGGTCTTTTGTAGGGTGAAACTGGGTGCTCGGTTTTGTGCCACGTACACTTAGTAGAAACAGCAGGACCCCACTTGGCTAGCCCGCTTGCTGTTTTAGTCCTTCGCCTTATAACATTTCGGTTTTGATGCCCCATTTCATTTCCGTTGGCTTTTTTTTCTTTTCATTTAAAAAAAAAAAAGACAACAACAAAAAGCTCTCTTCTTTTTTAATTTTATCTTCCTAAACCAAATTTTTGTACGTTTTATTTTAGATTTTTTTGTTATCATTTTCCTTTTTTTTTCTTTTATCTTTCCCATCTTTTGTTTTTTTCCCCCTTCTTCCCTTTCCCTCCTGAATTTTCCCCCCTCGTAGAACCGTCTGCCCCCCCTCAAGACGTAAAATGCGTCAGCACCAGATCCACCGCCATTCTGGTAAGTTGGCGGCCGCCTCCGGCCGAAAGCCAAAATGGCGTCCTGGCTGGATACAGCGTCTACTATCGAGCGCTGGACTCTGAGGACACGGAGCTTAAGGAGGTGAATGATATCCCCCCAACCACCAGTCAGATCCTACTGGAGTCCCTGGAGAAATGGACAGAGTATCGCATCACTGTCGTGGCTCATACGGAGGTGGGGCCGGGCCCGGAGAGCTCGCCAGTTATCGTCCGGACAGATGAAGATGGTAATTGCATTTCTTCTGGTTTTCTCCTGAGTCCCCTGGTGAATACGTGTCCCTGGAGTGGGCTTTTCCCACGCTGGCGAGCACACGTCGAGTCCCTTCTCGTGGGTCGTGTGTGGTGCAAGAGCAAAGCTTGAATGAGCCTCAACTCGGCCTCCGGTCCAAGGCATGCAGCATCCTCTGCTGCCATCCCCCTAAGCCCTTCTAAATATTGGAGTCCGTAGGGTTGTCCTTGCTTTGGGGTCGGGTTGTTTCGGATTTCTGGGGATTTTTTAATGTCGAGCCTCTGAGCCTCGACTGCACCACTTTTCCTGAAAAGGTAACTGAGCAAGGAAGCAGCTGAGGCAGCGAGGAAATGAAACCAGAGAAGAGGAGACAATTGCTGCCAGAAACTGTTTTAAAATATTAAGAGTTCTTCCCACCCATTCCTTGTTACAAGCTCCTCTTTGAGTCAAAGTTTTGATGAGTGGCAGAAAGGAAGAATCTCTGTTAAAGTTTCCAAAAACCTTCAGTGACAAGCAGTTTAGACTCCAGTTCAGTGGCCAAGCTCAGAGACTTTTAGCCCAAACAGGGACAATGAGACTTGAACTTTCCTGGTATTTGTACAGTAAAATAAAACCAGGAAAAAATGTGAATGTGTGCATGAAAGGAGAGCACCCTCCCAGTGAGGGTGAGGTAGGACCCTCAAACAATATAGGTCAAGTAAATAACATAAGTAAATTCCAAACTTCTCAAGCTTTCTTCCTCCATCCCAAATAGAAAGAATTTCTAAAAAAGCAACAGTTTTCTCCCCAGTGAGGGTCCTGTTGCCCTGAGCATCTGCCCGCGTCCAAATGGATAGAATACCTTGCTCAGAGAAAGTATGGTTTTCTTGCAGATGAAGCTGTCATGCCCTGTATTGTTATTATTATTTCCAAGAATTTAGCCCAAATTCCATCCAAGACATCTCTTGTTCCCTGTCCTGAGATTACGCAGCAGCTGTAACTATCAACCCACCTGCCCTGCCTGAGAGACAAGGGAACTCCAAGGGCAAGTCCCCCTCCAATCTTCTCCACCCTAACATCTCACAGGCAGGACCAGAGCTTTTCTGGCTGGTTAGATAGTGGTATTGTCCTCAGAATGGGATCTGGAACTATATGGTTCCTTCCATCTGAGCAAACTGGGGACAAGGGAGCCTGTGGAAGAATGACTGGACTATGAGACGGGCCTGTTTCCATGCATATCTCTGAGCCATGCAGATTAAATCCCCGAGAACTGCTTCCCTGTTTCACTGAAAAAAGGCCATGGCAGATGATGGGATATCTCGTTTGGCTGTTAAGTCTCCCCCACCTTTCAGGGCTGTAGGTTCAGTGTGTGTATAGGTGAAGTGAGTATGTCCCATAGGTGAAGTGACGGCTCCAGCTAGAAGTCCCCAAGTGACTCTTACCCCTTTCTTCCCTTCCTCGTAGTGCCCAGTGCGCCGCCTCGGAAAGTGGAGGTGGAGGTCCTGAACTCAACTGCAATCCAAGTGTTCTGGCGCTCTCCAGTCCAGAACCGCCAGCATGGCCAGATTCGCGGCTACCAGGTCCACTATGTACGCATGGAGAACGGAGAGGCCCGGGGGCTGCCCCAGATCAAGGATATCATGCTGGCTGACGCCCAGGTGAGGACTCGCCTCTTGCTCCTCTCTCTTCTCTTGTGGAAGGTTTGAGGGGGTGAGTGCTCCAGCCACCTTGTCTCATCCCAAGCAACGTAACGCTGGAGAAAGTAGATGAGTGTCTTTATGACAAGGTATGTGTTGTCTTTCTGCAGTTCATTTGCACTCCCAGACAATAGCTATTGTGGAAGAGTATGAACTGCTGTCCCAGCACTGAACTAAATCCCATCCATCCTCCCTGTGTCTGGGAAGTCTTTTAAGACAGGCAAAGGCCACAGTGGAATCTACTAATTTCTCCCACTCCACTTCTTCCTTCATGCTGGCCTGGTAAATTCTGACCTTGTGTGGCTGCTTGCTCAGGGACTCCTTCCTCATGCTGTGTCTCTGTCTTTCCCTTCTTTCCCCTCTTGTATTCTCATGTGCAAAACCTCTCTTGTTCTCTGCCCAGTGGGAAACAGATGACACTGCTGAATACGTAAGTAAAAAAGTAAAAAATCCTCCCATCCTGGTTCTGTCCCTTCCCTTCTCCCACTTCCTGTTGTGGTGTGATATTTTCCTTTTCCTTTATTTTTTTGCAGTGCCAGTGTGCCTGTTACAAAGCCTGTTGTTGGTGTTCCCGCGCCTTGTCCCCACCCTGTTCACTTTGCTCTGCAACCCCGTGTGATTGTGTAGTTTGTCAGCACGCAGCAGTACTGCAGGGTTTTCCCCTCGGCTCTGAAGGAAAGATGAATCTGCTGCTCCTCCATGGGGAAGCAGATGAGACGTTGAATTTGGGACTACCTTGAACGTATGCTTAAAGATGGGCTGGTCTGCAAGCGCCTCTGCCTTGTGTCTGAAAAACATAGTTAGGCTGAAAAGCATTGGGTATTCAAAGCCCCGTAAGCCCTAAGCTATCAGGGCATGAGCAAGTGCTTTGTGCCCTTAAAGGGCCAAGATTCTTAGATACTCATTGATACAAAGCACTGAATCACTAGTGGTGCTTTTACCTTTTAAGTAGACCTTAAAATCAGCTTGGCTGTTTGGCATTTGCTACTTGTGCTGAAATACTAAATGTTTTCTGTGATCTTACAGCTACAAAGCAGCAGGAGGAAGCATTTCCTTCTTGGAATGGCATGGTCCCAAGATAATGCGCTACTAAATTGAATGTGTCTCTTAGAGATTGCCAAGTGCCCTACAAAAGTGAGGGACCTCTCTTTTATAGATGGAGAAACTGAGTCACATGAAAGGCAAAGTCTTTTGCCTAAAATCTTAATGAAACTCAGTGGCAAGTGTGAGAGCAGAACAGGTTTCTTGACTTCTAGAAGGCAGACCTGTCTCTGTAGCTAATGGCTTCCAGACTTGTTCATCAAAATCCTGCTGTTTTGAAGTTCTGCTGTTCCACTCCCTGCTCAGCTTTGGGGGGCAATATAGATATTTTCAGGACCAGCAAATTCTCCCCAAGTGCTGCCCTGAGATTTAATACTGAAAGCACTAAGGGGCAGTGGGGGGTGAGGAGAGAGGAAGACCATAAAACATGCACAACATTCACATCTCCCTCCTATTCAGGGCCTTGGAGAAAACCCTGCTGCATATGCTCTCATCCTGTTTGATGTAGCACGGGTATTCCTTTTTACAACACAGCCCTTTGAAGGAATGAATACTTCATGGGGAAGGGCTATTCTTGAGGCCAGACTTCTAACAAAAGCTCTTGGGAGCCAGGTGTGGTGAGGCTGATAGAGGATGGAGGAAGGAGGGTGCTGGGGATTTAGCAGAGAAAATGTCGTCTTGCACTTTGCGTTAAAGCAATCCCTTTAATATTATGAAGGCATTAAAAAATATCTCTGAGGAGAGAAGGGAGGGGGGAAATGGAGAAAAAAATGTAATCTCCCTGAAGCCGCTGAGACCTCCTCTGAGACGGCAGAGTGAAGAGGAACACTTTGAAGAGTGCTGCAGCGTTTTGATGGCTGCAGCAGTTTATGTTGAGATAGGGAATGTGCGAGAGGTAGATCTGGAAGAGAAGGCATTGAAGCAGGGCCCTGCAGAGACACGCTGTGTGTACAGAGGGACTGTTTGCAGCCGGGCTGTGCGTGCCTCTCACTAAGGGAATGTGGCGCTCATCCTCCTGCCAGTTGCCACGTCTACCCCGTTGCCCCAGAATGTCTCGTGGTTTCAGATTCAGTGAATGTTCCTGCATGCTAGAAAAGGGCTGGGACTCCTGCAAGGAGGAGAGATCTACCTGTGTGTATGTACCTGAATATTTACATGATTTTCCTTTGGAATCTCACAAACAGGAAATGATCATTGCTGGGCTCCAGCCTGAGACTGCGTATTCCATTACTGTAGCCGCCTACACCATGAAGGGAGATGGTGCTCGCAGCAAACCGAAGGTGGTCACCACGAAGGGTGCAGGTAAGAGTCTTTTCCTGAACCGTTGGGATTCCAGCAGTTTCCTAAAGCCAAGAAGCTCTTGCTCCAGACTCAGCTTCTTTCATCCCACTCCCTTCATGAAGGACAGACTTGCAACAAATGCTGTGCTGCCCCAAAGACAAAACTATTTCTAGTAAGGCAGAAACCCGTTCATTCCTCACAGGTAGCCCTCACTAAATGACATAATTTTCCATCCAATGCTGCAGAAAGCCCAGACACACCCAGAAATGCAGCAGAGGATGAATTCATTGCTCATAATCTCTTGTGCTAAAAATTCCAGTACACCAGAAGTAAAGAGAATCTCTGCCTGGTCTGACACTGTGGAGGGACTGTGTGGCTTTGATGGTTGGCGCACACAGGTGCCTTGGGGAACCGGAGAGCCAGAGGTCTGCTGTCATGGTGTTGACTTGCAAAGGTCTGAAAAGCAGCAGGCAGACAGTGGTGGCTTATACTGCCCACTCCTCTCGCTTCTAGTATTGTGTCTGAACATACCTCCCCTCTTTGCTCAGGACTAGCGGAGGAAAAAGTACTGATGGAATTGACCTTTCCTGGCTAGCGTTTCTGGGACCTGGGCTCTGTCTGCACATGCCAACCAGATTCATTCCTCCCTTTGACCTATTCTTCATGGCAAAGCATCTGTCAGCCTCAGTACAGAGCATGCGGTAGCAAGCTAGCATGGCAGGGCCTAAACAGAGGAATGACAAAGGGCAGCAGGGTATCCTTTGCTCTTCCAAACAGTTGTGCTGCAGACAGAAAGGAGAGGTACGCACACCACCTGTTCTCTCAGCCTCTGCATTCCTGTGGGTTCTGCTCTCGCGGCTAAACCTCTGCTCTGCAATATGGGAAGGGTTTCGTGCGTGGAGGGAGACTACGGTGCCAAGACCTGGAGTTGTCCCTCGCCCAGTCCATCTCTTGTTACCTTCTCTCACCTCATCTTGCTTGTGCTCTCTCTTTTGTTCCTGCTGTCAGATGATGGCTTTCTCCCCTTTTCATTTCTTTTCTTTGTCTACTAACTTCCCAACCCTCGCTGTCAGTTCATTTTATTAGTTGTCTTCACCCTGCCTGTAGCAGCTGTGTAAACTGACATCATCCCTTGTTTCTGGAAGAACATTGCTCTCTGGCTCTGCAGGGATCGAAGGCCTTTGGTCAGTGCTGCATAATTAACCTGGAAACCTCTGCTCAGGCTCTGGAGGCAGCACAGACACTCAGCCAAGTGCGCAGGACAGAGCGGGCTCAGGAGCCCTGGCCTGGAACACCCAGGGCTGGCTGCCCTCCATGCCCTTCCTTTTCCCTGCCCTAACTCACATCTTCATCTCATGTTCTTGTGTTCAGACAAGTGAATGGGGTTTCAGCCTTTCTCTCCCCTGTTGCCTCTCCCGCCTAGTTAAGAGAACGGCACACAAGAGAACAAGGTTGCTTTCCAGGACACCAGCTCTTGCGGATGTTACAGCAGGGTACGTTTGGATGTCAGCATCCAGGCTCCTGTCCTCACACCTTGTAGTGTCAGTGCGCTGTCAGAAGCCTTTTCCTTTACTCGTCCTCTTCTTCCCCCTCTAGCTTTGCCCATGTTTCTTCTCACTAGCTCCCTGGTTCTCTCATCTCATTTCCTTCTTCCCGAGGCTCTCTACCCTTTTCATTTTTCTCTCCCGGAGCCTTTCTCTCTGTCTCCCTCCCTTGTCACTCTCTCTTGTCACCCTCCCTCATCTCTCCCCATTAGGATTTGCAGTGCAGGTGATCAGTCACAGAGGGATGTTTTCTCCAGCACAGCAGCTATTACCCAAAACTCAATTTCCCCCAACTTGAAATAGCTATTTAAAAAAAAAAAAAAAAAAAATCTTTCAAATGGCTCTGTAACATTCTTATCTTCTTTGCGGTGTTGAGTCAATATACCTTCTGAGAGGAGAGATTTCTTTCTTTATCATTCAGGGCTAGGGGCTGAATTTAAATACAGTAATACATCCAATTTTCTCCTTTACTGTCCAAACCAATTGCAAAATAAAACACTTCCCCCCCCGCCCCGTGCTTTTCTCTCACCTTTCTTCCAAACAATATTTGTTGTGCAAATGTAATATTTTCAAGCTCAGCTGATTATAGGAACATTTGTGATAAAATCCAAAACATAAAGGTAATGGCATTGTTTTTCTCTTTAATGTGTTTCTTAGGTATTTCCAAGGGAGGCTCTCCCAGCATTGTTCCCTAGCTGTTCTTTGGCAGTTTGAAATGAATAAAGCATTTGTTTGAGACAACCCCTCGTCCCTGTGTTCAGGTGTCAGTCGACGTGGCAGGCAGAGCGCTTTTTTCCCCAGTTGGGCCCTGCCAGGTCCCTGACACGGGCAGCGTCCTTCCCTGCCGGCTCCCTCCTGCTCTCTTCCTTAGCCGCACTACGGCTTTCCAACCTGCCGACCCGCAGTCGGACTTGTGCTGTGAGAGTGGGACGGGATCTCTCCTAACTCCATTCTCTCACCTCCTCCTGTTCAACCAGAAGAAATACCAAGGCGGAGAGAAGGAAATCAGATGTCTAATAGTGGAGTTGAGTGTAAATGACGCGTGAGCTGCTGGAATTAATGCTCTGGTTTCTCCAGCTTCAGGAACCTCTGGGCCTACACGTGTCATTTAACTGTGGCTGTGGGCTTGCTTAGCAGTCGGGCAGTGCCAGGGCTCATTAGACAGAGGCACAGCGCTGCTGAGCTCCTACAGCATCCCCCCAAATGTGGAGGAACTAACTGACAGGTTAAGGAGGGAGCTAACTGAAAACACACCAGCACTCGGCTGTCTTTTCCCTTCCCCCAGAGGAGAGAAACTGTGCAGAGTAAGCAGCAACTCTCCCTACCCTCTGCCTCGCACAGATTTTGGGCTCTGTTTCCACTCATTGTGTGCTTCCTTCTTTCTGTACCCAACTGGGTGATCAGATGCCTGCCAGACTCGCTTAGCTGGCCGCGTGCCTGCTGCTCAGGACCTGGGGCTGCCCAGACTTCCTTTCCCATCCCTCATTACTTCACCCTCAGCTGCTCTGGACTTCCCAGCCTGAGCCAATCTGTTCCAGTCTCTTTCTGCATGAGTTGTGCTGTGTAATGGAGAGAGAGAGAGGGAGAGGACGGGAGTCTGGGGGACTCCTGCGTTCATTCTTCTCTGCCCTGGGAAGCAATCTGCTCGGGTGGTTAGGATAGGAGGCTGGGAGTCAGGATTCCTGAGTTTGTTCTTCCCAGCTGTGGGAGAGCATGTGATGCGGTGATAAGGAGGAGCTGTGCACATCTTTCCATCCGGAGGAGAGGGAAGAGAATAACTCCAGAAATGTGTGGGCACCTCGCAGCTGACACATTGGCAATGCACCTCATTTCCTGGACTTGATAGAGAACCGTCCACCTGCACAGCGGGTGGGTAGCGGCAGCAGCTCAGTTTAAAGGGAGGTACTCTAATGTACACAGAGTCAAGCTGAAACCTTGCCACTGATTTGAGGAACGTATTGCTGCAGCTTAAGATCTCTGCATCTCCTCACTCTGTCACATGTTCGACTGAAGGTGTCCCTCTTCTCTCCCAGTCCCAGGGAAGCCCGTCCTGTCTGTGCACCAGACAGAGGAGAACACTCTTCTGGTGAAATGGGAGCCTCCGTTGGATGCGGAAGGCCAGGTGATGGGCTACCGGCTCCAGTTTGGCCGCAAGGATGTCGACCCCCTGGCTACCTTGGAGTTCACGGCCCTGGAGGATAAGTACACCGCTCCCAGCATCCACAAGGGCGCCACGTATGTTTTCAAGCTGGCCGTGAAAAGCCGGGCTGGCTTTGGGGAGGAAGCTGTGCAGGAACTCACCACCCCTGAAGACATCCCCAAGGGTTACCCCCAAATCCTCGAGGCGAGCAACATCACTTCCATGTCGGTCCAGTTTGGCTGGCTCCCCCCCGTGCTGGCCGAGAGGAATGGAGCCATCGTCAAATACACCGTGGCCTACCGGGAAGCCGGTTCTCCTGGCAACCTGCTGGAAAAAGACCTGCCCCCCTCCCCAGAGAACTCGTACACCCTCAACGGCCTCAAACCCAACACCGCCTATGATGTTAAAATCCGTGCTCACACCAGTAAAGGCCCCGGGCCGTACAGCCCGACCGTCCAGTATCGGACGTTCCAGCTGGATCAAGGTAGGACTTACCGGTTTCTCCTCCCTCTCTCTCCTTGTAACCGGGGCTGGTGCCGGGAGGCAGAGAGCTGGAGAGGTCAAGCCAGGCTCAGCCAGGCTCGTGAGTAATTGCAAAGCACTCTGGTTTCACACTCAGTCCCTCAGCTCCTCTCTGCCTTGTGCCAGGTAAGTCCCTTTTACCACTTTCTTCTAAGTTAAGTCCGGACACCCTTCTTTCACTGGCACCTGAAGTGGGGGGCCAGTCGCTATACAGGTGGGAAGAGCATTTTCTTCAGCTTTTGCAAACAGCGAAAAGAAAACAGAAAAATCAAAAAACCTCAAAATGTGACCTGGGACAGGTTTCCTCACCTGAGCATGCTCAGAAAGCCAGCACCTCGTTCCTGCAGCAGCCACCCAGACCCATCAGTGCGTGGGCAAAGCCACGCGCCCTCCCTGGGGTTAGGCATGGGGACAGGGAGCACAGGGAGAAGGACCTTGGCAAAACTCAAGCAAAGTGTGGAGGAGGGAGCGAGCCCTTCCATTCCTGCAGCAGCAGCCAGACCCAGACTGGCAGGCCCTTTTGCCAGTGCCTGACGTTCTCTTCCTTCTCTTTCTTGCTCTTCCTTCCCTCTGCTGCCTTTTCTTCTCCTTTCTCCCCTTCCTCCTCACTTTTCTCTCAGCAGTTTTACCCAAAAACTTCAAGGTGAAGATGGTGACAAAGACATCTGTCCTTTTGAGCTGGGAGTTTCCTGAGAACTACAACTCTCCCACCCCATACAAGGCAAGTGGAAGGGAGGAGTCAGAACTGTGTTCCTTCTCATTTTCCTGGGAGTCTTAACTGTTGGTTTGAATAGGAGGTTGTAAGAGGCAGGGATTCTGGATTCCTGCCTCAGATACGGGCAGATAATAGTTAATCACTAGATCAAGGAGGTGGGATGAAAATCTGGGCTGTTGGGTTGCATTCCCACCTCCGTTACCAAATCATTGCCTCCCTAAGCAAGTTACCACAGTTTTCCCATTTCCAGATAAAAATTTCTCTTCCCAGAGAAGTCTCAAGGCTTTGTCCTGCATCTGCCTTGTACTTGGGGACCCTCTTGTGCAGTGGGCACGAGAGACAGACGGCTTCCCACTCAAATACCCCCTATTCCTGTGTTTGCTCCAGCTCTGGCAGAGCTGGGTGGAGCATGGCAAAGCTGAGTGCCCCACGTTCTCTGCGAACCGAAGCAATGGGGAGGAAGGACTTCGGTTGCTTGAGCAGTATCGGCTTTGTCGTGGTACAACTTTGCTGCCTCTTCGCCTCCCACAGATCCAGTACAACGGGCTGAACGTTGATGTGGACGGCCGCACCACCAAGAAACTCATCACCAACCTGAAGCCCCGCACGTTCTACAACTTCGTTCTCATGAACCGGGGCAATAGCATGGGTGGTTTGCAGCAGAACGTCGCTGCCTGGACTGCTGCTGACATGTTATCAAAGAAGCCAGAGGTGACCCACAAGCCTGATGCTGATGGCAACGTGGTGGTGATTCTCCCTGATGTGAAGAGCTCTGTGCCTGTCCAGTAGGTTTCTGATAAACTGCAGATGTGAGGTCCTCACTTTATGTTTTGGGGGTCAGCCCTGATGGCTGGAGTCCACAGTACAGACCCCCAAGGGCGGGGGGCGGGGTGGGGGGGAGTTCCCTGCATTTTCAGCCTTGCTTACTGTTGCCTTTTGAAGCTACTTCCCAGAGCTAACAGGGCATGCTAAAGAAATACTAAGGGAGTGACTAGGGACACATGTCATATGGGGCTGCCACTGAATCCAGGCTCATTCCAGGAGCAGCAATAACAACTGCGCTAAATTAAAAATAAGGGGCTTGGTGGGTTGGGCCAGTGTTTGCACAAATCCTGCCTTCCACCATCAATGTGTGCACTCTCTTCTTCTGTGGCTCATAGGAGGAGATTAATTCCTTCTATTTCTTCTGATTACTCCCAACTCTTAGGGCTTACTACATTGTGGTGGTGCCTCTGAGGAAGTCCCGGGGAGGACAGTTCCTCAACCCCTTGGGCAGCCCTGAGGAGATGGACCTGGAGGAGGTGAGTGTGGGTGAAACTGAAGCCAGCTGTAGGGAGAGAGCAAATAGCTGTAACAGCTGTGAGGGTGACCTGAGACCTTGGGAAGGGTAGTTTTGGGGTGTCTGTGCTCCATGTTGAGTAGCTAAGGTGAGGCCAGTCTGAGTGGGATGGTTTTGCTCTCCTTCCTTCCTGCTCCCTGGATGGTGCTGAAGGCATCAGGGCTCAGAGTGTTTCTTTGCTTCCTCCAGCTCGTTCAGGACATTGCCAGGCTCCGACGCCGGAGTCTGCGTCACTCCCGACAACTGGACTTCCCCAAGCCCTACATTGCTGCCCGGTTTCGCTCCCTCCCCTCCCACTTCATCTTGGGGGACATGAAGCACTACGACAACTTTGAGAACAGAGCCCTGGAGCCAGGGCAGAAATATGTCATCTTCATCCTGGCAGTGCTCCAGGAACCCGAGGCCGTAAGTGCTGCCTGCTTTCCCTTGCCCTCTTCAGATGCTTGTGCCCCTCCATCCTCCCCATTACCGACCAGAGACAGCAGCTGAGCTGCTTCCGAGCTGCCAGCAGCCCTGGTGCCCTCCTGGCATTCTCCATAACTCTCTCCCACCAGATGCCAGAGCTTGAGGGGTTTTTTTTCCTCTGTAAAGGCCTTCCAGTCCAGCTGTGGAGCTTTTGCACGTGGCTGTTGGAGCTGTTTGTGCTTGTGTCTGCATGCAGCAACCATGCTCTTTCCAGCAGACAGGCTCACAACGCAAGCATCTTGTGCAGTGCTTCAGCATTTTGCCATCTCGTAGGCAGGACTTGCTATGCTTATGGCTCCAGATTTGAGTCCAGCATGGGGAGTACTGAACTGTCCGCTCAGGAGTGCACTCGAGTTCAGAGATCCCTCAGTCAAACCCCTTTACAAAGAGTAATTTCTTGTAAGAGCTGTCCTTGTATTCCTTAGAGCAATGACCCTAGACATCCTGCTTTGAGAGCAGCATGTCACATGCTCTGGTCATTACTAAGTTCCCCACCAAGCAGAGAAGGGAACATTTTTGTAATGGAAAACTACATGCACTCTCTGTTCTGTTTACCACTTCAGCGCCTCTCCTGATTTCAGTATTGTTGTGTTTGGCTTTATGAAAACAACTGTTTTAATATTTACCTGCCTCCTCCCTCATGCACAATGAAAGCAGTCTAATACTTTGTTTTTAAATCCTCCTATGGAGTTGTAGCAAGGAGCTATTTGAAATTAAGCGTTTTCAGAGGGTTTTTTTCCCAAATAAATATTTAGTTGTGTATTTGATATTAAAGGATTAGGCTGACACGCTTCTGAATGGATTTCTCAATCGGATTACTGCAGCTTGTGGTAATTTCTGCTTTAGAACGAGGTACTGCATACTGGCTCACCAGGGCCTGGATTCACAGCAGCTCCCAAGTACGTAGCAGCATTTCAGTCTTGCTGAGAGCTGATAAGAGTTCAAGGACCCAGAGCCCAGATCTCCTGTTCTTGTCCTGTCCCAGACTTTTCACTCAAACCAGGGCACGTTGGTTCTCTCTGCATTTTAGTTTGTGTAGTTTCTGTGTAAGATGGGAGGGAGTGCAGCCTTCCTGGGGTGGGGAGACCATAGCACTCAGGAGAACAAGCAGGCAATGCCCGTTCATTAGGACACAGATGGGTTTGCATGTGCCTCTGATGCTCCTCAAGAGCACAGCTCATTGCAGAGGGAGCAGAGGAGACATGCTGCATTTTATTAATGTCTATTTAATTGTAAGGGTTGGGCTTTTTTCAGTCACCAAACCAGACTGTTTCTAAGCGTTAATTCTTGTTTTAATCCCTTCCCTCTTTCTCTGTAATCCCATCTGACTGTCAAAATCCAGATGGTTACATGAGAGCTTGGAGAAAGTGTTTGTGTGTTTGTGGCAGTGGAGAGGCCTCAGGGATGTGGTGGAACAGAGGCATGGTCAACTGGTTTTCTAAAAACACCTTCCTGGCTACAAGATTAGGTGAGCCATAGGCACGAGTCAGTCTGCAACCTCATCTGCATGTGATCTTTCAATGGTCTGTCTTGCCTGGAGCATTGGAGGAGGAAGATACCTGTCACATGAATACTCAGACAAGAGTTTTTTCTATAGATTGAAGAGGGCATTTTCTTGGTTATTATTTGGTTTGTGCTGCAGAGAGCTCACATCCTCTCTAGCAATTTCTCTTGTGGAATACTGTATGCTTGCCCATTGTTTTCAGACTCCATTCCATCTCTGACCTCTGTTCCACAATCTTTCATGTCTTCCAGACTTTTGCTGCTAGTCCTTTCTCCGACCCCATCCAGCTGGACAACCCTGATCCACAGCCGATCATTGACGGAGAGGAAGGGCTGATCTGGGTCATCGGGCCCGTCCTGGCCGTGGTGTTCATCATCTGCATTGTCATTGCCATTTTACTCTACAAAAAGTAAGAGATGCTTCTTGCCCAGATCTGTGACCATTCTGACCGTCCCCAGCTCTAGCCCCTAAAGGGAATTTCCTCCTTGGTCCTGTAGTTGTCAGCTGAGGGCAAATCCTTCCACCAGCACCAGAGAGAGGAGCCTTGAGGCAGAAATGCTGAATTGGAAGGGTCTGACTGGCACAGGAGAGATTAGCAGTGGGTTGCAGGAACCTGCTGCTTCACAGCCTGCCCCATGGCACTCTCAGTAAAGCTGTGCTTGTCCACAGGCAATATGTTGTGGCATGTGCGCACTGAGTTTGTCGGCTCTCTTGCCTGTCTCTGCCAGAAATGCTGCTCACAGCCACAGCTGGGGGCTCCCTGTCCTGAGCTCTGTGAGTGTGTGTGCACAGTGGGGGTGAAGCAGAGAAAGCACCTTTGTGCTGTGGATCAGCAGAGACCTCCATTGTTCCCAAACTGGTTTTCAGCTGGAGTTGGGAGACGAGCAGCAGGGGTGTAATGCGAGTCTGCAGGAGAGAGGAGGGAACAACCCCTGGAAGTCTCTCCCTTTTCCTTGGCTTTCAGGGCAGCTCACGGTGCCTGGATGGGAATGGGGCCCCATAAGCACACACAGGCCACGCTGTGCAATGAAAGAGGACGAGAGGAAGCAGATGCTGATCAAAATAGATCAAGGGGCAGGATGGCAGCTATGGCCCGTGCAGGGGTGTTCTTAGCTGGGATGTTCAGTACCCAGGAGGGAGGGAGCTCTCTCAGCCCTGCTCCATCTTTCATCTGCGCATGGGTGTGTATTTTGCATCCCAGCATGTGTGAAGCTGCTGCACACACAAGTGCTCTGGGGTCAGGGACTCAGGTGGTCCTTGTTGGTGTTCTTTAGCACCAACCCAAATGAGTAATCTTTGCTGGTCCCACCTCCACCTGTGTTAGCAGAGTTAGAGCTGAGCAAATGCTTCCCCCTTCCTCTGCAAGTCCTTTCTAACCTGAACATTTGTCTTGTCTTCTCTCCACTTACTGCTTTCCTGGACAGCAAGCCAGACAGGTAAGAGCACAGATTTCCCATTTACTCAGGTTCTTTCTTGCTGTGTGTTAGGCAGTGTTTACTGTCCGTGGCGATGGGGCTTTGTTGTTACAGTTCCTACCATTAGATTTGTCCTAACGGACACCCCGTGTCAGACTAACATGGGACCATTTTGAACCAAGGCAGAAAAAGCAAAGAAAGCCCAGCTTTCTCCTGCTTGACCATTCCTAAGTATAATGGCCCTTTCTCAAGCTGAGCAGCAGTGACAGTAAACGGTTCATAAAATGCTGGGTTAATGGAGCAGAGAAACACCCATTTGTGTTGCAGTCAGAGGTGAAAGCAGGTTTTCTCCGTGTCTGACTGCTCCATGCAGGCTGTCCCTGAGCCACTGGCATCCTGGAAGCAGAAGCTCACCAGCTGAGCTGTCCTCACCCTGCTGCAAAAGCTGTTCTTGCCCCATCAGCCAGGGACTTCTAACAGAGTTCGTTTATGACTGCAAAAATGAGACTTTTTTCAAACCATTTCCAAGGCTGGGAGAGCTTTCACTGGAAGTAACTGATGGGTTTAGCCAATGAACTATTAACAGCAGTTTCAGAACTGCGGCAAAAATAAACTGCTCCCAAACTGCAAAGTGGTGTAATTCCAAAATGCTGCCCCATGCAGTGCTGGCAGGGCTCACGCCACTTCTTCTAGCTATTAATGACATTAAGAGACAGCTAAAAATGTACTGAATAACCTCCTCTCTGCCTAAGTAATTGCCATTATTGCTGCAGGGATATTATTGGAGGCTTCTGTGTAACCCAAGCTGGAGAGGCAAGGAGCTCTACAGCCATCTTGCTAGAAGGGCTAGGACAATATTTGCAAGCCTCGAGGTGTGGGTGCACGTTCTCTGCCTGTTGGAGAAGTTCTGCTCCCAGCAGCTTGTTGCTGTTGCCTTGCCAGAGGTTATCACATCTTCCAATCAGGACTGGGCTTTGCTTCCAAATTCTTTTCAAGGAGAATGAGCCAGGTCAGCAAAGACTTTTCAACTGCCTCAGCTAACCTAACCCATTTTGAGCAAAATATATTAGGAAGCACTTAACATGTGCAGCTCAGCTGGCAGGTTGGAGCGGACTTCAACTTCTGGCAAAGAGGTGAGACAGATCTCAGCAGGCACAGCTGTGATGGGAGAGGATGCGTCTATGCTGGTTTTTGAACCCAGATTTTTAGGGTTCTGCTGATCAAAAAAAGGTTGAAAACCACTGTTCTGACTTCTCTGTCTGCAGCGAGGCACTGAGAGCTCCTACACAAGCCAACAGAGCAATATCAGTACTTTATGTCCAAGGTCATGGCCAGGAGATTCTGTACTTTTCCAAATGATTATGTTGGCTCTGGTTCTTTCAGACTGAAAATGGTTTGGCCAGAATTGGAAGGTTTCTGCTTGCAGAGCTCTGCAGAGTTCAGGGGAGGCTTGTCTGCGCGGGGAGGCTGAGGCGTGAGTTCACAGCACCTCAGCTGCTCCTTGCTGCGTGGGTCTACTGCTGTGAGAAGGGGAAACTTCCAGACTTGTCTGAAAGCTGCTGAGGGGCTGCTGGGCCGTTGTAAACCCATTGAATACAGCCCTGACCAAACTTCCCAAACCTCATCCCTTTTCTGATGCATTTTATGTAACTTACATCCTTGGCTGCATCTGGCCCTGATTTCAGTGGGCGCTGTGCTCGGGTCTGAACGTGGTCTGAGTAGCTGAACAGACTAAAAGGCCCGTAAGCTAAGGTGCTTTGTCTTCTTGTTTTTTTCGTTTCTTTTTTTTTTTTTTTTTTTTTTTTTTTAAAGCAAACGGAAAGATTCAGAACCACGGACAAAATGCCTCCTGAACAACGCTGAAATCACCCCCCACCACCCTAAGGACCCTGTGGAAATGAGGCGCATCAACTTCCAAACTCCAGGTAACCGGCTGCAGACCAGCCTTTCTCACTGGGAAGGCAGGAGTGGAGCAACTGCCCTTTCCTTAGCCCCTCCCTGCCTGCGTGAAGGCTGCTGCAGCGCTGCCTCTGCGACCTAGTGCTAACCTAGGCCAAGGAACCTCAAAGCCTTGTCTGTGCTAACCTTTGCTGGGAAGCCTCGAGGACCTTGCACGGGCTCTGCCCGGCACTAGCAAGGCAGGAAGAAGGGCTTTCCTGGATACCCAGCTAAACTGGTGCGTTCTGGGCTAAGTACGCAGCTGCAAGTGCCGTGGCCGTGCCAAGCTTGCCAGACCACCAATGCTGCCTCGCAGCGTCGTGCCTCGCACTGGGAGATCCCCAGGGGCGGTGGAGATGAAGCGTGGCGGGCTGCTCCAGCCACATCCGTAACTGGCGCTTTCTGCATACGTGCCAAAACACTCACGTGAGGAGCCAGGCCTGCCCCGTGGGTCGTGCAGAGAGAGAAGGGCAGCTGGTTGCTTCGCACAGATGAGGCGGCGTCTCCTCGCTTAGCGCAGACGCCATCACTGCGAACAGCTGCTGAGCTAGTGTGTAACTGCACTCAACTCCCAGGCAGAGAGGCTCGATGCACCCTCCTTTCTGTACACGTGTGTCCCCATGTGCATGCATGTCTAAGCTGCCTGCATGGCACCTCTGCAAGCCACCACTGACACGGCCTGGCACGGGCATGTCCTCACGCACACAGACACTTGGCGATGCTGAACAGTACCTGCGCACTGGTACACACCTCTGCCTCTGAGTTCCCGGTGCTTAAGGATTTGGAAGGGAATTGATTGTGCTTTTTGGGGGCTGGCTGTTTTGAGTTTGTTTGTATTTTTTTGCTGTTTTGTGCTTGTTAGTAATGTTTCTGCAGCTCCTGTTTCCCCTTCCCATCCCAGTCCTGTCCTTAGCGTTGTCTTGAGTTTTCTTAGGGCAAGGTTGGCAAGTCAGTAGGTACCCAGAGGGCAGGGATCTTTGGGGAAGCACAAAGACAGCGCTGAGCTGAGGGTTTCATATCAAAAAGAGTTAGGAACAACCGGTTGGTACCAGCCCAAGCTTAGGAACGATTTGAGTCTCAGCTGAGGGATGGAAGTGAGTTCAATCCGGCATGCAGGGACTGAATGCAGAGCAGTTCAGCAGCAGTTAGGTCCCTAAACCAGCTCCTAGTGGTGCTCTTGCAGGAGAGTCTGAAGGTGTTTGAGATCTTTTGAGTGTCCCCAGCTGCAGCTCAGCCACAGTTTGCATTTGTCTGGCCCAGTGTTAGATACCGGGTGCAGACAGGAGCTCCCTTTGCGAGTGTTCAGGTTGGCGTCTGGTGCTACAGGTGGTGGTGTGAGACCCAAGAGAAAGAGTGGCACTCCCCATGTGAAACCTGTGCAGAGATACAGATAAAAGGTTGAGGCCATCCAGCTTAGCCTGGGTGCTAAGCAGCAGCTGGGAGTAGTGTTTCCTGTGTTTTCCCTTACTGGGTATTTCTCCCTGTCCCCAAAGGATAGCAGAGTCTGCTAAGGGCACTTCTGAGCTTCAGTTAATGTGATCGAGAGATGAGGGAGTCTGTCTTGCATTGACCGTGCTGGTTTGGTCGTACCCCTGAATTCTTGGTCTAAGAGGCTTGTAAAAGGTACCTAAGACTTGCAAACCTGCCGTTAAGGCTCTGCTAGGCAAAGGTCTGCAGATCTCAAAGGCTACCTGGCTTTGTCTGGTCTAGCTTTAGAAAGATGCTGACACCTTTTCTTTGTAAGTTTATCTAGCTAGTTTATACTGTTATATAGTTTGTAAAGCAGTCAAAGGTTTTAAAGGATTTGGGAGAGTTGGTCACCTGCCTCCCACAGAATTTTGCAAACAGTTGAGTGAAAATGGAAATGGATGGAAAATCAGAGCTTGAAGCGTGTTGGTGATGATGGAGAGATTGTGGTGCAGTTTGCAGGGGAAGACTCCATAGGTGCTGTCCGAATTAAAGCCATTTGAATTAAGTATATGGTGGTTTAGAGGAGGGCCTGTGGGCTCTTCTCCAGCCAGATGACCCAGGGTCCAGCAAGCAGGGAGTCTCTATCCTGTCCCCAGCAGCGAAACAGAGGGGGAACGTGGGAATGGGAGTGTGCGTGAGCATCTCTGCTGCTCACACAGGGGAAAGCATAGCACATCGCAGATATCCTGTCCTAGCCTTATCAGCACAAAAAAATAACTTTCTTTTCCTCTTTAGATTTATGTTGGTTTTTGTTTTTTTATTAGCATGAAATTTTTAAAAAAGTGTATATTTTATTTATTTTTTTTTTACTGTTTTCTGCAGATTCTGGTCTGAGCAGCCCTCTCAGTGACCCTGAGTTTGACTTTGAAAGTTAGTTCCTGTGTGTTTTTGTTCCTGTTGGTTTCATTTCCCCCCCATTATTATTTTTTCTCCTCTGTCGCTTTCCTTTTCAATTCTGTTTCGTTCCTGTTGTTTTTTTTTTTTTTCCGAATTCTCTGTATTCCTGCGGTGTTTGCCCATCTCATCCCTTTTCTGTGCCATCTGTTTGTCTGAACTGCGCTTCCAGTTTTACAGTATGAAATAACAGGCCTTTTGCAAGACAGGGGTAGTAGCAGCAGAATAGAGCCCCTGGTAGCAGTGTGGGACACTGTCTGTCCTTCTGCGTCTCTTTTGCGCTCTCAGGAGAAAGACCTGGGTTTCAAGGCTTCTTTTTCTCCCTGTTGTCGAAGATGTTTCATTTGTAAAGCTTGGCTGAATGTCCCTTGTACTTATTCAGAGGCAAAAAGCGATCTTTTGTGCACCGGTGTGTGAGCGTTGTATGTGTGCGTGCCTGTGTTTTTTGTGTTCGTTGCTTCGTAACGTGGGGAAGGAGGAAAGTGGAGCTGCAGCTGACGATCCCTCGCTCTTTGGAGAGAGCTGCGCGGGCACCTTTTCATGTCGGACCAGGAAAAGGGCCATCTCCCATCTGTGGCAGGTGTCTGTTCCTTGGCATCAACTTGTTCCAGGAGCACAAAGACCAGAGGCCTCTCCATGGTCCTCCATGCCCGCTGGGTTTCATGCAGAGTGCCATCCAGCCGCGGTGATTTTGCAAGGATAAATGGGCTCTGGCCCGTGAAACAGATGTTAGGGTGACGTTTCTGGCGAGTTGGCTGGTGCACAGAGAATCAAGTCTTTTGTGATAAGATTAGAGAGATTCAAGTGATTGAAATGTTAGATGAGACTGGCTCTCAAAGACTTCATCCCCATTAGAAGCCAAGATCCCAGCTTTGCTGGGTGGTTTTTAGGTTTGATTTTTTCTTTTTTTTTTTTTTTTTTTTTGATGCTGGGCAGGGAAGTAGTTGTGAGGTTTGAGCTGACAAATGTGAAGAATCACAGATGCCACTTGTGCTCAGAGATGTGAGGGCTAGGACATTTTTCTGAATAGTTTAATCCAAATATTGGTCTCTTTGGTATTGAATACTCCTGTCAATACGCCCCAGTCCCCCTGCCAGCTCCCCTCAACCCCCTTTTTGTAACAGAGGGGGTTTGTGTGTCTTTTCAAGCCATGCTGATCCCTGGCCACGCTCCTTCTGCCACCCTGGTCTCCCTGGGTGGCAGTCCCACAGGTAGCTGGCAGTCCGCTGAGCAAAGGAACCTGCGAGCCACTTCCCTTCATGGCTAAAAAAAGAGTTATTGAATTAAAACAGACAAAAGAGAAGCTGCTGCAGCTGACGCAGCAGTGTTGGCTGCTACCACTGGGAAGTACCGCTCCTGGCTCGTTTAATATCAAACTCCTCCTGGATCTTAATGGGAACCCCGATGCACTTGGCATTTTGACCAGGAAAGTGTTTATCGCTGCAGAGGTTTCCACTCTTCTTTTATTATAAAGAGCCCTAGAAATCGATCCGACAAGGAGATTTCTGTCTTTAACAGCAGCAAAACAAGGCAAGTTCCCGTGTGCTCGCAGCCACTGTCTGGTTACAGCGGCGTGGAGGCGAGGGCAGGATGTTCCCCAGCAAAGAGACAGAGCTGCTTTTCAGGAGCCGGTCACACTGAGGATCTTTCCTGGAGCTTTTATGAAGGAAATTTGTGAGATGCCATCAAGGGGAACGTAACTTCTTGTTCCAGGCTGGCACAGTGGGCCCTTCCTGTGCAGCCCACTTGCTCAGAGGGAATGACACACACTGCTCCATGACTTCTAAGCTAAAGAGAATCTGGGTTTGGGGTTTTGGGTTTTTTTTTCTTGCTCGTTACTACTAGGTTTTCTGATTGTGTGGTTTTTTCCTTTTAACCTACGTGTTCATCATTTGGGATTTCATTTACGGCGCTGTGTTTCTAAGCACACTTCAGCAAATCATCGGTAGGTTTTTGCAGCACAGGCAGTTGGGCCAAGAGCTGCCGGGCTGTCTCCCAGCCCAGGTGGGAAGAAGTCAACGAGGGGTTGACCCATAGAGATCTGGAGATGGTTTACTGAGTTGCCAGAAATTGTTTTGGGTAGGGCTCAGCTTTGCTCTTACGCTGCAGCTCAAGGTATGTTCAGCCTTTACTTTCCGAGGCAGAAGGACAGACATTGAGAAGAATGTTTGTATTATTAACCTGGTTAGGTCTCTGATCTTAGGCATCTCAGCCAGTGTGGCCTTCCCGTCCCACATGGGAGAGAGGACCGGTTCCTCCGAATGCCCCCAGTCTGCATGCGGTGCTGCGGTACTGGGGTGGACAGCAGCCACCTTCCAGCCCACGGTGGGAAGCAAAGGAGGAAAAATCCTTCTGTAGGTGCAATGGGCTACAGGGCAGCAAAAGATTACCTAGAAGCTTCTCCTCCATGAGCCGGGAGAAACTTTTTGCCCTGATCCTCAGCAGAGTAGAATGGAGCCAGCGCAGCCTCCGGAATACTTCGGGGTTGGTTTTGTGGGCTTTTGTGGTCTATTCCCTGGCCCCTTCTATTCCCAGCCAGACTTCCTTGGGCTGAAAAATAGATGTCTAGTTAGCTTAGGAGAAACCTGTTGGAGTGGTGGCTCGAATCCCCGCTCCTGGCAGACTCGTCCTGTCCCCAGGCCTGGGGGAGGCAGCATCTCTCTAAAGTCACTGTAAAACTGAGGATGTCATGCTTGCTTTGCCATCTCTGTGCTGAGTTTTCAGAGTATCTGACCATGCTCCTGCCACCGCCGCTGCTTTGTCACACACCAACACCCACGGGGCTCGAAATTCTCCCTGGCTTCCATCTCTTCTCCACTCCTGTCCTTCTCACTGGGGACACTGCCCAGGGCTTCTCGGCATGCTGCTGTCCTTGCCTGTCCGCTGTCGTTCATAGCAGGATCGGCTGGCAGACAGCATGGGAAGCCTGTGGAAAAACATGATCCAATGCAGATGAGCAAAGCATGGAGCGCTTTTCCACCTCGATTTGTAGTGTAGCTATTTGAGATGATAGGACAGGAAGGATCCCTGCTCCTTCCAGAGCTCCAGCTGCCCCTCTCGGAGCAGGATGTGCAAATCACACTTCAGACTGAAAACCGGGTCTGCCCTCACCGCTTGGCCCCGTTTGTGGCTGAGATGTGCCTTCAGTCTGACCAGTCTGATGCAGTGTGGCCTCCCATGACCAGTACATCTCAAAGAAGATTGAGTCTGTTCCCTGGCAGTTTTGCCTACCTCAATACAACCAGAATACAACACAACTAAGCGTTGGTGAGAACTGCGAGGGTAGCAGGTGAACCAGGGTCACGAGGCATCCGTCTCCCCAGCAAATTGTTTCCCGTTCCCCAGACTGAGAAGGGGCAAGAGGATCTTTTGCCTCTCCATCGCAGAAGGTAATGACATCCCCAGCAGAGACTGCAATGGGGTCGGTACAGCCTGCCCTGCAGGTGGAAAAGGGAGGGCGAGGACAGAGCAGCACCAGCCATCTCCAGGCTGTGCTGTAGAAGGAACATCACCTGCCGGCCATGAGTGGGAAGAGGAGCTGGTGCTTGACATTTCCATCCCTGGTTGCACTCTTGGAACAGTGAAGGTTAGACTGCTGCGTCCACGAGCTCACCAAGAAGCTTACAGAGCCAGTGTTGTGCAAAGGACAATTCCTGAAAAGCCTCCCCTGCTTCCCCCCATCTGCATTCCCTTCCCCTGCCCCACACCACCATGGTTGGCTGGATCCCTGCCCCTTCCCTTCTTTTGTGTTGGAGTTTGTTTATGATCATTGCGGGTGCTGTAACATTTGCTGCGTAGGTTCCTCTGGCAGCGTTTGCTCATTTTAAGTCCACTATTGGAATCGCTAACATGCATCTGCTCTTCAGATTTTCCTTTTTGTTTTGCTCTGATTTACACATTGAAAATGGGGCCATCACGGGAACACTCTCATTTTACTGTTTTTTTTAATTTCCTTGATTTTTATTTTTTACTTCCAAGGACACAATTTCGAGCCCTGAATTCTTCTCTTCTAACCTCCCTACTTTCATTGCAGATCTTACATTGTAAATTTTTTTCTTTTTGTGTTTCTTCTTTCTTATAAAATGTGCAATGGTTGTGAATTTTAGTTGTTATTAAATGAGATTCTTTTCCTGCTGTCTTGTCTTTTAGGTATGCTCAGCCACCCACCAATCCCTGTTTCCGAGCTGGCTGAACACACAGAACATCTCAAAGCTAATGATAACCTGAAATTGTCCCAAGAGTATGAGGTATGAGCAAGAGTGAGTGCTGTGCATGGGTTTGCAGAGCCAGGGAATTAGGAAATTCAGACAGGCCCTCATCTGAATAAACATAGCTTCATTTTAAGGATCTGGTTAGTTAAAATAAAAAAGCTATTTATGTATTTAAAGTTAAGCACTTGCTCAGTGCTTTGCAAGGTTCAATTCCAGATCGTGGAAAAGAAAGAGATGTGGTTCACGAGCTGTTCCTGTCCGAAGAGTGGGCATCTTGGACAGGTCCGAGCTCCCTTCACCAAGGGGGCTGCATTTCTGGAAGATGACTGCCAGAAAGATGAGATGGGAACGGGGACTTGTCCTTGGGGGTGCCTGTGTATTGCTGCTGAACAGAGAGGGGACCGAGCCAAGGAATGTGATACCCAGTTTTAGGTAGCTGAAGTTGGGTGGGATGAGCAGTAAGTCCTCCACAGCTGACATGATCAGCAGCCACAGAACTAAAGCTGAGAAATCAGGATGATTTGTGTCTTTCTGGTCTTGTCTGGGGTTTTTGTGCTCTTTTTTTCCTCCTTCCTGCTAATGTTTAGTTACTCAGATGGGCTCCTGCAGGCGAGCAGCTGGGCAGAGCTGTGGCTGCTGGACTTGCATTTCAAATGTCTATCCCAGACTGTAAAATGCCCACCTTGCCGGGGCTGACGGATCGAGCCAGTCCCAAGGCAGACTGAGGGGGGAGGGCACGGGTAGCCCCCGCGTTACCACTGCCGCCACGTAGCATGGCATCCTTGTCGACAGACGGGGAAGGGCTACACGCTCGCGCAAACCTGTTCCTGTCCGCTCACGGTATTGTGGCTGCATCAGCACTGATGAAATCCCAGTGCGAATGCCCGGTGCTGCCGGGGCCATTGGTCTGCGGGTTGCTTTCACTGCAGATTGAACATACGACTAAATTTTTTTTGTTGTCATTCAAAGACCTAAAATGCTCCAATATTTTTAGACTAAGAACTAGTCTAGACTGCCTAGTTCTGGTTGCAGGCAGAGTGTGAGGGGATGTTTACTGAACAAAGGACTGGGTCTGGTATGCTTTCTCCCTGGTCTGACTTGCAAACATCGGCGTGTGCGAAGCGGCTCTGTGCTCTCAGCTCCGCACCTGCGGAGCAGGGTTTGCGTGTTGGAGAAGGCGCATTTGCTCTGCTGGGGGGGTCTTTCACCCCACATTGGGGTGCGGGGGGAGCAGCAGCCTGTTAAATATGCTCTATCCAGGTTTCAAAGGCTGATTTGCATAATGCAGTATCCCAAGTGCCCTGGCTTCGTTCCAGCACAACCTCCTCTAGTGGGAGAGCCAGAGCTAAACAAACATCGCTAATGAAATGAATGTGAGGCGAGATTAGAGGGATAGAGAGCAAACAGACACATTACAACAGTATAAATACCCATTAGTTAGAAATGCTCCGCAGCGAGAGTGCAAGAGGACATTTGTGTCGGGTGGTTTTGTACTGGCATTGCCACGACCGCTGGAGCTGAGTTGTGCCCGGGGAGCGCTGGGGTCGGCGCAGGCAGGGGAGGGCAGCAGGAACGGGTGCCTGGCCAGGGCTGACCCCTGCGAGCTCAAAGGGATGAATCCAGGCAGGCACGTGCGGGACGTTGTCCCCACCGGCCAGGAGAAGCAGGCAGGGAGAGGGAGAGCAAACAGCGGGAAACACAACTCGGCACGCTCCTGCCAAGCCTCCAATTGAGGCAAACCCCTAGGGCTCTGCAAAATGATGAAGGAATTAAGCCCTTGTTTTATTTAATTCTCTGGCTGAGGATTTAGAGGTAAATGTAATTAACCTAATTTCCATATCTGGGACAGCTGGACTTTAGGAAAAAAAAAACAAACAAAAAACAATCACCAAACCTGGCATAAATCACCAGGACAGGCAGAGAGGATTTTTCTCTCCAGTGCATTTCATTGTTTACTCCTCCATCCCTTCTAGGAAAAAGCCATGTTGGTTCAGTGTCTTGGGGCCAGGGTCCTTACCCTGGAGATGTGCCCCTGCCAGACTCCCATGGTGCTAGTACCCCTCTTTGCACCTGGGAGACCTTCGGCACAGAGTCTTTGTGATCCCAAGTAATGCTGCCGCTGCTCCATATGGAGCAGCCCAGTCCCTGCTGCCACGACAGCAAGAGTTTTCCCTGATGTTTCATATCCCGCTTGCACACGTGGTTATAAAACTTGTCCTAGCTTAAATATCCTTCTTCCCTAGCTTAAATATCTTCTTCACCAAGACACTGGTATATTTATGGGCTCTTAATCATTTAGTTTAACCACGCACAGATTTAGCCTCTTCATCATTTCATAAATACATCCTGATGTGATTGTTCCTGTTGTTCCCTCCCAATTGCCGGCCGTTTATCAGCGTCGGTAACGCAGGGCTGTAACTACTCCAGTGCAGCCTCGGCAGAAGTACGATCCAAGACCTCTGTATTGCAGCCTGATGCTTTTGCCACCGGGTTGCACTGTATGATGCCAGAGGGGGAATTATCTCCGGTACCGCTCCGGGTGCGTTTGGGGCCAAGGGAGATGGGACGTCAGCACCCTGTGCGGCTGGGGCTTTTCTACAGCAAAAACAGGTTCTTGAGGGAAGCAAATGATGAATGCTGCGTTCTTCAGCTAGATCTTCAGAGCCAGGATCTGTCCCATGCAGAACAAGGTATTTGAAGCTTGAGTCGCTGCTTTTCTCTCTGACTCCTCTGTTTTCTTTCCTGATTCCTCCAGTCCATTGACCCTGGCCAGCAGTTCACCTGGGAGCACTCCAACCTCGAAGTGAACAAGCCCAAAAACCGTTACGCGAACGTGATTGCCTACGACCACTCACGCGTCATCCTGCTGCCAATTGAAGGTACTGTAGCATCTCCGCTCCTACGTGTTAGCGCTGGGCTGAAGTTGCTGCAGGGACATGTATTGCACATGCTCTTCTCCCTCCCCTGTTACCCTCTATTTATATTCTTCTCTTAGCGTCTCCCTGGGAGTTTAGCAAGCAGGAGATACCTCTGTGAACCAGGCATTTGTTAAATTCTGGTGACTGACATATTCCCTGGAGCTGCAATCTCTCATTTCGAGGGCTGGTTTATCAAGAAACTGTCTTCCCTTTGCTTGGAGATCCCTGCCCGATATGTTTCTGACTAACGGGAAGAATTCAGACTACATAGCGCTTTAGAGAGAGCAGGAACAGGGCAGTGGGTGGCAGTGGATGTGCAGTGTATCTGTACGGCGGATGACTGAGAAGTAAGCACAGGGCTAATTGTACAAATGTGAATGTCAGCAACATAGCAAAGATGCGGCTGCTGAGTTGTGCAGATGTAAAGATCACTTGATATGCAGCTCCTGCTGCAGTCCTGGCCCCTAAAAGGCTAAGAATAATAAGGGGTTAGTGTAAGCCTGGTAGGTCATAAATTGTTTCCTGAGCTGCTTCTGTGAGTGGTGGCGCAATCAGAAAATTTACATTAAACTTCACAACTCGTGGCTCTTGACAGAGTTGCTCTGGTGCACGCTAGGATAAGAGGGGCTTTTGGTGGAGAGAAGATGGAGTTTAACAGGGCACCTGCTTTGGTTGCTGCTGCTGAGGTAATACTCGAGTTTCGTTGTCTCAGGTTGTGTGTGGCTGTGCTGTACGGATAAAGCATTTAAGGCCGGTCTTCCATTGCCAAGAGCTGATCATCTGAGCAGAGAGGGTGTGAGATGTCCTAATAAGCCCCTGGGGAATGTAAAGGTTAATTCAGAAGCTTCATGACAAGGGAACTGCTGGAATAATCTCCCTCTGCCGAGATGACTCTGAGGGACACGGGGAAGTGGAAGAGCTGTTCCTGGGTAACAACAGATCACGGTGATTTGCCAAAAAGCTGCACAAATCTGGATTGCTCTTGTCTGCCATTAGAGGATTTTAAACATTTCTCATTGTGAAGATGACTCTGTCCTGGCTTGTTTTTCTTCTGAGATTAATATTGTATGACCCAAGGAAAGCAAAGTCTTTAAAAAATTGCCTTGTCATTCAAGGGAGAAGAGAAGAGCACAAGTGTAGAAATGAAGGACACTTGGGGCTGGTCTCGGCTCTCGGGAAAGCAGAAGCACGGGGCTGGATGCAGGCAGCAGTCCTATCTCTGCCCAGGTGGCATCGTGAGGGACCAATGGTGCAAGTATGATGGGCGAAGGTTTAATTTTCAAGCATCTGAGAGGTTCTGATATGTCTTGGCTGGCGTGTTCCTTCCTACCAGGCTGTATTTTATGCTGAGGGCTGAAAGATGAAAGGACTCGGAGGAATTAGTTGTTGCTTTCTCTTTGTTTTAAATCTGGACTTGTCAAGGTTGCAGATTGTCACCGTCTGCTTGGTCAGGAAGAAGTAGTGGCTTTAATTCTGTGACTTCTCCGTAACTGGGCCTGTCACACAGCAAAACATTGCAGGAGCTCATGGCCACCATTTTAAATTACAGAGTGGACCCAAGGGGGCTGGAGAGGACATTAATTCCGGAAGCTCAGCCTTGATCACGTTCCTGCTGCTGCTGCACAACCGCCTTCCCTCCTGAAATTTCAGATTGGGAAGGAATGGGGGCTGGGAACCCTCCAGAAATTTAATCAAAAGCCATTTCTACCAGCAGCTGAAATTACCGAGTACCCTTGAGGACTGGCAGGCAATTCAGCATGGATTGCACCTCGCCAACAGAAGCAGCAATGTCTATTGCTACAGCAGGATGAGGACTAGCAACCCAATTTCATATTGGTACTGCTCCCCACCCTTGGCTCCCCCTCGAGACACGAGTTAAGCGTTCTGTACTGAGTTAATCATAGGTTAGCAGAAACCTGCCAACCTTGCCAGCCGCTCTGCTGTAATTAGGAATGGGCCAGATCGCCAAACAGTGCAGATCCTCCGTGCCAGTCTCGGAGGCTCTCTAAAGCTGAACCTGAACGTCAGTGCTTGCCAGTGTCCATTTTAACTTCAGAGCAGTTTTCTCCTGCCATGTCCCAATCACCCTCTTCACTCTGGCAGTACCTCCTGCCACTCACATCAAACCCCTCAAGCAAGGACGCAGGCGAGCAGCTGTAACTCAATAGCCTGTAACTCATGCAAATAGGGGAGAGAAAAAACAAACCCACTCCTAAAAATGACAGCGGACAATTTAAAGCAAGTCAAAGCCTGTAATTTCAAAGCCTTTACTGGCTGTATGAAGCCTGGTTTTACTCCTTACTTTGTCTAGCTGTAGCTCGCTGCCTGGGATTAGACTGCGGACTGCGCAGTGCATCGACCAGGTGTGTCTGGGACAAGGACTTGTCTTTGTCCTGTTTGAGAGCAGTGAAGCAAGAGCCCTGGGGCAGGACTTTTGCTCCTATTGGCAACAGTAGTAAGACGGCCACGGCTTCAAGACTTTGGTATTCAGTGTCTTTAGTATCTTTTGCAAGAAATTGTCTCCCTGCAGTGCAGACCTTTAGGCAGCAGCTTTAGCTGGGAGGAACTCGCAAAGAGCCTGTTACTCCCAGCTGTGATTCTAACTGAGCAAACCATGAAGGCTCTGGTGTTTTTGCAGGGGAATTGTCTCTGACAGCATTCCTGCAAAGATCTCTTCATGCTTCCAACTCTATAAAGTCCTGCAGAATCCACCAACTTGCTTTTGCTGATTTAATACAGGAATTGTGGGCAGCGATTACATCAACGCCAACTACATCGATGGCTACCGGAAGCAGAATGCCTACATTGCCACGCAGGGGCCTCTGCCCGAGACCTTTGGGGACTTCTGGAGGATGGTGTGGGAGCAGCGTTCAGCTACTATTGTTATGATGACTAAGCTGGAGGAGAAATCACGGGTGAGATGCATGAGAGGGATGACTAGTTAGTCATAATCCTGGGGGATTGGAGGGTAGGGTTGGGGAACAGCAAATCCCTTTGATCTGCAGCCCACACTTGTGTCAGTGGGGGATTTCTGCCTGCCTTGCCAGCACCCTGAAAGTTCAGTGATTCATTGCTTTTAAAAAAACCCAAACCATTCACCCTGGAAAGCTGCAGCCTCCTTTGCAACTCCAAGAGAAGAGGACACTGGATCCCATTGAATGCTTTGTAGGTCTGTCTTGGAGTTAATCGTGTGGCAAGTTTCCCATTCAGTTCTCGTTTAACAAACCCCAGTACATTCACTCTAATCTTCAGGATCATTCCAGTCTATTGTCTATGTGATTGATGTGGTGCATCAAAGCCTGCGCTTAGTCAGTAGGAGCTTTTCAAGCCTGGTCTGTCCCTATCATGGTGCTTGGAAAAGACATCTCTTGCACCTTCCCTCCCCTTTGCAACTTGGCCAGCTTTACCTGGAATGTCAGGGCAGTTCTGGAACGAGCTTCCCCTGCAGCGCAGGGTTTGTTCCAGCGGTGAGCAATGCCTCCTGTCTTCCAGATAAAGTGTGACCAGTACTGGCCGGGCCGAGGTACAGACACCTATGGAATGATTCAAGTGACGTTACTCGATACCATTGAATTGGCCACATTCTGCGTTCGAACGTTCTCCCTTCATAAGGTAAGCTTTCTCCCACTCCTGCTTTTTCCCCTGGAGATGGGCTGCGGCACGGTCTCCGTGCACAGCGCAGGCAGGGTATGGTGGTGTGCTGGTACCACGCGTTACTCTTGGTGTTCTTTTGTCTTTGCAGAACGGTTCTAGTGAGAAGCGGGAAGTCCGCCAGTTCCAGTTCACAGCGTGGCCTGACCACGGGGTACCAGAGTACCCCACCCCCTTCCTGGCTTTTCTGAGACGGGTGAAAACCTGCAACCCCCCTGACGCTGGGCCCATCGTGGTGCACTGCAGGTACTGATTTCCTTTGCCAAACTCTTGCATGAGGCAAGATAAGTTTAGTAGCTTGTTGATTTGCACCTAGGAGACCTGTATGGTCTCCTAGCAAGTACCCAGCGGGCAAGAGCTGTCCTGCGAAGTGGATTCCCAGCCAGCATCAGAGGAGGATACTTGGGGCTTTCATGGAGCACAGCATTTCCTGAGATGAGGAGTGGTTTAGCTTGCACCAAATCACTCAGACCTCGTGAGCCATGGGAAGCACCGTGGGCTGTACTGGTGTCTGGTTCTGCGTAGGGGTTGTTTCTTGTCACAGCGGGAAAGGATCGAGTGCGACCTAGGAAGCTGCTTAGTGTTGCTGCATTGGGTGTTTGGGAGGCGGAGCTGCCTCAGCTGTCAAAGGGAGAGCTGACAGTGACGGAAAGAGGGGGGGTTTTGGAGTGCTGCAGCCATTCTGATAATGACAAACTGAAGGCCCCTATGGGCAGGTAGCGGTCCCTAATTTAATTTACAACCCAACGAGGAATGCTTGCAGCCTCGACTTAGATAAATCCCTGTGTTCCTCAGGAGGGTGTGGAGGAGCCTGCTGGTTACTCAGCACTGAGGAAAGACATCTGAATTTTACAGGCTGGGGGGAAGCTAATCCTGCCTCTCCTAGATGATGCCATTTAAACAGTCTTTGTAAGTGGGCAACTTATCGCTAACCTTGCAGATGGCAATTAGCGTGCACCTCTCAGAAAATGAATAAAGAGAGCTGTCAGCTCACAACGTGCAGGAACCAGCTCCCAGATCAGCTGCTAAATTCGTGCCAAAGCTCCAGTCACCTGCTTGGTTCAGGTGTTAGGCACTCTAATTAACAGAGATCAAGGGGGCTTTATGAAAAAAGGGACTGCACAGTAAAAGGAAACCCTTTATTAGCAGCAGCAAATGCATAGACCCACAGAGCCCTGCTGATTCACAAATGCCATTACACACAAGTTTGATGTTACCTTGATGCGCAAAAACATTTAGGAAAAGAGGTGACGCATGTTACTCATTACAACATCACTAGTTTCTCAGTTGCTGAAAGATCTGAGTGATTAAACATGCTTTTTAAGCCCTTAGATCATGCTAGCCTTTAGTTCAGGCCCAGAGCCCCCTACCTAGAATTGTCATAATTGTGTGTCTGCCAGGAGAGCTCCTGTCCTGGGGATGTCACAGATGAAGAGGCGGGAGACAGGGGCAGATCAGTATGGAGGGGCAATAGGCACGTCACCAGAGGCAGCTTTTCATCTTCTGTCCTGTCCTCGGGTGACATAAGAGCAAACTTGGTTGTGAAAGTTTTTGCTAAACTGAGCTGAGACTCGAAACAAACCTCTGCATCTTGCAAACTCTTTGGGTCTGTTTCTGCGTACTTTCGTGTACAGACCAGCACAGAAGGTGAAGGGACCTTTCCATCTCTCCCTGCCATTGTGGCAGCACTGGCCCAGGTGGGGCTCAAACAGATTTTTGGGTTCCAGTACAGACTTTACTGGCCTTGGTGCAGCACGCTAGACCGCCAGTGACTTTATTGTCACCACTGGCCTCTGCATGCTGTAGCACTGTTCCTCCAACACAATCCAGGGCAACACACAGAGGTAGTGGGTAGTAGCGCTCAGCAGTTCCATTAGGCAAGTTCCTTTAACACAACAAAATGCATGAAACAAACAGCTGGACCCACCCATTTGGCTGGTTTGCCAAGATTTCCTTTCCCTCAGTCCATCATAGTTGTGTTCACAAGGCCTTGGTTCTGTCCCAGTCACCGAGTGCTTTTGGTGTTCACTCTCTGCCTTGTGCATCTGTTTCTACCCTGTGTTTACTGCTGCTGGTGGCAGTGGAAGGATCCTCACGCGTGAGTTGCCTTTTGTAATCTCTTTCTTCGGTGGCAGAATAGTCCATCGCTTCATTTTTTTTTATTTTTTTTTTCTCCTTTCCTTTCCAGTGCGGGTGTTGGACGGACCGGCTGCTTCATTGTGATCGACGCCATGCTAGAGAGGATAAAACATGAGAAGACAGTGGACATTTATGGGCATGTCACCCTCATGAGGTCACAGCGCAACTACATGGTACAGACAGAAGACCAGTACAGCTTTATACACGATGCCTTGCTTGAGGCTGTTGCTTGCGGCAACACAGAGGTTCCAGCTAGGAATCTCTACACGTACATCCAGAAGCTGGCACAGATTGAAGTCGGGGAGCACGTGACAGGCATGGAGCTGGAGTTCAAGGTAATGGTAGATGCTTGCATGGGGACAGTAGTCACTGCGGAAGGCTCACGGGAGCATCCTTCTGCTGGCAGTCTCGCGTAGCAGGCAGGGAGCCATTATACGGCTGATGGGAACTTGGTGGTTCCATGTTAGAGAAGTAATTACTTTTCTGACTTATGCTACCACAGTTCCCAGGGGACAGAACTAACTGCTGCTGCAGGAGGCTTGTCTGGTCATTTCAAATCCAGATTGAATTTAGTCACTCTTTAGATTGGGTTTTTAAGCTTTTTTTTTTTTTTTTCTTTGAAAATTTTGCTGGGGGAAAGCTCTCAGGCTCTTTCTCCACCCCAAAAAAACTAAAGGAGGGCACAGAAGGCAGAACAACATGTGGTGGAACATGGAGGGCAAGTTAAGTGGGCTGGCATAGGTCTCAAGCCAAAAAAAAAAAAAAAACAAACCCTGAACAAATGGTTGTGATTCTGCTTTTGCCTTCAGCGACTCGCCAACTCCAAAGCCCACACCTCCAGGTTCATCAGCGCCAACCTCCCATGCAACAAATTCAAGAATCGCCTTGTCAACATCATGCCCTACGAGACCACGCGGGTCTGCCTTCAGCCCATCAGAGGAGTGGAGGGGTCAGACTACATCAATGCCAGCTTTATTGATGGCTACAGGTATACGGCACCTTCCTGCCCCGCCACCGTCAGGGAGTTTTCTGTGTACGAGTCCGAGGATGCAGAAGTATTAGGGGATGGACTATGTCTTGGCACGGGTGGTCTGTTGTTCTGTCCCCTCACCTAGCTGTACCCCATGTAGTGATGCCACGCTAGAGGGAAATTTCCTCTTGCTGATGGCCAGCAACTCACACAGAGACTCAAGTACAGCCTTCTTATTCTCTCTGGTCTTAAAATTACTTATCCCCTAAAGCAAACCAAACCTTTCTCCAGCTGCAGGTCCTAAACATAGAGTGTCAGTGAGGGGTGGATTTTGCTGTTGGGAGGCTTCTAAAAACAGATTAGCCTTTTTATTACTTCTGTGATTTGGGGATGTTGGAATTCTGACGGGTTCCGATGGGCAATACAAGTCATGCTCCAGCCCTAGGAGCTGCAGCCCTCCACTGGAGTGCTCAGAGCCCAGCCAGCTGAAGCTGAGGGAATGAAGCAATCCCCCCCCGTACCCCCAGTGCACGGTTCCTCACCTCCAGGTGCACGCAGCAATCCTGGCCCTGGCTGCGGCACTGTGGTCAGGGCATCTCCACACCTGGCAGTTGAATGCTTGGTGCTACTCAGGCCCAGAAAACAGGGATTCTGCGTCCAAGAATCTAGCGTGCAGCATGTTACACCTTGTTCCATACAGAGTAATCTGGATTTACCCCTGAGGTAGTTCAAGAAAGCTTCACCATTTCCTGCCTTTATTTTTTTTTACCATTAGCACCACAGACACCTTTAGACCTTGCACCATTCTAGTTCTTCCCCAGCACTTCCATTTGTTTTCCTACTTGCCAGCTTTGGATGCATTCCCCAAACTTCTGCCCAAGCAATTCTCCACACACACCCCCCTGACCCGCCTGTTGCGTTTGGGCTCTGTTTCAGACAACAGAAGGCGTACATTGCTACTCAAGGGCCACTGGCAGAGACCACTGAAGATTTCTGGAGGATGCTATGGGAGAACAACTCCACCATTGTCGTGATGTTGACCAAGCTTCGCGAGATGGGTCGGGTAAGTGTGTGCTAAGGACAAGCATGGGTGGGGGGGCGGGGGGGCGAGCCTGTGGCACAAGAGCCGACAGAAACCTTTCTTTCCCCGCCCCGGCAGGAAAAGTGCCATCAGTACTGGCCAGCGGAGCGCTCTGCCCGGTACCAGTACTTTGTAGTAGATCCCATGGCTGAGTACAACATGCCTCAGTACATCCTGCGAGAATTCAAGGTCACCGATGCCAGGGTAAGTGCTGCACAACGTGCAATGTCTGTTTGTCAGGGGCTTCTTGGAGGGAGGATGGTGTACAGAAAACAAGGGAGCTCTTTGGTGTGTTTTGGCTCCTGTAAGAAAGAGTGAGGTGTAAAGACTTTCTCTGTGAAGGTCTGGGATTATCATCAGTGGAGGAGAGCTTAGAACACACAAGCACAGACAGATTGTACTTGAATATTATCTTCGTATAAATTGAAAGTAGTTTTCTAACCTCTGCTCACTAATCACAGGAGTGAGTCACTGTGTTTAGAGATGGACCAAGCTTTTGGTTTTATGTGCAGCTTATTTGAGATGAAAGCAGAAAATAGCATCTTTCCAAACAGCTAATAAAAAACCCCAGACTTGCAAAGGACACTCTGCACCCTACAGAAAACGTACGCTTCTCCTCAGGCTTTTTACTTATATTTGAAGAGGCATACTCACTCAAATAATCTCAGATTCAATGTCTGATTTCTCCTCTGAAGGAACATTTCAGTACCTGCTAAAATTTGTTTAGCAGTGTAACCCTCCCTCTCAAAGTAGAGTCCTCTGCTTTTGAGGTTGCCAGTTTTGTAGAACTCGATGATTCTATTTGCAAGGTTGAGAAGAAGGATGCCTCATCAGTCCTGGTAGAACAAGATTTATCTTCCTGTCAGCTCTAATTCTGACACTATGGCAACTCTTCCTCAAGATTGATAGAGAGGCCATAACCTCACCTTGAATGTTCCTTTGCTGAAGACTCCATCTGTGCAGTGGTCAGAGCTTTCAGCACACCTGCCAGCAGTACGGAGCTGTACTGACAAGCCGACTCCAGAAATGTCAACTGCAACATGAGCTGCTGCATCGTTACCTGTACATACATCTAAAAAAAGATATATGTTCGCTTGATTATAACACAAAGTTGGTTCAACTTTTTGTGCCCCTTAATGATCTAGCACCAAAATGTTTTGTGTTTTTTTCCTTTTGTATTGAGTACCACAAATACAGGATTTTTTAAATATTACTATTTTCTCCCCCAGGACGGTCAGTCACGAACTGTTCGTCAGTTCCAGTTCACTGACTGGCCAGAACAAGGTGTGCCAAAATCAGGAGAAGGTTTTATCGATTTCATCGGACAGGTACATAAGACCAAGGAACAGTTTGGCCAGGATGGCCCCATCTCTGTCCACTGCAGGTAGGCATGCGCGAATGGAAACACCTAATTCATCTAAGGGTGCAAAAAAGCAGAAGGAATTAAAATCCTGCAGGTATCGCCCTCCTTTCCCCCCCCATCCTTGCAGGCAGATTTCTTGGGGGAGGCTGGAGTGGGGGTGCCAAATACTGTTGCTTCCGCCAACCAAACTGTTGCACTGCCCACAAAGCCTTTGACTCTCTGTATCTAGGGGAGAGCTATGAAATGCCGATACTCTGAAGGAAACGGGAACCACAGTGTTCATCAGTATTTGACCTGCAGAATTAGAAGTGGTTTTATACCAATTCTGCACCTCTAACACTGCTGGGTTGTGTTTAGCAAGAACTGTGCCTCCCTACCCCTGGCAGGAGAGAATAATGCATTCTTCAAATTATTTAATTTTAAAAGCCTAATGTTACATATTAGTAATAATTTTCACACTGAATGCTGTTTACCACAATGCAAAGCTTTTGATTACTTTTTTTATTTCACTTTCTCAGACATTTGTCTGGGTCACACACTCCAGCAGTTTTACTATTTCCTACCTCCTGGAGTAGCTCTTCAGTTCTGACATGTTTGTAATACACAGCTCATCCACACCATAACCTCAGCATTTAGGTAAGTATTTGAACATTGTAACATTCAGTTTCCTTTTTTTTTTTTCCCTCCCATTCCTGCAGTGCTGGCGTGGGCAGGACCGGAGTGTTTATCACATTGAGTATCGTCCTGGAAAGAATGCGTTATGAGGGTGTTGTAGATATTTTCCAGACAGTAAAGATGCTGCGAACACAACGACCTGCTATGGTGCAAACAGAGGTAAGCTGGAGCGGGGAGCCTGTCCTCTGGCAGTTCAGAGGGCTGAGTAGCAAAGCATCACAGCTGCAGCCCCCCCATCCCTCGGCTGCAGCCCCCCCCCGTCCCTCGGCTGCCCTGGCTGAGCAGAGCACGGAGCGGGCTTTTTGCCTTCCTAACCGCTAGCAAAACCTTACCTGAAGAGTAAGGAAGCCCAGGTTGCCCTGCTGATTTTACTTCACTAATAAAAAATAAAATTTCTCATTATAAAGTCCATTAAAGATTTCATCCCAGGCTGCCAGCCCTGATTCTTAGCTGCCTCTGAGGTAAGGGGGGACTCACCTGCCCCTAACCCCAGCCCACGCTGGCTGCAGAGGTTTGTGCTGGGATGACACGATGAGATGCGCAGGCAGGAAAGGGAAGGGGTTTCTTTTCCCAGCAGTTCGCAGCTCTTTGAGAGTAAAAGAATCTGTGTGTGGTTCCTGCCCCAGCGCACGCTAGCTGGAAAGCCGGGCAGGGATCCTGAGGAGCTGTTTCAAACCTCTGAAGCTGGTTCTCTTTTCTCTTCGCAGGATGAATACCAGTTCTGTTACCAGGCAGCTCTGGAGTATCTGGGAAGTTTTGATCACTATGCAACATAAAAAGCCATCCGTTGTGCAGACTCTACCAACCACTTAAGTCCTGGAAGGCCTCTTTTGACCCAGGAGGAGCGCTTGAACTTACAAAACTGAATCAGAAGAAGTATCTTTTCATCTGGACAATGCATTGGGGAGCAGGGGGAAGGACTGAAAGGAACACCCCTTCAGGAACTCCATGTTGTAACCTGGACCGTGAAGAGGCAGCTCAGGAGCTTGCTGAAGGACTGCTTTAAGTGGTGAACTGCTCTTGTTACCTCAAGTGGTGTTCGCTGTGGAGGACGTATGGACATCATGAAACAGATCCAAAAGCTAAAACACACCTTGCGAAACGTTACCGCTGGAGAAGGGAAGGAAACCGACTTCGGTTACATCATTAGAGTTCAGTTTATTTACTAATATAGTTGGCAGTCTTTAAAGGAAGTCACTTGCAGAATTGAAGGTGTTCTGTAAAAGATAAGAAAAGGAACTAAATCTCAACACTTAGGCAAACTTAGGGTCAGGAGTTCTTCTAGCTGGAGTCTTACTAACCTCAGTATCAACACTGGGATGATTCTGGGCTTACAGGCACCTTGCAAACAGCATTCACTGAATGCCCCTGCCACGCGAGAGGTTTTATAGCTCACATTTTGAATACTTGGAACATTCCTCATTTCTTCTAATTCCAAAATTTATTTTTTAGGATATTTAAAATTCTAGAGAAAGAGAGAGAGAGAAGACCCAGACCTGGCTGTGTGGTGTGGCCCCCTCCCCTCGCACACCCCTGGGACAGGTAGAGCTGGCAGCTCCGCTGGGCTGGGTTCGCTGACTGCTGGTTCCCTTCCCCCTTTTCAGCACATCCAGCTCCACAAAGGCATTAAGTTGAGCGGTGGTGGGACGCCCCGTAAAGGCGGCCCCTTTCCCATTCTCTTTGCACATCCACACACCCCACCACTTCTGCTGCAAGCAGCTGTGCCACCCCACCAGTTCCTGCCGCAGAAGGCCGGGAGCATCTCTCCGCAAGGAGCCCGAGAAGCACCCTTAAGAAATTTATTTCCAATAGCCAACGGCTTCTTGCTGCCAACCCCTCACCTCTGAACACAGCGGCTCTCCGGGGGCGATGCAGAGAGATCTCAGGACTGTCCCGGTACCACGTCACACCAAGCCCGTTGGCACAGCTACGAACATGCCCTAGCTGTATAAATAACTGGGAAAGATCAAGTAAGATGCATTCAATGGCATATACTGTGAGTGGCTTTCTTTAAAGTATCGATGTAACTGTAACAAGTGACATTACCTTTTTTTTTTTAAATAGTGTATTTTTTCCTTTTTTTTTTTAAAAAAAGACAAAGAATATCAGTCAATGAATTTAAAAGAAAAAATTTGCTTATTTGTTCATATTATGTTCAAAGACAGTCTATTTTTTCACTGTAGAAATGTTACGTGTAATGGCTGTGATATATAAAAATGCAGTGCAAATTGCTACTTCTACATATTGCTTTTCTACCATTTAAAAGGTTTAACTTGCTCATGTAAGAACAAAATGTCCTTTCTGGATTTTTTTTTTTTTTGGGTTCTTTTGTTCTAAATCGCAGACATATCACGTGTCTCCGGAAGGGCGCGAGAGCGGCAGGCAGGCCCCGACAGCGGCAGTGCCAACCCCCTCCCCTTCAGCTGTGGCCATGCTGCCCGCTCTTAACAGGGCCAGGGCTGAACTGGGAGATTAAACCATACCAGTGTCTTAAGATGACTGGAGACCGAAAGACGGCGATTTTGGAGCCGTGGCACACGTCAGCGCACACACGGGGTTTTTAACATCAAACGTGGCATGGAGGTAACGGCCCAAGTCTGTACGTGCGCTGGGTTGTAGATATAATGCTCTTGGCAAGTCTCTGTGACAAGGAGTTTTTCTCGCAGAAGGGCACAGAGGAAAAGACGCACTGTCCTGAACACTGCTTGCCTGTGACTTCTTTACCTTTTTTTTATTTTTCTAGAATGATTAATCATGGCCATCAAGTGCTACCCAGAAAACCCCACAACAGTCTATTTCCTGTCTTTAACTGAAAAAAAAAAAAAAAATGAACAAAAGGCTTCTTTGAGATTTTACTTCTTATTTGTGTGAAAGTTGCCCAAATTTCTAAGTATGTTGCAGCAAAATCTTACAGGACAAGTTGGGGGGAGGGGGGAGGTTTTTTTTCCTTTGTATGAGAGCAAAGTGCTGTTGCTTTCACACTGTTATTTCAAACTGAAACAGTAAGTGGTTTTCATACCACTGTGTATGTAGATATATTGACTTTGTATTAAAGGAAGATTGTCTGAAAGGCCTGACTGCAAACCTGTTTGTTGGGAGAGCGGGCACCGGCCGCAGCAGTTGCTCTGTGTAACGCAGCGACTGCAAAAGCGTCATCGCTGGCGCCCAGGGCCAGGTAGCAGGTTCTTCTCCCTCTGCTGTGCTTATGCTCCTTCTAACAATAGGCCACCTTTTTTTTTTTTTACAAACCCAACATGTGGTGGCAAAGAAACGAGCTCGGTTGGAGACCGTTCGGCCACAGGATATGCTTGCTGCTAGTTTAGCTGTAGCAGTGTGGACTTCAGCGTGAGCGTACGCAGGGCCGTGGCTCAACCGAGAAGCCGTGGTGGCAGGGGTTCTGCTTACCCTGAGGTTTAAAACCTTCGGTGACCATGTCTGCTGCCTTGTCTGCATTTCCCTTACGGGGGACAGTGGCTTTGAGAGGAGCAGAACCCGGCCCCTTGCTGGCTCAGTCTGGCGTCCAGATGGGGAGAGGTTCCCAGAACTGTTCAGGTGCCTGGCACTGGCCGACGGCTCCAAGCCTGCAGGCAAGGAGGGGAAAAAAATAAAGCTCAGTGAAAAAACAGACTTACCCAAAGCAGAAGGCAGCAAAAGCCAAAGGTCCCATGTGAAGCTCGTGGCCACAGCAGTCCCCACATCTGCACTGAGGGGAACTGTCCGAGAGGAGAAAGCAGCTCACAGCTCCTCCGTGCCTGGCAAAGCCTGTGCTGCCATAACCTGCTGAAAGCAGAAAACATCTCAGTGCCAACCTGAGCCACTTACAAAGCTTTGTCCAGCTGAGCCAGAGTTACAGCTAATAAGCTAAACCTTAGTCTTTAGTAGGTCTGTGCTCACAGTGCAGGCTCAGTCCGGACTGACCCCCCCCCCCCCCCCCCCCCGGCAGCCATGCGACGACAGAAAAGAGGCAGGAGGGGAGAGGCTGGCCAGGACACAGGGTTTGGAAGCAGCAGGACAATGGGAATAGTCTGTGTCAGCTATTTTTTTTTTTCCCCCTCCCCTTTACAGATGGGCTGTACCAGCCCAAACCACCACCCCCCCCCCCCCCCCCAAATGACACCAACCATGAGCATTTTGGCTTAAGCTTTAAAAAAAAAACAAACAGCAAGTTAGCCCAGAACCATGATCAAAGAGCAGGTGAGCCATGAACCCAGGGATTCACATCACCTGCAAAATGTTACTCCATGCAATAGATGGAGCAGGTGGGGAGCCAAACAGCAACAGCCCTGATGGCACAGGACTAAAAGGGGGCAGGGGGAAATCACCTGGTTTATAATCAGGTCTCATGTACATGAGTACCGTCAGGCAGTTACATGAATAGTAATGATTTTTGACTCTTCATAATCTCCTGGATTCATAAAGATAATTTGCAGCACTGAACTCTACAGATCAGGAGTACAACACAGGACAGGCATTGTTCATCAACCTTCCATCAATCACTATGCTGATTTCTGCTGCACACTTTATTTTATCATTGAAGAATAGAAAGGAAAAACTGATTTTTATCTTCCCAGCTCTGTTCATCAGCCTCCCTGGCTCCATCCTCTGCCTCCCTGCTCTCCTGCACTCTCTGCCATAGGATGCTTGTGTCTCTTGTGACGCTAATCGCTCTCGTCACCGCTCTCCAGTCTCTTATTTTTGCACTATCCTTTTTTGAACTGGCGTGACCATCCCCCTGTTGAGATGAAAAAAACAACCTTACAGAACAGAAATAAAGACCACCCAGAGTACAGGAAGGTGAGTGACAAAGAGAATTGGAACAACAGCTGGGAACCAGGTAAATCTTTAAAATTAAAAAAAAAAAACAACCACCAAAACACAACAATCCCAACTAATGCAGTAGAAAGCCAGTTAGAGGAGCAAATGCAGATGAACTCTCAGCACAAGAGTTAGGCTTAGAAAAGCTGCAAAGACTTGGAATGATACCGAGTCCACTGTGACACTACTGCAGTGGTGATGGTCCTACAACAGCTCCTCTTGGCACATCAAGAAACACAAACATCATTGCTAGGAAAAAATCCCATTATCATCTTTGCCTTCTGATTTCCATTTAGTCACTCCATGCAAAACTTAGAACAGATTACAAGAAATTTAAGCAGTCTGTATTAGATGTAACAAACTCAGCTCCCTGCTGCACCTCACCCCGTGAGATCAGGACGAGCACGCGGGAGGAAAGAGGCAGCAGAGCCCTCCATCCTGAGCCCATGGACACACTGGAGAATGATTCTGGCGCAGAAAAAAAAAATAAAACGGCTAAGGCATCCCCATTTGGCCACTCAGAGAAATCCCACTGTCAAGGAAGGGAGCTGAGACACCCATCACCAATAAATACCTCTGCAGTTCCCTGCAGCCGGAACCGGCGGGCATTCTGGGTTGGATGTACCACAGCTAACCAAAACAAAATGCTCGGTGGGCTGGGGAAAAACCCCTCACATCGCTCAGGGCCAGGCAGGGGCTGACTCGGACCATCAGAGCCAAACTGTGCCGGTCCTTGCGCTTTTCGATACTTAACGGCAGAAAAGCCAAAAGCACTGCAAGCAAAGAGCAGATACTACGTCCAAGCTCCTAAGGCCAAAGAGGAATAGCAGAGGACCTGCAGAGACCTGATCTCAGCTCCACAAAAACCTCCTAGCTGGAACACTTGCTACTTTGACTTCAGTCAGTGTAATTCATACTGCAAAGCTTTTCACAGATTCACTTTATCACACAAGATAACCAGCAGGTTTCATGCTCTCCATCCCTGTTTTAGACCAGGACATCCTCAGCCGAGTCACCACGAAGACACTCAAAAAAATCTGCACGTAATATTCCCACTGACACAGCCCTTTACTGGTGCTCATAAGCTGCTGAAATTACATTCTAACTTGCGGTTTCTGAATGCGATAGATCGATGCGCTAGTGGTGTGATTAAGCATAAATGATTCCGAGCTCCAGGATGCGCCTGGTACACCCTGGCTGAGCCACGGCGCCGGTCCTCGCTGCAAAGAGCAAATGAAATTGGAGTTCTTGCTACAAGCTCAGTCTTTCAGGGCTTGCTCTGCCAGACAGCACCCGCCTGAAACCTGGCACACTGCTGACTTCCCTTTTATTTTAATTAAACACTAAGTGATGGTCCATTAATGCCCATTTTCAGCAGGGCAGCAGGGAAGGCTCTTGTTTCTTATTGATCCAAGGGTCTTTTTTTAATCTCTCTGTCTCACTCTTTCTTTAATATGGGCTCCAAACAGACAGCTTCGACAGCAAGTTTATTAGCAATGCTAGCACACGGTGGAAGGAGTCAATCATTGCAGGTCATATTTTTACAGAACAGCACTGTCACCAGGGCTCTAGAGCTGCACTGATACGATTCCTTACGGAGGATCAGGGTTAAAGCACAGACAGTGGTTTTACAAGGGACAGAGCCCTCTGATATTTAAGGCGAGAGCACCACAGAGAGCGGAGCCTAGCCTATCCCTCCAGAACAGGCCACAGCAGACGTTTTCCTTACAGAGCGTGTCCAGGGATATTTCAGAGTTTGCTCCCAGGAGCAGCATCCCACAGCAGCAGATTCAGGCAGGAGCAGCCCCGGCAGGATTCAGAGCTGACCCCGGCCCCAGCCAACGCTGGTCCCATCACCAGGGACCCCGGGTGACCCCCACCTTGCCCTAGATGGTGCTCAGCCCCCCAGCCCCTCGCTGTAACCTTGCAGCCAGCGCCCACCCCTGCACAGCCCTGCGGGTGGATTTCAGGGCATGGCTGACATCATTTATATGTAAATCTTGAACCGATTCTTTTCACAGTTTAATAAATGTGTCTTTAAGCCACCCCTCCACCCCAACATGACTCTACGTACACTACGTCCAAAGTCATTTCTGAATTACTCTTTCCCTGCTTGAGCGCAGCTGCTGGAAGGCCACCGAGCCCCTCTCCAGGGCCACCCGCAGACCCCAGCCCACGTCCTGGCACAACCAGGACAACCCCACCCTGCCCGGTCCAGCCTGACCGCCTCACCCCCAGGCAGTGGAGACCCCCCGTGTCCGTCCCTCCGTCTGCCGTGGGACGTCCCGCCGGGGCCGCGAGGGCAGAGCAGGCACCCGGACCCCCACGGCCAACCTGGTGCTGCCGCAGGAAGCTGCGGCTCCCCGCAGTGATGGGCTGGCGGGTCAGCTCACAGCAGCAGCACCGAGCCCTTCTCAGGGGCTGGGAGGGAGCAGCTCGGCCCAGTTCTCATTTACACCACGCTGGGCAAAACCAGCTCGTGCATCAGACTTAATTTGCACCGGCCTGGATGCCAAGTCACTAAGGGGTTGATTTGCAAAATCCCCTATGCCTCTGCACAAAGCTAAACCAAGAGCCCCTTCAGTCCCCTGCAGCAGAACAAAGACTTTAAAGTCGATGTAACTGTAATTTACATTCCAGAGGAAAAGGAAAAGCCTTTCTTGGTTTACAGAATTACCCAAGTGGCAAACCAGTTCCCAGGCCAGGAGAAATTCTTCATGTTGCAATATGCTTTAATTATACCAAGAGAAGCAGTAACAGAATGAGAAATCAATTCCTTCTCCTAAATAAGATAGTTGCAAATTCCAAGTCGGTAACTGAACAGATGTAGAACTGAAATGGAAAAAGTAAATACCCTCGTAGGCGCTGAGAAAATTGTCTTACTATCTCAACAAGTGCATCCACTGGGAAAGGGATACAGGGAGACTGCTCCCAAGTTTCCTAAGGAGGAAACCAGAACAAGTTCAATCACTTTTATGGCAGCGTCACAACACATCCCTGAACAGACATGCCACTGCCCCTTCCCTGCGCCCATGGCTGCACAGAAACCCTCTCTCCCCTTCCAGGAACAAATCCCATGTTGGAGCATGACGGAAGTTGCAGCCCAAGAACCATCACAGCTTGCCCTCCTCATACCCGAGCTTCTGTCCCTTCTGCAGGGTCCGAGGGAAAAGCTCACCCCTGGCGACCACTTCCTTGCCACCAACTCACATCCCTCCTGCCCTTGGCACCCCCCTCAGCTCGTCCAACACCAACTCTCGGAGCCATCCCAGATCCGTGTGGCAGCTGTTCTGCAAGGCCAAACACCGTTCCTTACATTGGCACGCCAAGAGCGTCACCCCAACACCTTTGACTCCCCGAACCCCAAGGACGGTCCCTCAGCCTGGTTTGCCCCCCCAACTGTGCGGACGTGAGACGCCCTGGTCGTTCCCCTCTTGGGCTGACGGGCATGGGTGGTGCTGTGCTGGCTGGATCCGCCGCACGTCCCCAATCCATCCACATACAAGCGGAGCTGATAACATTTGGCTCACTCTGCACACGCTGACCTCTCGGCTAACAGCAGGATTGGGACTCAGCTCTGCCGGCCGTGGAGATCCAAAAGACGAATCTAAGTTTGAATCCCAAGTGCTGCTTTCGCTTGACCTGTAATTTCTTGTGAGAGATGACGCAGGAGGTGTTAAACATGGTGGTGGAAAGGAGACGGCTTCAGCCCCCATCAGCGCCTGCGGAAGGCCAGGGAGGAGGGTAAGGCTCAGCCCCTCTGCTTTTACTGGGGTTGGAAACATCTCTGGAGTGGAGGGGGGTACATATTTTAAAGTCACATTTAGGATACAGCAGATAAAGAACACAGAATTACAAAGAAGTTGAAGAAAACACCATCCTGGCGACTAACCAGGGCATAGCCATGCCCCCACAAGTAGTTAAAACAAGGAGACTGCTTTAAACTTCACCCGTGCGTAGAGCTGTGCCTGCCTCTTGCACCTGTATTAACTATTCACAATAAAATCAAATTACCAGATTGTTTCAAACCTGGGAAGACAGCTGAAGCCTGAACAGCAGCGCTACATTTCTATTTATTAACAGTGCGTTCTCTCCAGCCATTTCACGTATTCATCCCAGTCCATCTTTAATCTACCTATTTTTCAGTTGTCTACCTATCTGTCCATCCATCTATACGCTAGAGCGATAACTCTAGATCCCTTTGCAATTTGTACAGAGATCAAACGCTGCTGCTGCTATCTCATCACGCCTTTATCTCTCAAAAGACTGACACTCACAATTCCCTTCCAGTCATTAAAGAGAGATTCCTGATTAAGAGTTTGGGGCTCCATCCGTCTGTGTACGTATACGGCGATGCATACGTACAAGCACACACATACATGCAGATGGCAATCCTAGATTAATAGGTTACACAAGGGTTTTATCCCAGGCTTACTGAGGATAATAAACCCCTCTAAAAAAAATTGTGTCCAAATGATTAAAAAAAATATCTTTTCTTTAAATACATAACATTCTGCCTGAGCTGCATGTAAGGTGTTGTTCAGGAAATTGCTAAACATTCCTAATTTAGGTTCCACTTCCATCGGCCCTTCCTCCCATCTCCTTCCAGCTGGGAGAGCCAAGCGGAATAACCAACGGCCCCACGGCACGGATGGGGATGGCACACTGCTATTTCTGTGGACAAAGAATGAACCAGACTCATTTTATATATATACACACACACATTTTAATATTTTAGGGCCCTATTTAAGGCTCGGGAGGTGTCTACCATTGGGTTACGCCTCGGGAGAAGGAAGGTGGGGTGGGGGAGATGCCTGGAGGAGGCAGCTGCACCGGGATCAACACGGACGGCTCCCAGTTGCACAGCCCAGGCTCTGCATTTCCAGGACTCACCATTAAAATAAGCAGATGTCCCACTTCAAAGGCAGGGGTGGGGAAAGGGGAGTTGCAAGACCTTTACTGTGCAGTTTGTTTAACCCATCTGAAATGCGCTGGGTTGGGTTTTGCTGTTCCTCACCATCACGGCAACACCAGGACTAGACCAGAGCAACTTCCTTCACTTTCCTTGGCCAAAGCCAGACAACAACAAGGAACGGACAATGCAATCCAGTGGAAATCGGTATTTGATGTTCCTTTTTGTAATTCAGTCCCTTACAGCAACCTAACTCATTTCTGCCAGACACCAAAGGGAGTTTTCTTAATAAAACCTAACCATAGCTTCCAACACAACTCATCATGGCACAATCATATCAAGACATCTCAACAAGGCCAGATTTTTTGAAGGCATCTCCACTATGTTCCAAACCCCACCAAGCTGTTGTTCCAAACAGGTCAGCACTGGTGCCTCCAGCGTTACTGTCAGAAATACAATACAGCAGAAATACGAAGCTCTTCCAGTGACCTGCAGCCTCAAGTCTTCCAAAAGGACGCAGTGACACCAAGTTAAACAGCAGCAGAGACCTTCTCCTTGGTTTGTTAATCCATATGATCATTTTAAAATAGATAAAACTGAAATAACATTTTCCATACTGCTACATTTAACAGACAAAAGAGGACACAGCAGAGATTTATACATATTCTCCTAAAATGTGGGGGAGGAAGAGACAGTGAAATTTCAGTGTAATATGCATCCATCTTCACTTCCTCCAAAACACTACAATGAGATGAAGCTCGCGGAGCATTTGCCTTGGGGGTGAGGTGCAAATCCTTCCTACAGACTGGCCTGGAGATGACAGTCGAAGCATACGGCACCTCACTGAATCACACAGCCAGAAATATAATGCAAATGACAAAAAAAAAAAAAAAAAGGAAATTATTAAAAAAAATACCATGGGCCCTGCAGATATTACCCACGAAATATTTTTAGAGGTTAAAGAGATGCTGAAGCTTCCGAGAAGTGCTGCCAGCTTTCAGTGAGCCCCAAGAAGCAGGCTGGATGAGTGGGGCCATGCTTCTCCGTCTCCTGGCAGCTCCATTTGACTTGAGTTTGCCCTGGGGGGTCTCCCTGGATGCCACGTGGTCACCACCACCTCCGGGACAGAGCAGGATCTACATGAGCTTTTTGAAACCCCCACCAAAACCCCTCACAGCCTCCTGGGGCAGCTGGTGCCAGGCACTTTGTACCAGCAAACAACATTGATTTGGGGGGGCAAGACACAGACATTTTGATCTCCAGCCCCCCCCCCCCCCCCGTGCCAGTGGGACAAACAACGGGAAGGCGAAAACATCTTGGGAGAAGATGGAGGAAGGACAAGAGAGTAACAAAGGGGAACAAGTTGGGAGGACTATTGGTAAGAAACCACCAGTACCTGTAGCTGCAGATCCACCACATCTTGCAACAGAAGCACAACTGACCTTCACCCGTACCAGCACGACTACTCTCCATCCCCGGGGAAAGCAAAGCCTCTCGGTGACGCTGAGCCGCTGCCCGCAGACCTGCCTGGCCGCCCCTGCACCAGCAAGTGCAGGGTGGAGCAGAGCTGGAGCAAAGCAGGGCTGGAAAGTGGCTTCAGGTGTGTGATTAGGGCAGCAAAGCAGCTGGGCAGCACTAACGGCCCCTTCCTGGCCACAACAAAAGAATTCATGTTGTTCTCTGCTTCGTTATCTGAAAGAGAAGCAAAGAGAAAGTCTGCTACAGGCATCATGCAAAAGAAAGGATCTTAAAAATGTTTAGGAAAACAATTCCCAGAAAACTGCACTTCCAAAATTAAGAGAAAACTGGTTGTTGACCCTCATGTTCTCAGCTTTGGAGGCTGTTATAGTCAGAAGACACTGCTCAGGCTCCCAGATCCTTTAACACCACTTACAAAACTCTTTGTCTGGCAGGTGGGATGTTCTGCTGTTTAGGAGGAAAGGAGGGACATCTCTTCTGTCCCAGTTCCCCTGAAGAGCAGGACTCAGAGGTGACCAGGCTGTGACTGCAAACAATATTTGTAGCCAAGCTAAGGAAGTGCCAGAAGCGACTGAAGAAATCCCACGGTGGTGGCACGGCAGCAAATAAGGTGCCGGGAGGAGGGAAGGGGGGATCTTCGTGTCAGCACGGTCTGGTCAGCCAGGTTCAGCTGGAAAGGGCGCGATGGAAACCATCTGTGCCAAGGATGATGGAACACATGAAAAATTCCTTCTTTGAAACGGTCTCGTAGCAGTGACAGGCCACGGACCCAATCCCACTCTCTCTGTTCCATGATGAACACCTCTGTCCCAATCCTTGTCCTTTCAAGCTAAATCTCTGCAAAAGCCCTGCAAAGCAGAGGGTCTGGAGATTTTTTTAATTTTTTTTTTTTTTTTGCTAGGGCCAATTTAGCATTACTCTTGTGAAACAGCAAGATCAAGAAATCATGTTCATCTCCCACAGACATTTATTCACAGGTGAGACCTCGTGCTCTTCTCACTGTTTTCCACAGACCCTCGCCAATCTGATCTCAAACCACCGTGTCCTTTTTCCCTGTGCCAGCGAGGTGGAATTCCCACCGTGGTGTCATGCACGGCCTGTACTGCGATGACATGGGACTGGGTGAATTTGGGACAAGAAGATGAGCTGTGGGGCAACGCTTGTCCAAGAGAGCGGAGTTGCAAAAGCAGACGCAAACAGGAGTTTAAACAAAGAAACTTGCTCACCTCCGGCACGCTCTCCTGCAGAGCGGAATGCCATGTCATGGACAGCTGTCCGCACGGGTTTAATATCTGTGTAACTCCACCGAGGCAGGTGTGTTCAAATCATCCCCGGTGGTGATTTGCAAGGGCTCGCTGAGGGCTCGCTCCAGCTCTTCACAGAGGATGAGAGAGGCAGAAACTAACCATCTACGGGTCTATTCGTATGGCAGGTCGGCATCAGAGAGGGAAGTGACCCACAGGCGACATCTGGAAACACAAAATTCACCTTTTTAAGCAAGAAGAAATGCTTTCACAATTTCTTGGCCTCAAATGTCTCACCCCCCATCTGCCACTGCCATCCCATCGCACCCAACAACACGCTCCTTCGGGCTCCCAGCCTTGCAGGGGGTGGTTCTATTTTAGGGTATCACCTCTCAGCTACGGAGGAAATTTTTAGGTTGAAACCTAAAGATAAATCAAAACAAATTACTATTCCACCAGGAAAAGCAGATTCAAATTGCAGCGCAATTTTTTTATCTAAATAATGTTTAAATTTTAAAAAGGGGGAAAAAAACCTAATTACATCTTTGTGTGGAAGATCATAAATCACATAATTACAATGGGAACCTGCATCTTTCCAACAGACTAAAAGCAGACTACACAAGTTCTTATCTCATTACTGCTTAATTAAGAATTATGTTTGAGCATCTTCTTTTTAATTATCATGGAGCACAGATGACTTCTAATCTCTTTTTTCCCCAAAATGAGGGAGGGTGCTGTCCGAATTGGGCCCTAATGAATTTACAGTTTGCTCTTTGGGGAACTTTAATAAAATTACTCCACAGAGAAGATTAACACTGATAAAGTGAACTTCCAAAGAGAACATTTGGTTCCTTTCAATTAGCATCACACAACTGTCAGCAGCTCGCAAGGGGGATGCTGAAATGTTACTTTTTTGGGGGCAGGGATAGGAATTTTGAGGTAGGAGAGAAGGTGGTGCACTGCTCCGTGTCTGCGGCTGTACCTGCACCCCAAAACAGCCCCACACGGGAGAGCAGCGATGGAGGGGAAACGGGGGGCAGCAGAAACCAACACCCACGCCTGCCAATGGTCCCAGCACTTGTTAGACTTAAAAGACTTGTAAATGGCTTCTCACCCATCAGATGAAAAAAGATCATATCCTAACAACGCTTCATCCCACGCTTACCGTAAAAATCTTAACCAACATCTGAAGAGAAAATCTCGGAATGGCTGTATTTTGGTTTTTTGCTCTCTCTGGATAAAACCCCATTTGCTAAGGCTGCAGGTGCTTTGTGTCCATCTACACTAGAACAGTTATTCAGCGATAACCGAGTAGGAGGCAGCGGGAGTCCTCCAGCTCCTGAGATGCTCCAGTTCCTTCCTCTTAACGTCAGGGGAAAGTTTGCCCCATCGAAACATTTTGTCACCGAGAGCCTCTTGCACTCCGTGCCACACTACGCCCCGCTGACTATCATCACCCGAGGTAACTAGTTGCAAAGAGCACACATATATTTTTTTTTAAACCGAGCACACAGCAAACACCTTTTAATTCAATTGGTTGAATCGACACTGAGAGATTATTAGTTTTCAGTAAGATTTGATTCAATTAATTAGCCTGAAAATATCAGCACAGCCAGGCAAGCAAAGAAAAACAGAGATAAATCCCTGCCACAGCACTGCTTCATCTTTTAAAGGCAATTAACTCTTAGTTATTAGCTTTTAATTAGGGAATAATAATGACACCATTAATACAGTTTATTATACTTGTCAGTAGACAGCTGTTCCAAACAGATTTTATTATCAGATCTTGGTGGCTTTTGTCTGCTCCCTCGTTTCTAGGGGGAGGCAGCGACCCCCCCGGGCCCTGGCTGGGGAGTCCGGGGTGAAGCGCCCGGCTCCTGCCACGCAGAGCTGCCCTGCTCCGGGCTGGGTCCTTGTCCTCCCACCCGGCCCCTTCCCAAGGAGAGGTGCAGAATCAATGTCAGTTCCCACCGAGACTTCAAAAAGAGCCTGACTTAATTCACAGGGATTTTACTTTTTTACTTATTTTTTTTTTTTAAACCACCTAAAATGGTTTCTCGGAGAATTCTGGTGGCAGCAGGATCCAGCCCTGGCTGTGCATTTGATGTGTCTCTCACGGGTAATTCTCATGCCTTTCCTAGGGGGGATGCTGGATCTGCGCCAAAGCTGGTTTTACACCTCGGCTCCTAACATCTGAGACAGCATCTGACTTGCCAAACGTTTACGATGCCAGAAAAAAATTCACTGTTTTATTTTGTTTTCTTCTGAGCTTATCCACCTCGTTGGAAGCGCAGCGTACGTTTAGAGCACAGCAGAGACTATTTGGAAGCAAATAATCACTTTAAAGAAATTAAGCATCCTGAATAAGTTTATCCATTCGTAATCTCATTCCACCCCACTGCTGGGTGCATGTCACTACGAGAAGGCAGCTGCCAAGGGTGGCAGAAATTCCATGTAATACTCTTTCTTCTTGCCCCCAATTTACCCCGAAACCGTAAACTTCAAATCCTTCTGTAGGAGTAACCACTACCACATTAGCAGTGGCAAACTGCCTCAAGTTTTCATTGATGCTTTATTATTTCTTTGTCTACTGCATTGCTAAAATAAAACATCCGGAAGGCTCGTAATTACGTATGCTGTCGTATACACAGCAAACCACGTGTTCCCATTATTTTCACCGTCATCCGTTTTCACTGTGTCCTAGACAGAGCTGTGGTATGTCCCCAACAGAGACTGCAAACCATCTCCACCAGGGCACAAGCCTGTCTTAACTGTTGTTTATTATTCCTATACCATACAGTCCTAATCCCAGTTGTGCAGGATTCTACTGTAATACAAAAATGTAATGCAATAAATTTCCCTGATTTACTTTGGAGTTAATAAATCACGAAAACACTGAAATAAAAAACAAGTGTAAAATATACTGTGCTGGGTTCCATTACCTTGATTTTAACATCTTTTCCCGCCTTGGTATGGACTGGAGGAAGCCCTAAGGGAAATACCAGGAGCTCGGAGGAGCTCAGTACTGAAAGCCCGCTCCTGGCAGGCATTTTCCTCCTCCTCACCCAACACAGTGCAGCCAAGTCCCGAGGAAAGACATTAACCTCGCGTAGGAATAAAGCAGCTGGAAGAACCTATCTGCAATTTTCTACAGGAAAGCAGAGAGTTGTTAAATTGAAAGCAAAGCCGTTCAAAAGAAGAAACTTCCCCTACTGAGAACCGACATAAGAAGGGAAAGGGTGGCAGGATTATAACCATCACCATACGGATTTAGGAACTGAGGCACAGAAGAGCGAGATGCTGTACCTAAGGCAGGAGGCAATGGCAGGATGAACATCGTCATCAGGAAACTACATGGGGACACGGCAGCTCTCGGGGCAGACAGCCCGGCTTGCTCCGGAGCTCGGCGGAGCCTCCCAGGAGCTAATTTCGTTCTCGTTTTCACCCCTGCGCTGACAGGGGCTCCGGGTCCCAGGTGCGATGCTGGAGGCGTTTTGCGCATTTGTGTCGGCACGCAGCTCCCAAAGCGCAGAAGTTCGCTGTTCCTTCACGCTGGTGACTAAGCCTGAATATTTTAGGAGAAACTGTTTTAGAGATCTTGATGCGACTATAAAGGCTTCTCAGCTGAGGGGTTTTTTGTGCTCAGCTGTATCCAGGCAGAAGTCGGGAGAGGAAAACCCACAGAAAAATAGAACTTCTTCAAACTTTGTCTCCAAAATACATCTGATGCCTGAGATTGCGAGACGCTTCAGTGCTACTTTCCTCATGTAGCAATGAACAGCTTGAAATGAGGGTTGTAAGGGAACTCTGATTAGTGCTCTGGTAGCACTAGCACTGCCGAGAGCTTGTGACGATTCATCTTTAATTTAAGTACCATCACCTGAGGTCACGCAGTCCAGGTCCCCAGAGGAAGATGGGTTCCTCCTGGTCTTCAGCGAGGAACATCAATCGGACACGACCGAAAGGAATCCCCCACGAGCTCGAGGGGCAGGAGAGAATTAACTTACCTGTGACGGTTCTCTGTGGTCCCACGCACCTCCCCAGCGGTCCCAGGCTCAGCCTAGAAGCCGTCCCTGCCCTGCACAACGCCGAGGGCTCCATGCGCATGGGGATGTCCCCCAACAGGAACACAACGCATCCAAGGCAGGCAAATCTGCGGAGAGGAGCAAACGACAGAACGGTTAATGCTTTGCTTCTCTCGATTTGAAGAGGGGACAAGGGAAGACAACTTGTTGGCAGCCCGGGGGCCGTGGGGAGCAGCTGTAGCTCCACAGACCCCAGCCGAAGGCGAGGGGAGCGCAGCCCCTGCCCCGAGGCCCCCATCCCCGTGTCAGTCTTGTGCTGGGGGATTAATTCCCAATTTTACCGCTGCTCTTTATCAGGGAGACAGCTGTGAAAGGCACAAATTTTCTCCCCCACACTGGACCTGTCACAATAACAATTATACTTAATAGCGGCGGTTCAGCCTTGCCTTTCAGGGGTGCCGATTACGGCAGTAAATAGAAGCACATTAGAGAGGTGACAAGACACTGACAGGCTGTATTCACATTGCACCGGGGGACTGGAAAGGCCCCGTCACGCCGTGGTCTTGACAGAAGAAACCCAAGGGGACGTTCTCTTTTATTGGTGAGGGGGAGAGGTAGGAGCGTGAGGTTAAAAATACGCTGGTGTAGGACTGGGAGGGACCGGGAGAGCCCAGGCTGCAATGGAAAGTGTGGAAGGAAAAACCCAGTGTGCCAGAGGAAATCGGTTAGTGTTTTGTTTCCCCTCTCTGCAGTCAATCACCTGCTAAGAGTGAAATATTGCGGTGATTCTAGCAGTGCTATAACTAGACATGAAGTTTGGTCTTAGTGCTTTCAGAATAAATCTTTTAAAAACATAAACCAATGTCCGAAGTCAAGGGAAGCACCTACAAGCGTAAACCGGGGTCGGGAGGCTCGATGTCGGGGTTCCCTTCCCAGCTTTATCACACAGTTGTTGGGAAATCCCTGCATAATTTTCAAAAAAGGGAGCTTTGAGGTGCCACTGTAATAAATCAGAGTGCTGCTACTCATCGCAGAGCTCCACGGGGACCACGCCATCTGAAAACAGGGTCGCAGGACGGGCCAGAGGATGTATTTGAAGACCCAGTGTTAGATACTCGGGTCTGAGCATGAACATCTCAATCCCAGATAGAAAAAAAACTAAATGAGGACATCTCGTACTACTGAGAAAAACTGCAGAGAAATTAATTTGGACAAAATGGACTAGGTCCTTGATTTGAGAACATTACAGAAGTGCGAGAAATCATAGCATTTAATAAGCAGCCAATTGTCAATGCTCTGAAGTAGTAAAAAATGTTACGATAAATCGTTCCTGTAAAACAGAAACATCCCTAAGCAGTGGGATCTCACAGAAACAGTTGCAGTCGGACAGATTTTTCACTATATGCTGACAAAAATCTCACACTAATCGCCCAACGTAGGACACAAAGCTACTGGATTGCAGTGTTAATTCCATGTTATATCTCAATCCCAGATTAATCAGATGCACCACTTCTTCAGCCTAGATATCCTCTAGTGGCTCCAAGCTATTAAGATAACAAAAATGAAATAAACCTCGCATCTAAGCAGAGACACAAGGAAATGGGACTTGCACAACAGCCCTTCTCCCCATCTCATTGCTTCTCCACGTAGAAAATTGTCCAGTGACCCTTCTGTACCTACAATCAACTCAGATTTGATCTTTGTAGGCAGGCAGATGAATCCCTGCTATTCTAAACGGCAGCAGCATCTTGGCTTGTATCATGGATAACTGACCATTCATTCCTAATCAAAGAAAATGTGCTGTGTTTTCAAGAGATGGTTCCGTTAAATGAAGCAGATGAGCAGTGGATCTGTCCATTTATTTATTTTTAAACCATGATCTGGGGCACATGGGAGGGTATCACTCCCATTTCAAGAGACAGCTTGGCTACGAGCTCATTTGCTGGGGGATATTAGCAGCTGGCATCTGAAATGGCAAGGCTAGGGTACAGAGGTAAGCCAAAGTCAACTGTGCTGAAACACAGCCAAATTCTTAGTTATTCCACAGGAAAAGTGGCTAAGCTGTGGTCACCATGTAATTCCAAACAATATTTGCACAGTGACCTTTACGTTTCCCCTCTTGGAATAAAAAAAAATTAATTGTTTTGCTCCTCTAATGCAGAATAAATAACTCCCAGTAATTTTCTATTTGTGTGCAAGTAAACCAAGTAGTTACCATCTTCTGCTATCAAAGCTGCCAAATAATTCTAGCTCAACATCTCCAACCCATTTGAGTCTTGGTATTTTGCCAAAGTTGGTTTGCCTTTTTAATTTTTTTTTTGTGTGTGTGTGCCAGTACAGTTTTTCCTGAGATGAAAAGCAAGAGAGATGACCTGAACGTGGGGCTGGACATCAGGAACCCACAGGAACTCGTTCAGAGTGGTTCTGTTGGAATCTCAAGTAATTTGTTCAATCTTTATTCCTGTTGGCAAGCTCAGGGAGCACTGGCAGGTTATCACCTGTATTAGGTACTCCAAAACAGACAGTGTTTAAATTTCACGGGGTTAAACTTATTCACAAGGTCTCCTCATTAACCTGTAATGAGATAAAGGGACGAATTGTCCTTCTAACCCAAGAAACACGAAACTAATGCCACAGGAAATAACAAGGGCGACAAGAGGTACTCATCACGTGGCATCCTGCAGCCAGACATGCAGGCGAGCGTCCCGGGAAGCAGCAGCGACGTGTCAGACACTGGGAGGGTGTGGAAATAGCTGTACGGTAACTGTTATCACACCCACCTGGTGAGAGGGACAGCTCGGGCACTTGGCAGGTCCCACGCAGACAGCGTTGCTCCTTGCTTTAATCTGTCAAAGTACGATCGCACGTCTGAAAAACACTCTTCTGCAAACTCGCACTCTTTCCAACTTGGTCTATTTGCAGGTCAGAACTTTGCAATCATTTAATTATTTCAAAAAGGGTGTAAAAAGTTTATTAGACCACATTTAGCTATACCAAGGGCAGGGAAAAGAAGCCCGACTAAAAGTAACAACGACTTGCCTACTGCAGCACTATCCAAGGAACCTACTGCAGGAAAGGCTTCACCTTGTCCTGTGAAGAAATTCAAGCAAGAGAGAGAACTGGCATAAGGAACGTGCTGATCTGTCTCCGGCTTCCTCTGAGCCCTCAGATGAGCGCTGCCCACCACCGCAGAAGACATGCTCTCAGGAGAAATTCCACTAGTTCAACTCAAATTGCTATTAAACTAAAATAGCAAAGTTTAGTTTAAACCAGCTCCTGATTACCTTAAGCTAAAACTCCCCGAGTAAACCACTCCAACCAAAGCAAGGGCATTCTTCCAGAAGGGAATTGCACCTGTTTAATGAGTAGTTTTATTAAACTGGTGCAATTTGTTCAAGCTGAAGGAGAACTACTGATGAAGAACTAATACGAACAGCAAGGGAAGGGGAACAGAGAAAAATCCCCACAGAATAACCTCAAGAAATAGAAGCTCTGCAAAACTGGCCAAAGCACAGATGTCTACAGCATGTGACAAGGTTTTTTCCATCATCTGCTCTTCCCCTAAACCGAAGAGTCACAAAAGTAAAGCAAATAGGAAAGGAGCAAGTACACTGAAGAGGGAGTGCCTGAAAGTGCGTGATGTCCTCCCATGCACAAGCAGCGAAGCTGGAACCCAGAAGGAGAGGCTGTGAATGGGAAAGCCACAAAATACCAGGTGTGAACATGCTGGAGATTTGCAGTAATACATTTCCAAGAAGAGTTGTTAACAGTACAAAATACCACAAGAGATCTTCCAGAGTGAGAGAACCGTGACGCAGCAGCAGACAAGGTTTTTTGGAAGTTGGGGCTGTCCATTCAGCTCCACCACCGAGTAGCCTGACCCCACTCAACACTGCTATTTTTAGTTTTCCAACTAATCCTGGCCTTTACAAAGAAAGAAGAAAAAAAAAAAAGTAATTATCTCCTCCCTTTCTTCTCACCAAGCTAAAAATCTTTCTCCAACCAGACCAGGAGTTACTAAATCTCCATCCGCTGTTCCACTCTCCGGGCGCACGGCAAAAGTCTCTGCTGGCCTCAGAGTAGGAATAAGCAGCCTGTTGATCCCCATCTTCTCATTGCTGCCAGCAATTATCACAAAATAACTTTATTGTGCATGTGACAGTTGGTGACACTGACTCTGGGGGTTTTATCAGCACTACAGGTTTCAAAACATCTGCTTGCGTGAAGGCACCCTGCTGTTCGCCAGCCCAAGCGAGCTGGACTTGTGCAAAGCAGCAAGAAACAACTGCGGTCCTTTGCGCAAGACAAAGCATCGCATATGGGCGTCTCGTCCCTACCTTGGCAACCCAGGTCCGTTCATGGCCAAGTCCTAAGCTAAGCACTCCACAGGGCGGGACCGGAGGCAAGCGCCAGGCTTGAGGAGGCTGCACAGCAGGGACCTGTGCATGAACATGCTGTCCAGGCTGGAGGAGGGCAAACGGGCAGGACCTCGAGGATGGAGCTGGCACAAATGGAAAGGCAAAAGGAGGAAACCGAAATACGCTTTTGTAAGAGATGCAGCTTCAGCTGCGTAGGTTTAAAAGATACACCCAAATACACCTTCTCCAGGGATACAGAAGACGTAGAGGTTAGAAGAAGAGGCTAATGAGTTGTGCTCATCTACAGTCTTTCATCCCGCCCCGAACGGCACTTAGACAGAGGGAAGCGTAGGAGGCAAAGCTCTTCACTACAGCAGTTGTAGTATTCGCACTGTCTCCCTGAGGACTCCCTGGGCACAGCTTAATTTCCTATAACCCTACATCATCTATATTTTAGTGTAGCAATCTCAGCGAAAAACAGAAACCCACAGTGACTTTAGGGGGTTTGTGTGGAAACGTCTATTCCACTGTGTGAGGCTGAGCGCACAACAGAATCGCTGATCACTGATCCAGGCAATTACTTGGAAGTACGTATTGCTTCTTAAGACATCTTTAAAATTATGTTAGTTCTTAGTACAGCGATATAGCAGATCTTAAATTCAAAGGTAAGCTTTGTGTAGGTGTAAACTCCAATGGACTCCGTATCGAGCAGCTTCTTCCCACTAGTATGATTCCTCAGATTATCTCGAGAAATTAACTATTAAGCTGCAAAGGACAGGAAGTTGGAGATTTCTTTTCTTTCACATAGTCTGCAGCGTTAGCCTCATACTGCAACAGCTGGGGAGGAATTTGTAGAAAAGCACCAGGGCTCAGGATGGGAAATGAAGGCGTACAAATGAACGCTCAGGAAGATGCTATTTTAAGAGGTTCAATGTCAGCACGACCTCCAAGGGCTGGAAAGAAAGGCTACTGGAAGGCTACGAAGCAGATTCCAAAAAGGCAATGGCAAACCAGTGATTTAAAAGCTAAAGGATTTTAGAAGCGCCTCTGGCTATTTAGCAACCACAGTTCTCATGAACAAGCCAGCTAGAGCAAATCCTGGACCTTGGATAAAAGTGCACTGTGAGCTTGGTTCTTAATTTTGGGAGGGGCTGTGATGACAGACCTCTTCTCCTGCGTGCGTAACAGAGAGGAAGGAAAAGAGCACGTTGTTCTCCATCAGTCTCAGCTTCTCTTGGCTCAGTTTTATCTGTCAGCTTTACCCCTCGGATCTGGGAACCACCTTCTCCTGCAGTACAAAAGACTTTAAACTTAGAAATGAAGAGACTTCAACCCCCCGAAAAGTGTAATTCTGAAGTGCTCAACAGCCTTTAATTCATTATGAACCTAGAGGCAGAGAAAAAAAATATGCAAAAAATACATCACATCCTTAATCTAGGGGGAGGAAAAAAAAATTATTTTTATAGCACATAATCAGACACTTACAAATATATTTCACTGGAGGAAGGGGAGGGTAGGAATGTGCATTTCCTATTTCCTTTTCAATAGTCCGATGCACAGAGGCCATCAATATGGTCATTATAGATAATCTGCACAAGTCATTCCTAAACCAAAGAGAGGGATTTAAAAATCAACAAAAAGGGAGAACCCCTGCAACAAGGAAGGGCATTCTACAGTTCCAGGTTCACGTTTAAACATAACTCATCATCTGAATATGGGGTGAGGAAACACACTTTGTTTTTACAATATAAATAGTATTTTTAAAAGGTACTACATATGAATACAGTAACGGTGCAATTTCAGTCAGGACTTCAACATGCAGAGGAAATTCCCCAATGCTCACTACCACTCATCCCATCCCACCCTTCCCCTCCCACCTCCAAAAAAAAAAATCCTCTGCTGTTTTAATTCTCTTTCAATTGTTTTAAAGTATTTCTCTTGTGGCCTGGCAACATTCTTATTCTTTTATACAAGCAAGTTTTCTATTAAATCATGTCTTAACCGACAGGAGACAGCTATGTAGGAGTAACAACCGAGGCTTTTAAGAACCTTGCCAATTTTTAAAACTTTTATTAGTCTCAGTTTGTTTTTATTCTTGGAGACATCTATTGAAAACGTCAAAAACTCAGAAATAAAAAAACCCTGTTTCAAACATCTTACAAACACGCACGCGTGCACACACGCACAGACACACACACAAGGAAAATAACCCGTAGCAGAGGCAGTAAGAAATAAAGGGAACTCTGATTCTCTCAAGGGAGAACAAAAACTAAAATTTAAAAAAAAAATAAAATTAAAAAATTGCTTTATTCTATCTCCACTCTTTCACTGAGGCAGTTCAATACCCATTGAGTCTCTTAAGATGCTAATCTACCATCTGCTACCCCACAAATCCTTCCCACTTATTCCCTTAAAGATCCAGCTATAGCATTGCTTAAAAACCTCTCCACAGAACAATGACCACCTTGCAAAGGGGCTTTAAAAAAAAAAAAAAAAAAGAGGAATATTGTCTCTTTCTGTCCAGTAATTTCAGGGAATTAAAGTGGAAATGGTTGCTGTGCAGCATTCTGTATAGCTCTCCTATCTCACAGCAGCTTCTGCCCGGCCAAGGCATCGAGGCGAGTGGTACGACGTGCCCTTGCCCCCCTTCACCCAGACACTGCAGAAGCCACGTCCCCTTCCCAACTCTGTGCTAGAGCTGCCGCCTGCTTTCCCTCAGAATCAACAAAGGTCCTCCGAAGACAGCGGAAGACTTTCCGGTGAATTCAGCAGGGTTTGGATCAGGCTCTTTTACAAAAGACTGCTCCGTAACAGCTCCTTGACCGGAGGTGATTTTCAAGTGTTCAAGTGGGAGCTGCCCACTCAGTACTTTAGGATTTGTTTTTGCCTTTAATGCTCATTCAATTCTCAGTGAACTGAGTCCAATCAAATGAAGGGCTTGCATTCCTCTTCCCCAGGAGTATCTCAAAGGCTCAGTCTTCACTTAAGTAAAGGATGTCACAACAATCAAAGATGTTTGGGGAATTTCTTCTTTAATAGGATAAAAGAAAAACATACAAACACCTCCCAGGCTTCTGTCATGGAATGATTCTCACAACTGTAAGGAGCACAACTCAAACAAACAAAAAAAAAAAAACAAAAAAAAAAAAAGGAGACAAAGAAAAGAAAAGGTTCCTATGGGAGACATGCCTACCAGAGAGCTAGAGCAATCCCTTGACGCTCTAGTCTGCAGTGGGGAAGGGGGATGGCTCGTAAAGGAGCTAACACAAGAAGCAGCAACAGAACACTTGCCCAAACTGAGGCATATTGTAACTGAAAGCCATGCTGATGGTTAACTAGAAAGCAACTGTGATGGCAAAGATGGGGAAGGAGGACGACAAGAATGACCCAAACCTGGCCATTTCTTCCCTAAGTTCCTTCCTGGTGACATGGCAGAAACGCACACATCTATCACGTGTCTTTAAGAGAACTAACGGTAAGAAACATCCCAGCTATGAAACATTTCTGTCCCCATCTTCCCCAGCTTACAAAGAAGATAGTGTTTCTTTACAAAAAAGAACCCAGAACTTCCCAGGACATCTGCTCTTGCTCTCTCTCTCCCCGCTGTAGTATTAGTCACATTTTATTTGGGGCTGAGGGGGGAGGATTTTATTTTCTGTTTTAAAGCCATAATCTAGAAAAATGTTTTGTGGAAACTTTTGTTTTCCTATTTTTGTTTGCTTTTTTTTTTAATAATGCTCATTTATAGAAAACTTCACAAAGGTGACGTCTATGTACAGAAAACACAATTCCAAAGGCTGCTTCAGTAGTCAATGTAATAGCACCTTTAAAGACAAAAGAGTTTGACATATTTTAAAAAGTCATTTTGTTAAATTTTAACCCTTTCCAAGCCTCATAAAAAGGAGCCAGTCACAAAGCTCCATTAGGACAAACTCTTCCAAAGTCTCTGTGTGAAATGCTGTTTGAAGATTTTTCAAGCTCCCTACTCTATGGGTCAGCAACGTCTGGCAAAGTAGAGGTAGCGTGCAGCCAGACAAGATTTTCTTGCAGTTCAAACCAAGAGTAGATGAAAGAATTCACAGCAGGCTATTGCACAAGGATAGTCTTCTATTCCACAGTCTTGAAAAGGGTTAATTTATTATTTTTAATTAATCCTGGTTAAAACATGTTGCTCTGAGTTCCAGGCTGGTACTGTGTCTGCAACAGGCTCTCCATAAAGACCAAGTAATCTGGGTTTTGTCCATATTCTTCGGGATTTCTTGAATTCCCCAGCCGGGGCCGCTTGGCTGCTCTCACTTCATCTCCCGAAAATACATCTTCCTGAGGGGCCCCAGTGCTGAGGGACTGCAGGAGACACGAGAGTACAATCGTTAGAGGCACAGCAGGAAAACGGGGAGAGACACGGGTGCAAACCATGGAGCGCGCCTGCGCAACAGCACAGCAGGGATAGCAAGTCAGCAATTTGGTTCAGGGTATTTCTGCAGAAAAAGTGAACTCCGAAACATGCAAAGCACATGGCTGAAATTAGAAATTCTGGGTTTCTGAAACCAAACTGGAAAGAGAAACCCTCGAGTTGCCTTCTTTCTGTTTCAGAGTATCTTTCAATTCAGCTCCTGCCTTGCCAATTCTCTGTTTACTCCTATCCTCCTCTGCCTCTTCAGGTTATACATTCCTAGAATTTCCATGAAATCGGGGCTTCCCTAAGGTCTTCAAAAAAAAAAAAAAAAAAAAAAAAAGACCCAAAGAAAGCATTTGGGGATGACTCTACAAACAATTGCTTCTGTTTGTCCTGCTCTTACACTCCCAAATGAGATGCATTTCTTGGTAAAAATTATCATCTCCTATCACTTTGTTCACTGTTCTACATTAAAGCACTGTGAGCATCACTTCTGCAGAGCATGGTCTAACACTTCTGGCAGCAGAAAGTACATGAGAGAACTTTCAACCAGACTTGAAACTACCTATTCACTTTCCAGTTGCATTTCTGTCTCCGGAACTGTTATAAAGCCTGATGGTCTTCACTGCAGAGAATATGTTTCTTTCCTACTCCTGTAGTTCAGAGCTCCAGTAAGCTGTCTTTAAGCCAAGCTTAAACCGGTCTATTGTGCACATCCCAGAAATTAATTCTAGAGTGCTTCTTTGCCACTGAAAGTCTTTCAAGGATAACAAGGTAAATTTTTATTAACTTCTAAAATTTATGCCATGGGGTCTTATTGAGACAAACCACCTCAAACAAGATGGAGATGCCATCCAGAGATCCGTTACAGAAAGAATTTTACAAGTGGTTTTTTGGGGTAAAACCCTTGAAGATTTCACATATAAGCAAACAAAAGTTTCCTCCCAATTGTCATCAGTTCTTCTGCAGAACTGCCTGTCACCAGGCTGTTTTTGACAATGTGCATCTCTCATTTCTGCTAGCGGCCACGGATTCACAGGGTCAGTGAATCACTGGTTTAACCTGGCACAGCAATTCAGAATCTTAAGGGAAGGTTGGACCATCCCTTTTGTCTCAGAAGAGAGACAGAAGCCCACCACCTCATCACAGGTTAACTTTGCGGATCTATCCCTGTCCTGCAGTAGCTGACATAACAGACATTCAGAATGAAGAAGAGAACTGTATATTCTCCATTTGCATAGAAATCAGTCTCACAATTTGTTTAAATGAGATGGCTTTAAAGGTTAAGGCACCAGGTTTGAAAATACCCAGCGAGTATGGAACCAAAAAAAGCTATGAAATAAATCCGTCATATTTTCTAGGCTCAGTAATTCCATTGTATGCAGTTAAAGACAGCCGGATCTTTTAGATTAAGAGCTTTATAGGTAAGAGCTATGAGAAACCGGGGTTTGGTCCCATGTCGTTAATCAGTTCTCCAGAAACCACTTATCTGTAGACCAATTCACCTCACTTCTGATGAAAGACAGTATTCAGATGGAATGGCAGTTCGTATAACTAAATTCATATGGTGTAAAATGATACAACCATAATCTTTAAATCAGAGAAAACAAAAATCAGATCTGAACATGTGAAAGGGAAAATCATTTAAATGTTTCTCAAGCATTTACATCAAGGATTTTTTTTACTCTACCTATTTTGTGAATGACAAGTGGTTTTACAGCCACAGAAACAGGAGGCTGCATTCACCTTATGTCCAAACAATACGCTAAGAAAATGTGAACGAGTACTGCAGGTCACAGCCATTCTGCTATTCTGTGACTCTGATACCCACCAGGCGAGACTTCACTCTCTTGGGAAGCTCTTCCTCCAAGGTATAAATATCACCACGCTTCACCATTAGTTGGGAACCATCTTCAAACTCGACCTGTAGAGTAGACAGAAAGTGAAATAAGAACTTGGCCTCTACATTTACAGTACCTCAACAGTCCACTCCCAGACTATGCCATGTACGGTCCCTTCATGGGAATACCCTGAAAGCATCAGGGATCAGCTCCCACAGATGATCCCCTGTTCCTGGCACCACATGTCTCTGGGACTGCTATAGAACGAGCATCCCTAAGATGTGTTAAAGATGCTGAACCCAAAAAGTGCTGGTTTCAGTGCTGCTCAGGCATCCCTGTCTTACCCGGCCCAAGTGGCTTCATTCAGTGCTCCCATGGATCCTAAAATGTCTACACTGCAGCTGGACCAGCACCTCTGCTCCCCCCCCAGGCAGAAATCTCTAGAGCACTAGAGACTTCCACTGATTTTTCATTCAAATCCTGAAAAAAGAAGCTTTTAACTTACAATAAAAGGCAGGCCTGTATTCAGGCAATATGGTAATGAGAATTTCTTTCATCTTAAACAAAGCATTTTCACACATCATAAGGAAACAACTCCAGCTACTAAAATACATTTGTATTTTAACAAGCAGAAAGAGTCAGCCAGGTACAAAAAATGCTGGTAACTCCTCACGTCAAACCCTTTTTGCTAAACACTGATTACATCATGAATTATGCATCAGATGTTACAGGAATATTTATTCATGGAAATGCGCATATAAAAATGTTAAAACTATTAAAAGTTTTTAAGAGATTCTAATTTCCTTTGCTCAAGATTCATTACGCTTTTCTGGATAATGCAGAAGGACATACACCACAGCTTAATATGGGATGTCAGGTTCAGACCAGACAAATTCAGAAGGAAGAAAGCATCTGTGCTCTGAACTCCTCCTCCTGCGCTGCCCAGGTCCTGCAGCTCATCAGTTATTCAAGCTCAGCGACGCCCGCTGAGGTCCCGTAACTGAGCAGCATACATCAGCTGGAATAACTATGCAGGTGGGAGAACAGGCTTTGAAAGATGAGTTCTCCTGAGCTCTGCTGAGGTGGTTTAAGATGCTACTGGTCCCATTCACTCTCTGGTTTTACAGAGCACCACTACCGTAACAGAGACGGGAGGGAACACGAATTTAACAGCCGAGGCACGCGCAGATCGCTGTCTGCCATTTCCGCTACACAAGTTCAACTTATCGTAGAAAGGCAGGATTTGCAAGTGAGGGCAGTGCTATCTTAAACTATTACAGAGTGGTTGGACCTTAAGTTCCAAATTACTGATATGGGTTAGATCCGGTATGAACACACATTAAAGCAAGTTGCAACACAGCCACTGGGGCTCCATTTTTAAAAAAAATATACAGGCCTAATCTTAGCACACGAAATACAGACTTAGAGATGTGAACTGGGAAGCTACTGCAAAATAAGATAAATTTAAAATGCAAAAGCTAATCCATGCTGTCTTCCTCTGAATACACTTATTTCATAACAAAATTGTTTCTGTCTTTCTAAATGTAATCCTATTCCAAAACAGATAAAAGAGATGCACTGTAAGTACTGAAAAAGCATCTACATAGGGGACCAATGTGGAAAGTTATTCAGGCTATTTTCCCTATGGAGAAGAGCTTTACTTATAGGTAACTGCATGATTTGAAAAACACAGACTCCTCATGCATATTTTTCTGTCATCTGGCACTATTTGGAATAGCCCATTTCAAATTATGGTACCTCCAAGAAATCAATGACAATTTCCTATCCTGTGATTAAACTGGAAAGCATGCATAACAATAGATCTTTATAGAACTATAGACTGTCCTTATTCATAACCAGGGTCACCTCAGATCACATCATCTCTGAAGCAGTTAACATCCATTATCCACACCAAAAAGACTGTTAACTGACAAGGTGGATTATTGTGCTCTTTGCACACAGATATGAAACACTCCGGGTAGAAATGATAGAAAACAGAACCCCATTTCAAATAAATCCACAATATGGGACTTCCTTTGCCTTTTTTCCAGAGTCATTAATCTCTTAAAAGTAACAATTATTTGCACATTTCAGCATACATTTTTCAAAAGGATGTGCACAAGTATACTTTCTAAACCACTATAATTTTCAACTTCTTGGTGCCATTTTAAAAAGGATTTAATCAAATGAATGTACTGAAACCTTCTGTGCCGAAATATTAACACTGCGTACCAGGTTAAATCTTCCTTTTCTGACTATTACAACCTTCCACAAACAAAAACCCCGTATGTGGAACAGACTCAAAGCCAAAAAAACCTGGCTGCTGTTTTTCTCACCTTAAAAAGAGATGGTGAGTGGATGAGACTCGAGATCAAAGGTTTCTAATTCCTCACACAACAGCAGCAGGACATTATTCCCACAAAGTACCCTCCCATGACCAGAGAGGATTATTCCCCCCTTGAAGCAGTCTCCTGACCCATCCTTTCCCTACTTCCTCTCAAAGCATCGAGGAAAGTTGTTAATTATGTAGGTATTGACTCATGGGGAACTACAGATGACAAGCTCAGCTCCAGCCATACAACAGCCATCAGAGAGCAGTTCGAGTAGGTCACTTTTGACCTGAGTCAGATCTGAGCTGTAAGGAAACGGGCAAATTTATTTTGTATTTTAAAAGCAGATGCAGTCTAGACATATGTCTATCCATACATCCACATTCTGCCACAAAAAACCTTTACCCTGATCTGATTTTAACACTGTATTTCTCTTTAGACTATCAGCGGTACTAATTTCAGAAGGCAAATTCTCCCTTCATGACCAGAGCAAGCATTCAACACTAGTGAGCTATACGATTCGAGCAACCATCAGCCACGTTGACATGAAGTACGTGCGTACTCTTCCATACTCACCTGGTAAATCTGACTGATCTGGGCTGCAATAAACTTGGCCTTATAGATGATTCCATCCGTCCACTGCAGCTGAACCAACTCACCCTCTGGAGGGGGTCCCATTTGGATGCAGTCTCTGCTCTGAAGACAGAATGAAAGAGGTCAGACAGCCAAAACAACAAAGCTCAGGAACTAGGTAAAGAGGTGCGTTAAACTCACTGCTCAAGGAAGTTGCTATGTAACACTATAATTAGGTAGAAGAAAGTTTCTGCACTTGTGATTAATTGCAGTCCTCTCAAATAAAATCATTAACCAGAGAGAGACCCGAAATAAGCACTTGGACCTTCTTCTGGTGACAGTACTCAGTTCTGGGAAATTTCTCATAAGAAAGCCCAAAAGATCACATCTCCTGTATCAGGAAAAACAAGCCAGGTGACCCGCTCTGTTTCACATGGTGAATCAATTGCACAATCAAGAAGAGAATGCATGAGTTGACAAGTCAGCCTCTTCCAGACATTCCTTCTATTAAGTGAATTCCCTATTTTGAACCAGACGTGCTTACAGACAATCTGCTTCCCCCATGAATCACGCTTGTCAGTTGAAAAATAAGAGTTATTCAACCACAAAACAAATAGGATGCAACTTAAAACAAACATTGCTTTCTGTTAAGTCATCTGCATATAGCAAAATCACATCTTTGTAAAGGAACCAAAAAAATGAAATGAGATAATGTCATAAACAAAAAGATTAGTAATGAAGAGCAGTATGAGGTTTGCTATGCAAGCAGCAGCTTTGCTTTTTTTTTTTTTTTTTAAAGTTTTACTTTGTTGTTCCACCCCAAAGCTCACAGAAGAGGAATGCATGCGTTACACTTCATATTCATCTATAACGGCAATAGTCTCCACAGAGAGCTGCTTACAATAATGCTTTCTGGGTAAACATTGTCACTGTATGAACCATCATCAAAGTTCACTTCATAGAAAGTCTGTGTCGTCATGCCAATCACTTTACATCTGTAGTAGAGTCCATTCCGGTTCTTTGTGATCACAGTCTGTCCAAGGGTCACCTCCCTTCGAAACTGAATCTGTGTTGTGGAGAAAAGAGCGTAATTTGCAATTTGCAATCACAAAAGCTGCGTCAAAGACACAGGCACAGAGAAACTGTTCTACAAAATAAATTAAAAAAAAACCCCAACAAACCACCAAAAAACCAAACCACACAACACCACCACCCCCCAACCCCAGAAACATACATTCTGGTTAGCTGCTTTGTGTTTGAAGCAAGTGATGGATACAACATAGGGCCAGTCATCTGGCTCCATGGGCACGCCGGCTGCGTGCGCACAGGTCACATGAAAGGATGTGGAGCAGTGCTCGTAGGAGCACTGGATGCAGGCACCAGACACCTTCTTCATCCGCTTCCGACAGTACACACATTTCTGAAAAGACACACAGGTCGGCGTTACGCAGGCAAAGGCAGCTTTAATGCAACGTACAGAAGCCACAGCCAAAACCGGTGATGTTTGCTGCCGAGAGGTCAAGCCCAATACTTCCAGAACTGCCTACAGACACTTGCCAGAATCACTCGTAAGCCAAGAAACCGCAGCAGATACTAACTTATCATTCCCTTCAACACAACGGCATCTACCAGTGACAGCCCTCCAGAACCAGGCTGGACGGTGAAGCAGAATTAAGTCTCATTTGAGACTCTGTTCACTGGAGGGCACAAGAGGTAAAGACGCCTCATTGATCAAAGAACTGCTACAACTCAATACTCGTCCTCCTTACGTATATGACATGCACCTATGTTAATTCAAACAGCAGCTGGATCTTCACAGACACCCTGCTAGAAAACGATGTTTTCATTTTTTGAAAGAACAGAACACAGAATAACTGTGTAATAATCTGTTCTATTTTACTGAATGGAATATTATACCTATTAGATCTAATAGAATATAATTTTATATAATGGAACAAAAATATTGCATGTTTATTTTACACACATAAACCTATCAACCATAAGTATTTTATTGGTATCCATGTCAGATTAGCTATTGTAGATAATTCAGTTACTGTTTTGCAAACAGAAGAGAGAAAAACATTGTACCAAACACCAGAATTACAGGGGAAAAAAAGGCATGAAAACTTCCAGTATATTTTAAACTCATTTTCTGCAAAGCAGACCCAGTTACTAGACTAATCTAATCAGACAGCACTTTGGGGGGACAGGTAATCAACTTAAGATGTGTGACTACTTGAAAAAGAAATGTAATTTTTTTCAAAGCTAAAAATCATAAGCCTTATGGCACTGTAGGCTTGGAGCAAGCAGTAGGTGTCAGTGGGAAACGAGATACGTTTCCTCATTCCCTAACAGCACCAAATTCCTGTTTCCAGCCCCTTAGAAGAGCAGATTTTGGGAATCCCAATCTAAAGAAGTTTAAGTTGGACACTTGCATAATGTTTCCCGGGAACTATGTGGAAACACTACTCTTAGCTTTTAACATTTTAAGTCTAGGGAATCTGTCACTGATTGATGGCAGCTTCTTTACCTTATCCGAGGCTTAGGCAAGGCAAATCAGGGAAAAATTAATATCACACATGTGAGACGAACATGCATCTTATATAAATAAAATCCTGAGAGATATTCTATGCCCATGAGTCTGACTATACAGCTATGTAATTTACCTATTACAAAGAAATAATTTCCACATAGGAGGAGGAAGAGAGGAAAGCAGTAATCTTTAGTGCTCATTTCCAGACGACCGTCTCCAACGCACACTGCACTGGCTTGCTCCACCACTGCCCCCAGGTTTGACCGCCCACCTCCCTCCCAATCCATCCATTCAGCTAAACATCGATGTCCTATAAACATACTACGACGCTATGAACGACATTCTTTTTCTCTCTGCAGCGTCTGATATTAAACAGAGCCTTTCTTCCCCTCTTTCACTCCTCGTGGCCTCTCGTTTACCTCACTACCATTAAAGCGGTGTTCAAAGTATGCAACACGACAGAACACATGACCTAAACTTAAGGATCCGTATGAATTACTACATCCCATGGGATTAGAAATGTAACGTAAGCTGCCCGACATCACACAAAAAGCCAGTACAACCCCCAGAAGTACAAATTCACTCTACTTCTAGATCTGAGCTATCTTAAAAGCGTTCCCTCAAAAAAAGATGAAGAGTGGCATCGCATTATAAACTAACCAGTAAATGTAAAATAAGATTGCCAAATTTCCATGTTACGTTTTATTTGTGTTATCATAGCCAAGAGCCAGGGCCCCACTGCGCTAACTACAACACACTGCCAAGACAAATAAAAGACCACTCCTTCTTCAATGAGTATTTCTCTTTTCCTTGAAAGCAACATGTGCAGAAGAAGGGGAGATGCATTCTTCCCTGTTTCTGTGCAACATCACCTCTCCCTGACTGGAGTCTGCCCCACACGTGTACGAAATAAGTCCAATTCACTTCCTGTGAATTAACTGAAGTTGAAGTCAGTATGTTTACACCGAAGATTAATTTGGCCTTTTTTACTTAAACTAACAAAAGCCAGGAAATTCAAAGCCAGAGCCTTAGTGTTGGCCAGAATGCGTTTTTTAGTATTTAATAAGCTATGCCTTTATCGCTCTGTAGCCCATGTTCAAAAGCCAGATAAGCACCACGGCAAGGTGCACAGCAGGAACACGGCACTGAAGGCGAGTCAATAGCAATGAGATCTCATTATTAAACTGCCAATACCTAATTCTCCCGCCAGCAGGGACAACTGCTGATATACAGCATGCTCAATACTGCCTCTCAAGGGAGCATTAACCCTCCGGTATCAGGAATCTGCCTTTATTGATGAGAACAGGATTCTTCCAAGCCAGAAGGACAGGCATGACACCCCAGTGGCAAGACAAACTCCTTGTGACAGGCAAAAGAGCTACACCAACGGAATATTCAGAGCAAATATGATCAAAGGACAAAGAAAAATGTGAGCTATGATGAGACTGAAATATAGAAGATGATGGAAGGAGTGAAAATGTAGAAGATCTGGAAGGGTGAGAGATGGGATGGATAGAAGCACCGGTGCCGTGCGCTGTGGTGAGGCAGCACTTGCAGATTTAAAGACATTTTCTGCGGGAGGGGAGGTAGCAGGAAGAGAGGAGGCTTAAAGCACAGGAGAAAAATCTTCAGAATAAATGCACACCGGAGAGTCGGGTCATTGCTGAGACTAAGAAATGGGCTGTCTCTTGCATGATGAACACTGCAATTCATTTACTCCACTAAGGAATGACAGCTAATTATTCCAAATTTCCACGTCATAAATAATTTACGCGCACAGGCCTGTAATACACCATTACTCAGGAAGCATGCAAACTGCATTCTTTAAAATGATGCAATACCCACAAATGGACTGAGAAGTCTGTGCTTGAAATGGGAGGCCTGGTGCATGCTCAAAGAACAGGAGATACCTTTAAACAGATCACTGTAACTCCTTGTTACCTTAGCCCTCTCACAGTAACGTAAAACAATACAAACATATTAAAAAAATAATCACAGATAACCCCTACCCCTCTTTCCTTCACTAGCTCCATTCATTCACTTCAACTGTCCTCAACCATCCCATCATTCCTTCTCTCCTTTTCCATCTTTTTCAGTAACAAAGGCCATCTCTCCAATTTCCTCTAGTACTGCATCAACTTCGTCACTGCCAAAGCCATCAGATTCCTATAAAGGATCCTAAAACTCTCCACGATGGCTCATGAGCACGTTTCTCCGCAGTTTTATCCAATTTAAATTGCCTTTGTACTTCTTCACACACTACATCAACACTGCTGCTCAAAGCACCGCTGCTTTTACATTCTGCCATCCAAATTAATTTTTTTAAACTTTCTCTAGTTCATAACTTTAAAACTCGTTTCAATTTTAGATCACGACAATTAATTTGCTTTCTTTCCTGTAGCAAATGACACTAATAAAACTACATTGTATGCGGTGACAACACCAACAAACTGTTTTCAACAGACGTCAATGGTGCATGCATACACATGGTAATGGTGTTCACAAATAAAGACCAACGCAGAGTAGAAGGATTTTTGTAATCAGTCTAAATACACCAGTACTTATCTGATGACATTCTTGAACATAGAGTAATTAGGCTGAAAATCTACTTCTCACATCCTAACAGCTGGGCTAGCTCTATAGGGGCACCAGAGATCTTACAGAGGGATCAATCACACCGGCATGCTCACAGAAACTCAAGACCAAGACCTGAACCTGTGTCCAAAGCTACCTGGACTAGCCAACATGCCCTGCTGGCAGTCGTGACAGACCCTGGCAGAAATAAACCAGCATTACACCTCTAGAAAAGTTACTCTGATTACGATGAAGCAGTGTGAAGCACCATCCATGCTAATACTTTCCAAGCAAGATGTGCAAAGCCGGGCTTTGAACAAACTTGCAAACTCCAACATGAGGAATCGGTGCCTGTAAATCACATCATTAGACTGTGTAAGTCAAGGTACTTCATATAAAAAATTCTCTACCTTTCCTGAGACGTGAAGAAAACATGAGGTGCGAATGGAAGACAGCTCTGAAGCTTTAATTCAGGAATGAAACAGAAAGAGGTGTAGTAGGTCTGTACAGAGGCTGGGATGGAATAGCCAACGCTTCAGAGCAGAATGAAACAAGAGTCTTACGTACGTTAACGCTGCCCTGCCTCTATAGGATTGTAAGGTAGCCACAGAAGAGTTAAAGAATTAAGTCATGTTTCCTTGTGAGGCTCCATTAAGCAATACAAGTGAGTCTTGTGTAAAAGGATTTTTAGTTCATCGTTACAAGTGCTGGTAATGAAGAGGATGCATGCTGGAAATGTCAGATGATCCATAAAGAACCACTGCTGCAAGATTTATCACTCTCACATCACACTGCTCCATCACTCCACCTGAATAATGAATGCTTTTTACATTCACATTTGTGTACAAAACCCATTTGCACAACAGAGAAATAACTCTGGAAGCAGACAGAGATTCTTCCTAATCTCTCATCCAGGCCGCGGCTGGGCGGCCTGCACTAAATGGCTGCGCAGCTAACAAATACATCAATGCTAACCAATGCATCACTGCTACATCACCTTCCCCCATACCACACTCCCAACTGTCGCCTAGCTGACTTCTGTACGAAAAAAGCTGCAAAAGCACAATTAATTTTGCAATAACACACTATAGTGATGGGGCATTAACTAACATTAAGATTAATTGCTCTGAGCTAATGAATCATCCATTACTAATCCCTCAGATGAGGCTACACAACTAAATAACAAGTTGTTGCTGGACTTTTATTAAAATCTTTGCAGAGTCTCACCTCGCAGTCACAGTCACAAAGAAACATTTATTAATTTCTACAAGAGATTTCTTGATAGAAAAAGAGAAATATTGCAAAGACAGACAAATCAGATTACAGATGAACAAGTCAGCAATATGTCAGCTTCTTTCTCTTTCCTTCACACTCCTGTCATGCGGTACTTTCAGTAAACAAGGCTTTCAGGTAGTTTAGCCCTGACTGTGAGGTGGGTAAGCGTCCTGGGCACTGCCCAGGGAAAGAGCACACTCCTAGGGAGTAAAGGCAGATCTGGTAATCACAATGTGTTTGTGTGTCAAAGCACTGAGACGGTCCCTCAGCAGACAGCCAAATGATAAGCTTCCTGGCACATTTGTTGGAAATAAGAGTGAGAACATCACCTCCAATCTCAGCTGCTTTATGCTCCCACACAATGGTTTTCTGTCTAGTTAAAGCCTTTTTCTTTTTTGGCCCTTACTCACAAACACTCTGCAGGTAAAAGACACCTACCAGTTTCCATCTCTGCTCTGGAATAGCGCTGATGTCCACAGGATGACGCTCTATTACATTGAGAAAACGGGCCTCGGGGACAGCAATAGCACAGATTATATGGATCCACCTGGGAAAAAAGTGAAGAGACATATCAGAGTCTACCATTATTTGAATCAAATACTCAAGAGGGCAGTTAACATTTCTCTGACTCCCTCAGTATCAAGGCATATTTACGGTGGCTGGCAGCCTTAGCAACATTACCAACTGATTGTTAATCATGGCTGCAGAAAGTAAATGTCTCTGGAACAAGAGAGATCAACCTTCTTATGCATCTCATCTTGCATGATACCAACCATTCTCTGAAAAGACTTTTCTCTGACAGATAACCATATTCAACAAGTGTTCAGAGCCATGTTACCTCTGCTATTGAGTGCAGTGTAAAACAGCAGTTACTCAAGCTTATCCTGCCAAGTCAGTGAGTAGCCAGTGTCTCCATAATGCCAAAACAAGCTTCTACACTGAGCATCAAGACCAAATTCACAACACCAGAAGATCACATGCAGTATGGAAGGAAAAGTATTTAAAACCATCACTTACCGCCCATCAGTGGTCATCTGAAGAGCTCCTCCCCTGAGATTACACAGGCAGCATTCCTATAGGAACAAAACTCCTTCAGAACAGGACCAAAAAGCTCTGCTATCTTTCCCAAAAAATGACTCCACCACATCCGGGATGCAAAGGCAAACTGTACCCTCCCACCATCCATCTCAGCTGAAGTATCTAATTCCCACAGTAAGTTTTCTTTTGTCTCCAGAAGAGCAGATGCTTACCGCTGTCCATGCATTGGCTGAGCACCGTGAGCAAGACCAACTTTCATTCACCAAGTCTGGACGTATTCCGTAACAGCCTGAAAGAAACAAAGTTATAGCCTTCAGAGTTTTGTTAACGTATCTGTAGTACTGACTTGTTGACTTTTCAATTCGGAAGCATCTTTGAAATCAGGTGTAGTATTTCAGTAGCTATATTCAATAGCCCAGGCTCAGACAAAAGTCATAAGGAAAGTCATCTTTGGGAAGGAGGGCAGAATTTGGGATCAGCAGGTCTAAAAACGAACAATAACAAATAAAAACCACACAGAGGAAACCCTCAATGTCTTGGGTTTGGCTTTGTTTCTGTCTTGCAAGGACTACAATAGCAGTACTTGATCCTTCAGGCAAGAACTGGGCTCAGAAGTGATGCTGGTACTGCTAGAATGCACTCACACATCAAAACAGTCAAGACCACTGAATTTTAACATGATTCAAGCGGTCATCTTTACTTAGTGGTATTATGAGGAAGGACAAACCCAGTAATATTGCACGGAAATTAAATACATGCATTTCACACATTTCACAGTATTTAAACTAATACTTATTTCTGGTTATATGAAGTGTTAGAAACATCTGATTTTACAGAGCATCAATTACTGTAAGATGCAAGCACCAAATCCTGCTACATACTTCTCTGCAGCACCAAAATAGTAAAGTGGTATTACATCCATTATAAAGACAGGAAAATAAGACCAAAAAAGCCCTTAAAATTCTGTAAAATGCGCTGAAGACAATGTTTACCACTGAAGACAATGGGGAAAAGACACGGAAATAGTTCTGGAAAAGTGGAACTACGCTATTCCCACAAGCTTGCAAAGCGAGCAGAGTGTTAGACGTATCACAAATTGCTGGCCAGCATCCTAATTAACACAAAGCTCATCCCATGGCCTTTACCTGTCCTAACAAAACTGAACATAAAATTTCAGCTGGGAACAACAGTCTCAAATTACCGAATGAAACTTAAAAGAAGTTATTCAGAAAGCACTAAGATTGCCACAATAACCTGATTTATAAAAATCATCCACTTAACCAGATAAACATCGCGTCAAACAAAGTCAGTAATATAGATCCACAGCTGTCTTCCACACCTGAAGTCTCTTTTCATCATACAGCAAAGCAGGAAAGCAGATTCAACCCAGTCCTAGAAAATGGGCAGAGGCGTAGAGTCTAAAACAAGAAACTGATTGGGAAACCGAGCTGAAAGAGAAATAAGACACCCTTGACTGAAATACTGCTGGAGCTGAAAATGGTGTAGAACAGGCTGAAATTTCAGCATTGATTTCTTGCTTCATGACCACAGGTAGACTATGGGATCCGAGGGGAGAAATAGTCACACTTACTGAACACCAGATCGGCCCGTAACGATGATCCTAACGGAACAAGAAAAGTATGCTCTTTTAATGGATTTTGTCAACACCTTAAAAACCCAGAAACCTTCGCAAAAGCTTTCTTCTCTGTACATCCTTGCTGTTGTCATAACCTGGCACAGTTGGTGAGGGTGCTTCTCAAAAACAAATAGACTGCCAACTGGTTTTACAGCATGCTGCCAGATTAACCAAAATACACCTCACCACTGCAATCCTATAATAAAAGCAAATGGATTCTCTGTTGTAAAGTCAAAGGGATATCACAGTCTAGAAGTACAAACAGCGACAAGGAAACAAGATGACACTGGAGACCACATCAGACTGGATTTAAGTTCCATCCTATCCTCAAGGGTAGAGCACAGCCAAAATAGAAAACTGAATTTCTCTACACCCTGTCCGAGACTGCAGATTAACATTACCTTGCCCGCATCCCTCTGTCCCTAAATAGAATTTGACCACCAAAACCATTTGGATAGACAGTCTTCATCCTCACGCTCACTCTGCATCACCTGCTCTTACTAGCCAGAAGTGCCCATAATCACAGACGCAGAAGTAGAAGTTTCATCCTAGGTCTCCACAAGAGACAGCCATGCTGAGCCGACTATAAAATTGGAACAACAAAAGTAATTCCAGCTGATGCAAGTTAAATAAGTTTCCCCATCTGTCAAGATCAAACAGCTGAACAGTAATTCATCACATGTCCTAGTACAAGTGCAAATGTTAACTAGATGTCGTACTATCTACAGTGAAGGTACACTCCACCAGGATTAATCAGATCTTCTTTTAGACCTAACTATCAGCGAAAAAAACAGACATATGTTCCTTTTTGTAATCAAGTGCCATTCCTACAAACAGTAACACAGACACTAATAAAATATATCTCAGAAACTACTCCATAATCTCTGATGCACACAAGAACAATACGACCTTACCCAGCAGACCAATATTTGAGCAAGTGAAAAGAGTGCCATCAGCTTTCTGATTTCTGCTTTATTACAAAAAATAAAAGATAACAAAAGAATCTCTTCTGTGAGACAGAGAAGAATCATCCACAAAACAAAGAGTAAAATGAATATTTGTATGTATTTTTAAGATGAGTTATTGCCAAGATGGACTCAAATATACACACATTCTAGTACCAGAAAGAAGTGTAACAAGCATGCCAAGAAGGAATTCAAATATAGGCAAGACACAAAGAAACTCCTGAGTTTCTCAATACCCAAAACACTTTGGTGAAGAAGGGAACACTCACTAGCATGAACCTGCAGGCAGCATTTGGCACAGGATATCAAGGGGCTGGTTCCATCCTCTCCAATATATGAATTTGAAGGAAGGGGCTCTGTGTTTTCTCCACTTGAGGTAAAGCACATCTCCGGGATCAGAGGCTTGGTCTTTTGTCCGCACTTAGAAAGGTGGATGAAAGAGGTGGTCTCCCCTACAGAGACTGGGACAGCTTCTTTGTCTGTCTGTAAGGACTTAAAGAGAAAATACCATCAGATGGAATCGCCTCTTCCCTGGTCACAGTTTTAACCTTGAAGTCAGAGCGCTCCCCTTGCAAAAAAAGTCATCCAACACCTGACACCACGCAGCACAAATAAACTTTAAATCCTACCTGCTCATACACACCCCCACCCCTGCCTTTTGCTGCCCTCTCTCTTCCTTAGGCCTGTAGTGGGATCTGCAATTTATTTTGAAAGCTCAAAGCATTACAGTAATGAGAAGCTTTCCCTGGTGTTCTGCTGTAAAAATCTAAATTCCTAAATTGCAGCTGAAAACACTAAGGGAAAAAAAAAATTCAAAAAAGGAGAATGTTAATAAAAGCAAGACCTTTCCTCCCCCTCTCCCATCCTTCTGGCATCCTTCCCTAATCTTCCTGCAAGAATTTCTCCAGAAGGACATTTCAAGGTTTCTGGTAGCAGACCAGAGTTAAAAACAACAGATTCAAACAGTCCAGCTGTACCCAGTTTTCCTTACAACCATTATACAACATCCAGCAATCAGAACAGATATTTTATTTTCAGTCTGTATAATAAATCAAGATATTTTATTGAAGGGGGAGGTTGGTTCTGCTTTTCTCAGAAAAAGCTTCCAACACATATATATCCATCTAAGGTGCATACTCTTAGTGGACACGCAAAGCCAGATTTGGCTCTATAAGCATACAAGAACAAACTGATATACAACTGGACAAATAACTAATTCATCTGATAAATTTTGCCTTTCTGCTCATAATGTGTCCCAAAACATGCTGGTAGTTTAAAAAAAAAAAAGTATGTGCTGACTCAGTAAATTTTTATTTTGCCGCTTGTTTGCACATATTCAGAAGTGCGGGCCCATATCTAAACAGGAGTGATCACATGCCCAACATGGCACCACGTCTCTGCGTGAAACAGTGTTTGCAAGTGCAAAGCTCTTTATATGTGATTTTAAAAAATGAAAGCTGAGAAAGCCAGGAAAGAAAATAAAAAAGGCTCTACCCACAGCCTCTGCCAAATCCAAACACACTTCTTTGGTGTGCAAATTTGTATGAGTCGTCTTTCTTTATAATAAAAGGTCTGCATCATAACTTAGTCAGTACCCACCAGTGACACATCCAGCTGAGCAGTCTCAGGAATTACCTGGTTATACGGGTAAAAGAGGGTACAGACAGCACAGTATGGCTCACTCAGGGCAGCAGCTGCATTGAATTTTCTTTCAGCTGGGAAATTATGTGCTTTATTCTTCCATTGGAGGGAAAGCAAAGATTTCAAAGCCTCTGGGTCACTCATATCTTCCTCCCCAGAAAATGGAAATGTTTCTGGAAAGAAAAAAATCCCAACAATGGACAGTCAGTAGAGGCAAAACAGTCTATAGACAGTAGAGGTAAAATGCAGCGAGGTAGGGCTAAACAGCTAATGTTTCAACAACACAAGAAGTTTGATAAATAAGAACATCCAACTTGTCCACAGTTCTTCATGTGTGTATGCCTCAAATACTTCCTTTAATGGATATAATCTCCACTTTATGGGTAGGATAGTCAAGACAGAGACACCGATGACCTGATGGAACTGGCCATGAGGAAGAAGAAAGAGAATCTAGATTTACTGCCTTCGTAACTCTCTCCACTTTCTAGCTGTGGAGACCTACAACAGTCTTTTAGCAAAGCCAAGTTCAAAAGGCGTGATGGAAGCGCCAGGAAATCCACCTTTCCTTTCTCCAACTGGGAACTGCATGCTCTGAAAGGCATGCGTGCAGTTCGTGCTGATTTGGTTAGGCCAGCTCCCAACTCCTGCGGGTCAGCAGCAAGTCTGTTACGACCATCCTAAAGTGCATCCCATACCTGTTTCTGCAAACACAAATCCTGGCCATGGAATATCCTGAGTTCAAGTTTTCATTTTACTTTTCTGCAGCTGCTTCACAGCTACTTCCATCACGTGCCCACCACTAAGCCTTCAATTTGCATTCACCACCACCTTTTCTTCTGCCAGAGCTCCGATAGGTACTGCTTGTGCTAATTAGTTTGCTAATTTTTTGTTTAAGGCCCCTGGCATTTTATGATTAAACCACCACAGACTCCATTTGTGTCAATTTGGTGGTCCAAGTTTCTTACCATTCCTCATTAAGGAATTTTGAGTCACTACAAGCATTAAAGAAATTGTCCACGGAAGACTAAGTGTAAACCACTCATTGCACTGACAATCTGCAAAGTTTCCAAAAGAACAGCTTTGGCCAGGGGAACTCAAAAACATCTTAATGGAACATTATCACCAGAGACCAGGGCATTAAACCAAATTTTTCACTGTTAATTACTGGAAATACACTGGTAATGTTCTGCTCTCAACAAGTCTAAGCCTCCTCCCCATTTCTACCTCCCTTTTAAGATTTTCAGACTCTTTAGGTTACCAGAAAGGATAAAAGGAACTTGTAGTAAAACACTAATGGCTAAGTTTACATCTCAGATTTTAAATGTTCCCCCCCAACTAATCCAGTATGTATTTGCCAGACAATGTGGGAAATTTTATTATGTTTAATTAATCAATCAGTTCTTGAGATGATGAATGCTGTCTATCTTACCATGCTTCAAATGACGGTTACTTCCTAAAAAGTGTCTTTCTTCCTATATATTTATTTTTATCTTAGTCTAAAACCGGTATCCATAGGCTAACAATATTTGCTAATACCATCACCTTTTCCACAACACTGAATAGGATCCTGCTGGAAAGGGAGACAAATAGAAACAGCCTTGCAGCGGGCGAGTTAGGCTTTTCTTCCGAGAGGAAGGTACCGCTGATGGCAGGAGCTGACTGCCAGTTCAGCACGTATCAGACCAGAGCCAGCCCTCACAACAAAATGGGTTTACATGGATGCATTCTACAAATTTAACATCAGCTACACGCCCTTACGTGACTGCCAGTTCAGCACGTATCAGACCAGAGCCAGCCCTCACAACAAAATGGGTTTACAAGGATGCATTCTACAAATTTAACATCAGCTACACGCCCTTACGTGTCCGCACCTCGAGTAAGGCATAGACAAAATTTAAAATGAGCTGTGAACTCAGGTATGCAAATTGATACTTTGAAGGTGTTTTACTTTCAAAGCAGAGCTCAACCATCACCTCAGCGAATCAAGCACCTTTAGCGATATTTTAAGACATGAGCCAAAAACCAAGCCACACGCTCCTCCACCTTTTAGTCAAGACACATCAGGAGACAGGCAAGGATTTATGATACCAGTGAAATCAATGAAATGAGCCTCGTAATCCAGAGTGACGGACTGAGAGAAAAAAGGAAATGCCTGTTGTATGTTATCATCAACTTCACTCATCCCAGGATGAATTCTAGGTGACACACAGCATTCAGGATGACTCCTACATTTCAAGCAACTTAGATACAAATAGAAAAGACTAAAATTTGTCTCAACTGAATCTGAGCATAGCATATGCATTCCCTTCATTTACATGCTCACTCTTCCTCACTGCAGCCTCCAGATCATCCTTATACACTAGCCCTGAAAAAGCAAGGGGTGCAGAGAGCTGAAACTGTAGAAACTATTCCCTGGCGGGGAAGAGAACCTGTTTGATCAGATTTTGCCCAACAGTGCCGTAAATCAGTCCCCAAGAAATGCCAGCTTTCACAGAAAGCTGCTCCTGCATCAGTCAGCAGAGTCCCCGTACGCCATCCAAAAAGTCAAAACAGTGAAAAGAATCTATCTAATGAGGAGCCAGTAACACACAGTTTGTTGCAAGGTCTCACACCACAACAAGGTAACTAGTCCCAGCTGCCTTCAGCACTTCACATTACACATCCGCCAGAAATGAAGTGCATCATCCTTGGTAAGGCAGGGGAGCTATGTACATGCAAAATATCCCCTTCCTACGCAAAGCTTCTCTAAAATCAATGGATATATTCTCTGAAAGTGAACAGACAGATGTTGTCCTTCTGAATACAGAGTTGTAAGTACCTTGAAAGCACCGCCAGCTACACCTGCACGCACCTGCCCCAGCATACAAAAGCTCCTTACTGTGGACTTTTACATATTCTGAGTACTTTATAATGTGAGCAAGACCCAGAAGTGGTAAATTACACCACACAACAGAAGTGTGAGGGAATAGTCTTTTTTTTTTTTTTTTTTTGCTCTAGACTGTTACAGCATTCACAGTGACTGGAATGTGGGAAGAAAGAAATCAGGGGTGTACAGTTAAGCACTGAGAGGCTTCCTAATTCTCATTTCTGGATCTGCCAAGAAAAGTTGGACCCCAATGTTCACATGAATTAAAAAGCCAAATAAAAATTTAGAATTAGCTTTCCCTACACACATACCAGCAGACCTAACCTCTGCTCTCCGAGGTGAAGAGATCTCATTTTAATGCAGTATCTAAGAAGGCTTTTACTTTAAGATGTTATTTTCTGTGAACTATTTTTTTCCCTTTGCCCAAAATGTTGCCTCATTCTGCAGCCAGCAAAATATTTTTCTTGAGAGAAAAAAGGGTGGGAGGTGAGAAGGGACACCTCCCACAGATGAATTTTTGTTTCCAGCTGGGTTATCAAAATGGGAACACGCTGCATTTTCTATCAGTTCAGTGTAACACAAAAAGTTTCAGGCCATCCAGTTAACGACTTCAGCAATTTTTCAGATCAGACAAGACATAGAGGCGTTCTCAATGCCAGTTCACTCACCCTCGTCACTCGAGGTCTCCTGTTTAACCACCGACAATGGGGAGCGGGTTGGTGGTTTGCCCAGTGGATGACGACGACTCTTCTTTATCTCCATCTTCATTTTTGAAAAAGCAGAAGCAGTCTGTAACAAACAAGAAGCAGCCAGATGGGAACCCCAAAATATCGTGGCAAGGAAGGGAGAGTATGGGGCAACAGAGGCAGAATCCTCATCATAAGGAGTTTCTGAATTCACACAGCAAACTTTTCACTGCCTTTTGGCTGGAATCAATGAAACCTCCCAAGCCAATTACTGTAGAAGATAAAGCCAATGCTATCTCTTAGAATGTCAGGTAAACTACAATGTTTCCTTAAAATCAGAACAGCCTCACAACAGCTTCAAGCCAGTCCATTCCATTAGCTTATGAAAAGTCTGCTCAATCACATCAACAGCTAGGAACTCTAGCATGAAAATCACGTACAGAGCATATAGGACCAGAAACATTTTACTAGAATATTACAGTGCATTTTATGACAAGTATATTTATATTGTGCTGCATCCACTGCCCCGTGTACGCCCCAACATTGTAAATGCTGCCTGCATCCTCATCACAGGGGCTCGCAGTCCCCTGGTGATGGGCACTGAACACGTTACAGGTGAGTTACTCTGCACTAGAAATCAACTGTGCTTTGGTTCACAGACACAGGGAGACAAGCAGCACTGCTACAGCATTAGGAATGAAATCCAAGTACATTCCACGTTACGCAGGAGTGAGCAGAGATGAAGGTACTTACGGCAGCCCATCATAGCACAGCATAGCAGGTTTCTCCTCTCTAGTCTGCAGCCATTATCTCAGAAAAATTCACATGAAAGGTAGGCTAACTGTGCCATGCCGGTATGGCAACACACATCTCCCTCTATCCCCACAACTTCTCATTGTGCTTTGCCATTCCCCTGGCTCTTTCATCAGCATCATGCAAGAAAACAGAGCTACGCAATATTGCTCTGACTTGCTGCTAATTCCTGAACATCTTCCTCCTCCTTCTTTTGGAAACTGTCCACAGGAAAGAACTCTCCAAGAAGAAGAGATGCCTGTGACAGATTATATGCCATGAACTGTATTGCCCATGAAAAAGTGTTCTGCCAACTTTTCCAATTCTAAATCTCATGATGGAAAAGATCCCTGGGCAACACTACATCGCAGGGCAACACCTGGAAGCATAAAGCACAAGCTATCAGCTGCAGAAGTCAGACACAAGGGACAAGAATTATCAAAATGTTGCTGCCATCAAAGTTCCCCCGGGAATTGTTTGGTTTTACCACTCAGAATACTTGCTCTGCAGCAGCCATTTGCTTGTGCTGGGCATTACTGCCCAGCGTTTGAGATGATCATTTCACTATTGGCTGTCCTATTAGTAGTAGGAAAAGAGATTCCCTACTTTCTCTTTTGAAGACAAGTTTGACAAATCAGCTAGCATCAATGCAATGATGGACTGAAGTGTGAGAAAATAATAACCTCTTCCTGTAAAAGCACCCCATGGCTCACCAACGTGGCACTACTCCACTGGAGGCTTGGGCACAATTCAGGACTCCTCTCATTCCAAGTTTGGTCCTCAACTTGCTGCTTAAGACTAGCACATCTTAGTCACCTCCTTGTTCATGCATACCTGTAAATCACTGACCTCTGCAGCAACTTCTATATTTTCCACTTCTGCATTTTCCTCCTCCTTTTCAGGGATTTCCATAGGGACTGCCTGCTCCTGCCAACTTGGACTCTTTTGCGTGGCAAACTGCTCAAACGCCTGCTGGCAGGACATGCGCTCCTTGTCAAACACCACCTTTTTGGTCCGTGGAACCACATAAAGCATGGGAATGATTGGCCGAGGTTTAAAGTCATCTTCCTCAATCGGTGCCTCCGAGGGCTGGATAATGTTCAGGGGAGCTGGGGGCAAGCTCTTTTCTGCTGTGGGTGACACAGGTGCTGCAGCGGGCACCGATGGCTGTGCCGCTGGTGCTTCGTCCTCTGCCAGCTGCTGCGGCGGTGCAGGTGGCGGTGGCAGCGGCGGCGGCTGCTGCTGCTGCAGGGGAGGCTGAGGTGCTTGCAGATGGGGCTGGTGCTGATGGAAAAGGTGCTTCTTCTTCCTCTCACCTTTCACTTTCGGAGGACGGGCTTTTACTTTGTAGTCACCTGTTTCAAGAAATAGGTAACATTTAGCTTCATATGCCAAGATTTCTGGGCATTTAATGTTTTTCTCCTTTTATCAAAAAGCTCCAATGCTGGGCTAACATATTGTATTTTGGTATTATGCTTCCCTTCAAACAGGCAGACTGAAAGCTGCAGACATACTCCACTGTATCTCAGCACTGACTTGGAGAAGCTCACTTTAGAAATAAGAGACTTGTGTCATTTCTACAGACTACTTAATTCTTGACTGGAACAGAAAGTCTGCCAGAATGAATGTTGCCTGGAGGAAAAATACCTAAACCACTACGAAACTAGACACTGTGCCAGAACCCATGTAATATATTACATTAGCCCTGACTCTGTATTTCATGTTTTCTGTATCAGCAGTCTCCAAAGAGACTGCGGGCTGAGCAAAACCATCCACTGGCAGGCAGGAAGAAAATACTTTTTGTACCATTAATAAATAAAATAAACTATATCTTTAAAATAGTATTTTATCTTTATCTCTTCATAAAATTTCTGGTTTGTGTATGTTTTAGAATGTATATAATACATTAGCACAGTAATACACGGATAGATTTTATAAATTGTATCTATCTCAGGAGATGTGCTCAAAATTTCTCGCTGATAGGGGTGTGAAGTCAAAAATCACTAGTTTGCCCTAACCTCTGGGCCACCCCCACTTACTGTCCCCTCCATGTGCAAGCATAGCTTTTATCTGAGCATTACTGTGCATCCATGCCTTCAACAGCATGGAAATGAAGAACTGAACAAAGATATCCGAATCATCATTACCAAAAGATTTCTTCCGTAAGGCTTTTTTAAAAAAATGCCTTTAAAGCCTAAATCAAGTACAGCATTGAACTAAGCCTATTACAGACCCCATGCCAGCACTGGTTACTGAGACAGCCTCTCCATTTGTCCTTGTTTCTCCTCACTTACTGTCACTCAACATATCTGCATAGTTTTGCAGGTCTCTTACACAGCTGTGACAACAAAAACACTTCTTGAACAGCTAGACATCTCAATATTTTTACCAGAGGTAGTAACGACCCATAAAAGTCATCCCCATCCATCTTCCCAATATAATTCTGTTAAAGGATCCACACAGTCTGATTTTACAGCAGTAATTAAAATTCCTGCTGGCCATTGAGCAAGCGTCTGTAGGTTGTGACAGGAGACGCCTTCACATCTTGCCTTATTCCACGTATGTTCCCTTTGCCCGACTCTTCCTCCACTTCATGAACGAAGTTATCCATTCACTCAAAGGAAAGTAAATACTAGATGCTCCACAGAGAGATGCCAGTGCTCAACTTATTTCATAAGAGATTGTTTTTCGCCTGCAGATGCTATGACTCTGCTGCAAAAGGTCATTTTCCCACTAATAGGATGGGGAGGAGGGCTGACGACAACAAAAGGCAGAGAAAGACTATTCACCCTAATGATGATGCTTCACCAATCCCAACCTACTCAGACTCCTCCATTAAGGACTAACCCAAGGCTGACCAGCCAAACCTAGTAAACAGAAAATCAGATGTCACACAGTAACACGGTATCTGCAGGAGGAAGGGTTTGAAAAGAGAAGGTGAATAATCCCACAATAAGATAAAGTGCTAAAATCCCTGCTGAAATCTTCTAGGGGATACCTGAAACTCAACATTTCTCAGAAGTCTGGTCTGATGACTTTATTTACACTAATTTATAAAAATGGGAACAAGTTGAGCCCAAATAGTTATTCTTGTACTTGTGCAGGCAGTCCCTCAGATAAACTGGTTTGTTCTAGCACAGAGAAAGGAATATTGAATTTCCTTAGAGAAACAAACATATTGAATGAAAGGCAAATTGGATTTTTCCCCAGTTGCACAAACCCAGATCACATTTACTCTCTATACACCCGGAGAATTCTCTACCCAACAATAACACAAATGCCATTCACCAGCTTTATTGACTTCTAAATGGGCAATTTGACAGCAGCTGGCATGTAGAACTTTGTTTAAAAGTTTTTGCATTAAGATGAACAAACTAGTTCGCAAGTGAATCTATAAAATCAGAAGCCAGAAAAAGGCAAAGTAAAATTCAAAGTTCCTATCTGGCTATGGTGAATACTTACAGAAAGGAAAGGAATCTTTATGCACAAATCAATTTGGTAGGATAACAGAGGAATGCTGATCAGCTGTCCTTCTGCTGAAGAAGGCACAAGTAGCAGAGCTAGGACACATGAAAAACTGCAGCACAACTGGTTTTTCAAGGTGTGAAAATTTGCTTGTCTAGAGATAATTTGAAATAATATACGGAATTCACTGAAGTTGCAGGTGTACGATACCTTTGAGAAGGGGCGTTGGTGGGGAAATCAAACCACGTACATAGGACCGTACACCGCAGCTTTGGGCAATGAGATTAGAAAAGCTGCTACAAGAGTACGGACTTCATCTGCTAGAGCAGGATCTCCTGGTATTAGGGCAAGACAACTGGAAGTGGACTTCAACATCAGTAATTTAGCCACAACTTCAGTTACATAATTTGTACCACCAACAGCTCAAAAAGCAACTGTAAATTAGACTTATTTATCTAGCAGAAGCACAGGCACAGAGATGAGATGAAACTAAAGACAGAAAGGGAGAAAGCAGGAGAATTTTGCCAGTACATCCCTCTAATCCGGCACTGCAGCCTTCAAGATGTCTGTGTTTGCGTAACAGTTGCACTCAAGGGTTCTTCTTCAATCCACGTGGGAGACTGCTGTAGATAAAGTAATCACAAAGACTATTCCACCATCCCAAAGTTCCTCCTAAACGCCCTAGAGCAATCCCTACACGCCCAGTATTTCTATCCTGTACATCACCTATGCTAACAGAATATGTGAATGTGACTGATACAAGAGCAGAAAGCAAAAGTGGTAGGAAAGCACCTTCAACTTGCTTCTAGGAGTTGTGTCCGCTCAGTTGTTATCAGAACTTCAAACAGCGCATGCTACAAATACGCAGGTGGCCACAGCGACTGCTAGTGGATTTCTGAAAAGGCTCTATTTTTTTCTACATGATGCTAGAAAAGTCCAGAAAGCCTCCAGGACAAACTCTTGTGCTATGACATTGTTTCATGACAATCCTTCCATCACATTAAACAGTCTTATCTCTTAATGACTCTACATTGCCAACTTCAAAATCAGCGAGAGATGAGCCACTTGGCTAACGGCCTGTGCTTGACATCTTGCCTGAAGAAAAACCCTCGCACCGCAAACGGTCATCTAAAAATCAGTTATGCACCAATTTGCTATTACATACAGCTAACAGCAGAAAAGGTTTCAGTTCTGGCTTACTGGCATATGGTCACAGTATTACTTCATGTAATTATGTACTTAGTTTACAACTGCAACACTCAAGAGGATATGTGGGAATGTCATTTAATGAAATGTGGTAGAAAACAACACACAACTGTTTTGCAGTTAGGCATCACATTGCTGCTTCTCACATTATTTTTTTTTTTAAAAAAAGGAATAATCCTCCTGTAAGACACATGGTTTGTAGCCCAAGTCTGCAGGACTTGTACAGGCGCAGCAGGGCAGAGAACACCTCCTGACTCACGGGGTGTATTCATGCTGCTTAGCGCACCCAGAGAAGAGCAGAGCTTAAAGACTCTCCTTTTTCATTTCAAGTCCCAAGTCAACCTGCTAAGAATTCTAAATGCATTAATAGCAACATAATAAATTATGAATATAAAGCTGAGTCATAAAAACCAAAAGAAAACACCTTAAGGTATCTAGGTCAGAAATCTTGAATACTTCAAGTTATTAATACTCAGCTAGTCCAAATAACCAACATGAAGCATAAGACCTACTTTGAAATCTCATTCTTCCTCCTTTTCAAGGTCATCTTTTCTGGGGTAAGTAGGAAATCAAGCCAAATTAAAACCAGAAGAAAAGAAAAAGTAAGTGAAGGCAGGGGGGAAGCTAAATTGCCATGAGCAGGGTCATCCAAACAGATGCTATTTTCTTTTTCAAGATGAAACTGTAAGACATTTGTGAGAGATAATGCAGACAGTAAGATCTAGAAAACTAGAGAATTCAGTGGTATTTAATTGCTATATTGCTTTAAGAAACTTGTATATTTGCTAACATCCACACTGAGCACTAGACCCCTCAGAAACTGCAAAGCAAATAGTCTAGTTCTAGGGATGCTTTCTGCAATGGTGCTAAAAATAAGTTTTTCCCTCCCTGTGCTAACAGTTAAAGAGCTTTTAACATGTAGTCTAAGTGCATGATTTGGAACCTATTCAGCTAGAACAGAGTCTTTATTGTTCCTCTGCCATTCTAAGGATCTCAGATCTGTCCTTGTCACTTATCTCTTGTCACCAAAGGGATATCAGCATTTTCGGGACATTTATTACAAGCATCAACTGTTACACTTGCAGAAGAGCTAAGAGCATGCAATTTAACACACTGCTGACACTTTCAAGCTTAGGGCAATAGAAATTAACTATCTGCACTATGCTACTCTTGCTCTGTACAACAATGATTTTTAAACTCCTTACTTCCCATGAAAAGAGGAAATACATTGTCTAGCTAAGAGACTCTGGAACTGAACAAAGACCTCAATTCTCTTCCCAGAGCTTCTGCAGGTATCTTTTAAGATTATTATCGAGGTTCTCTAAACAGTTTGCAACATCAGTTTTCTCCAAATGCTAAACAAATAATGGCTATATACAATACATGAATTCACTAGTGTTTATGAAATGCTCGAGAATGCCTCAAAGAAAGAGTGCATCACAGACATCAACTACTTAACCACCCACATTAGGGGGCAAAAAAAGAAAGCAGCTTACTCCCAGCAAGAATCACAATCTTTCCTATGCAGCCAAGGAAAAAAAAAAAGAAAGTATCACAAAAAAGCCTCCAGCAAGATGGCTGAGGTCAGGCCTTCGGACTAACCATGTGCAGAAGAAATCATAAAGGCCTGGGAGTTGCCATGGACTGGTATTAACTTCAGCCAGGCAAAGAAAGCTGCAAAGCTTCCCTCCTACAGCTAGACTTGAAGGAAACCAAACCTGCAACTTGCACTCGTGCGGCAGCTGTGGATCCCCCACAACCTAAGGCTGACTTTATTCAGTCTCTGCAGGAAATGAGGAGGAAGGGAGGGAAAGGGGAAAAGATTAATTGCAGGAGGGATTGCACAAATCTTTCCTTTTCTGAGTAGGACACAAAATACATTTATTTGTTTCTCTATGAAATATTTTAAAATATTCCTCCCCTAATACATATTTTTACAAACCTGTAATAGTTTTGGCAGAAATTTCAAGCCCTGCCAAGAAAGCTACTTGGACTGAATCCTTAAAGAGAGGGAAAAATCAATTGCTGCTGTAAATGACGGTGTATTTCAGTGAGCATAGATTTAATATTGGGAAAGACTCCACTGATATTTCAACAGAAATAAACAACAGCAGACAAGTTATTTACAAATGTGTTTTAGAGAGATAGCTTGCCCCAGTTCTTCGCTGAAGTGATCTGCCACCAGTGAGCAGGGCCCTTACCTTCTCCCTCAATCACTTTGCTTCTCTCCTCTTCCTCTAGATCTGTCCCTCTTTTCAGCTCCTCTTTTACTTTCACATCTTCCAAGGCTGTTTCAATGGCCATGACATCCCCAAGGGACTTCTGATCCTCTGTTTTATGTCTTCTGGGTTGACTTCTTTTTCTGTGAGACCTAGAAGTACAGAAGCGTGATTTGACATAAATGAACAGTCTTCAATATATAAAACGATCACTGACTTAAAAAGCTGAATACAAAACAAAAGGATCTTCTTTGGAGAGAAAACACAAGGTAGCTAGCAAGAGCTACAGGGCAAAACAGATATCTGAAAGGAAACAGATGAACCTTGCATAACACAACATTTAAGATCCATTCACAGCAACCATTAATTGTCCTGGTTTCCTGAAGAGCTTTTCCCCACCATTACTAATGTAAGCTCATGAGCTGCAGTTAAAATTATTTTAATTGTATTTTTAATCTATTTTGCTTGTATTTAAAAATACAGATGAAATTTTTTATGAATTTTCCTTTCATCCTCTCCCTCCATTCCATCATTTCTTGTCATTCTGTACATACTTCCCTTTGGCAAACTGCTGGAAGTCTGCAAAGCATCATCTTCTAGCTCTGAAACATTACCCAGCACCACTAAAAACACAGTAAAATGAATGCTTATAGCATAATCAATAGGCAGTCTATGATTTTTCACTAGAATAAGTCACAGGGTCCAAGGGCCGGGAAGAAGTCTAACTAAAAATGTGCATGTTACTATGCTCAGACTAATACTAACAAGCCAATAGCAATGCTGTTCTTCCTAAAGAGCCAGCGTCACTAACGCAAAGAGATTACGGTAGCCTCAATGCAAAGACAACCGGAAATTCAGAAGTCAGGATAACGCCTTTTGGTTAGGACCCGGATTAGGAGCCAAGCACCCGCACAGTCGCTCGCTCACTCCCCACCTCCCCAGTGGGACGGGGAGGGAAAACAGGAAGAACAAGAGCCAGAAAACTTGTAGGTTGAGACAAAGACAGTTTAACAGGTGAAGGAAAGAGGGAAGCATAAAAATAGAAAGAAATAAGCAAAGGAAATCCACTCACCAGCTCCTACAGGCAGAGCAACACCCAGCCAGTCTCCAAACAACGGCCTCCTTGGAAGCCAAACCCCCCTTCTTTCTCTATCCCAGTTTTTATTGCTCACCGTAACGTGTTATGGTATAGAATACCCCTTTGGCCATTTTGGTCAGCTGTCCCAGCCGTGTCCCCTCCCAATCTCTTGCCTGTCCTCAGGCTAGTCACTGGGCAGAGCAGGAAAAAGCTAAGCCTTGACACTGTGCAAGCACTGTTCAGCAACAGCCAAAACATCGGTGCCTTATCAGTGCTGATGTAGCCACAAATCCCAAACACAGCCCCATCGGCTGCTATGAAGAAAGTTAACTCCATCCCAGCCAGACCCAGCACAATTTTTTTTTAAAAGAGCTATCAAATAACTGCTAGAATGTTGGGTTTAAGTCTAGCAAGCTCTCAAAAGAGACTGATTCAGAGACCTGCAATTTTTTTTTTTTTTTTTTACACCATTTTTAGCATGTACAGATTTTTTTGAAAGCAGCATCTTCCATATGGCCTGTTCCAGGTCCTTGCATCTACCATCACGTAACAAACCATAAAACACAATCACACTGCATCCATCGGTCCAAAACTCTAGAAAAGCCAAAATTCAGCTTCCCATCCTCAGATCCCAGAAACTCAGCTGCTAATTAGATTTGGAGTATGATGAAGTTAAGAGCCCTAATCAGGTAACCAACAAAGAAGGGAGAAAAAAAATTCAACCTGAGATGAATGATTAATAGAAAAGAAAGTTGATCCATATGCACAGTAATTTATAATTGCTAGACTCTGACCATATGGTAGCCCTCCAAGTATAGATGTTAACTTCACACCTGCAAGACATTCATTAGCAGGAACACAGAGCTGAACCCAGAAGGATCAACTTTTCTCTTCACCCATATTCTAAGTACACACCACCTTCTCTGCGGGGGAAAAGCAAGGTGGGAGGAGGAGATAAACCTGTAAGACTTTTCTGTTGCAGCTGGAACCTTCATAGTTGGTAAAGAAAGCATCAGAGTAGACTCAAGTATTTCAAGCTATTTTTAGTAAAGTGTGCGTTTTATTCCCATGGTGTAGAAATGCCAGGCAAAAATTAAATCGTAAAGCTTTATACTCACAGTAGATAAAAAAGATCTTTTTGCAGTACTCTTCTCACTCTGAAGTTATGGAAAAATGAAGAGAGGCAGAAAGCACATCATTTAAAGAAACTGTGTTTCCAGAAATACAAGTTGAAGGCTATATGTTTCCAGAAGTGAAGATGTTTTGTATCTGACAAATTCACATACCAGAAACGGGCTTTTTGTGGACTAGACTAAAACAGTCTCTCCTTGAAGCCATGAAGTAAACAAAGTTGAGTTTTCCAAGGTAACTAAGTATGAATGACCTTAGAAAAGAAATAACATATCTCTCTGCAGAGTTTAAAAGCTACATTTTCTAAGAGAGTTGGCAAAAAAGCAGCGTTTGTACTCTTTGAAAAACAGACCGCAAAGTGACTCAAATTAAGTAGATACAACTGTGAAAAGGTTTGGGCAGAGGTGAATCCCATTCTTCCAGTGAAGTCCATCCTGCTGAGAAAAGTCAGTCTTCAAGTAAAATTACGTCTTTCCAAGACATAAGTGTAGGAGAGAGACTACTGCTAAGCTTCAACAGCTTCAAGACTGCTTCAGGATAATACTGGAATAATCTAGGAAACTAGATAAGGGGAAAAAAAAGTACCTGGATCTTCTGCAATAGCTCAGGTTAAGACAGAAGCAATAGGCTCAAAGGGAAAATAATCTTTGGTGTTCATATAGTACCTTACACTGTGCAAACATTACATATATCTAAGTAACCCTGAATAGCCATAGGCAGTAAAGAGATTCCCGATTTCCAGATGCAGAAGATGATGATCCAGGGACCCACTGGAGTTCAGACAGTCATTGCCCATAGAGCATAAATTGCATCTTCTGACTCTCGGACTACGCTGCTCTTCCTAAAGCTCACTATAGAGGGGATAGCTAAAAACATTTCAGGAAGGTAACCTCTGGAGTGGAGCAATATCGCAGAGGTCAGTTATCTGCCAAAATTTATTATGTCTTTTGGATCATGGATTTAGCGGAGAACACACTCTCCTATTTCAGTATTTGTAAAATAATGGACACATCATTTCACGCAGAAGAGGCAAGACACAGGACCACCAGTCCAAAGAAACAGCAGGTGACTGAAAACTCCTGGAAGACAATAAAGACCTGTGCTAGAGAAAGAGAGGTACTCCTACTAGTATGTTATCTTTTTCTTTGATAGAATGCCTAAATAAATCAGCTATCATCAAATTATTAGGTCAATAGTTTTTAAACTGTTACTCAAAGTCCCTATCAAAGATGGCCCCAGAAACCTAAAGCCTATTTAAAGCTTTTTTCCTGGATTTCAAAGAAGTGATAATGGAACTGAAATTACCAGCAGAATATGACACCTGGATGAAGAGGTACAACTTCCAGAGCCTGCCAACACTCACACCAGAGATTCAACAACTACTAGATGAGAGCAGAAAGAAGCTGTGTGTGCTACACTGCAAGCACTTTGGGGAACAGGCAGAGCAGGAACAAGAATGATGTAAAAAAGAAGGGTAAGGGAGCATATGGAAGGGCACACACTTTACATCTGAGTACATTAAAGCCCTTTGATAATTTGATTTCCTATAATACAGAGGCTCATTCTTCAAGCAAGTTTGATAGGGAAGGAAAGTTCTCCCATCAGCAGCCCATGTCTAATACACTCTGGTTCAAGTCCACTTTCTGGGACAGCAGCAGCTTTTTATTAACTACCTACTTCCATGACCAGCCAGCTTTATCCACAACCAGTTAACCATTACTACTGATTCAGCAGATCAGGTGCACATTCAAGAATGAAAAACCAGAGCCAGCATGAGATAACTGAGCTTCTCTAATGATGCAAGAGATCTCAGAAAACTACTGAAAACCAAGATGATGTCTGAGGAACCTCATCACCCAAAGATTTTCTGTGCCCTTTCAAGGAAGCAGACATGAAAAAACTAACTGAAAAAGGAAAACACTTTCAGAGTTACTAGTTTAAGAAACTTGACAGGAAAAAGAATGAAGTCATTTAAGTTGATGAGGGAAGTCACGTACCGGTGTTTGTTGTCCTCTTCCTCATCTCCTATCCTATAAAGCAAGAGTCCAACAGTAAAAGGTTAGCATGCCAATTTTCAATTCAAGCATGCTGTAACACACAAACCCCACAAACTTGTAGAAAATTAATACAGAGATCAAAGGAAGCACAGAAAGGCATGCATAAAATCCCTTTTGCAATTGATGGGTTTTTTTTCCTCCTGCTTTCTGATATGTGAAGCTATAACTGTTTATTATAGATTTTTTGTCTTCCAGAAGAGATGAGATGTGAGGGGGCACACAGCGTCCTACTTTTAGAAAATGCGTGCTTCTATAACATTTAAAGAAAACAGAACAATGAGGGAGCACATTACCGAAGAAAAATTACAAGAGGAAGTGTTAAAAAAAGAAAAGAGAGAGAAGAGTTTGAACTATCCCAAAATAAGAATGACAGTGTTCAAAATATTAGCAATTAAATGCAGTGCACAGACACAGCTTTTTTCCTTCCCCCCCCCCCCATCTTTACCTGCGAAGCAATTTAGCCTTCAACTCTGGCTTTGTCTCATTCCAGGCATCTAGTTCTGGGCTAGTCAGAGCTGTGGGTTTCATATGGTCCAGGACAGCAATGTCTTTTCCTTGTTTCCATAAATCGTAACGTTCTGGTTGCAGAACCCTCACAAACACATCCATTGAAATCTTCACCATGTCTTTGCGGCAAGTACACTGCAAGAGATAGCCAGACATCAGCACCATGTCAGATCAGAGGCACGTTTTCATTTCTCATCAGCTGAGTTTGTCTTTCTCCAAACTCACACTTGACCCATTCTGTCTGCAAGGACGACACTGGGTTACTAGAGGGGGTCAGCGCTACGAATCGCAGAGACATACACGTGGGTGTTTCAGCTTAATGGAAAGCTCAGCCTCTACCTGCCCTTGGCAAAACCAGAGGCAACACAAGTTGCCACACTCATTGAGGGTAGCCAAAGACTGTTCCCAAGAATCTTCTCCCTCTAAGCCCACCAACCAAGCTAAAGCTTTCTAGTAGCTGATACCCAATTTACTACTCATCTACTGTCCAACAGTCATTAGATAGCAATAACTTTGGCTGATGTAGACCAGGTCTGAGTCTGACCTCAAACCTACGTTCCCTCCATTAGGCAGTCTCCTGCGGAAAAGAGATTATTAATATCACTTCAGAACTGAAAAAAGCCTTAAAGGAACAAAAAGCCTAACCCAGTGAACAAGGCAGTTAAACTTCATGATTATACATCATGACGTTGCACATAAATCCTTCACAAGACTGCAGGGGAAATAAAAAAGGCTACAACAATAACTACATTCTGCACCTAAACCACATATGCCTAAGCCAAAGAAAATGTGCGTTATTCATTTCAACTAGCATATGCTTTATTAAAATTAACCTCTGGAATTACACCCTTGCCATTGTACATGCCTGCACAAAGACCACTTACTTGGATATCAGTTTGCTCTGATGAAGCACAGAACTAACAGCCGGAGTCCAGCAAGGTGATTCGCACCCAGGATACAGATACCAGACTGAATGAGTCTTTATCAACTTTTAACCCAGAAGGCGGTACAGGATTGTAAAGGACACAGCAAGACACCAAGACCCACCTGTCTCACAGGGGCTGCAACTACAGCTTTGCTGTTGTGCATGAAAAGTTGAGCCCCCTTTTTAGTTCTGCTGCACGGTGCAAAGCATTGCTTGGTACACACTTGCACTAGTTGCTTTTCAACTTCAAATTGAGGATGAGGTAATTATAGCCACTTTTCAGGACTTGTTTTTCACCCTCCCTCCACACCTTTTCAAAACTATTCTATCCTTTCTCTTAGCAGAAATGCACGAAATTAGACTTGCTTCTCCCATTTCTTCTTCCATTTTTCACCACTATTATTAAAAGATTTATGGCCTTAGTTATGAAGCCACTGAGAGTCTTTCTGTACACTTCTCAGCTATCCCACTTCCCTCCCAACTCCTGTTTTTCATTTTGCAAAGACCGCTGGCTACCTTCTGCTGCTCTGATGAGGAGAGCAGCAATAACCTGAGCGTGCCGAGTGGGATGGAGTATTTATGGACAGGCGCTTTCAGGAAAACTCCATTCATTTAATGAAAAATAGTGTGGGACAGAAAGGCTGGAAATGCAATTTGGCCAAAGAACAGCAGGAACACAGATGGGACCCATGCTTCAAATTCCTGGTCAGGCAGAAGCTTCTCACCGGCACCTCCATCAATACTGGCTTAAGGGATTTGTATTGAGCAGATTTTCAACCACTTTTCCTTAAGAAATTTTAAAAGCACCTGTGCACTGCTACAAAGAGGAATACAGAAGAGCACCCCACAGCACACATCATCGATGAGCTACGGAGATTGACCTCCTCTGCCTTTACAAAGTATGAAAAATGGCTTAAAAAGGGACCAGTCCACTTAACCTGGAACCAACAGGCCGCAGCACACAGATCTCAATTCCTTCACATCAAACGGATCAAATCCTGAGTTGTACAGATCTAAAGGTCTCCAGTACGGTCTCCAACCACTGCCAGCTTAAGAGTCTCACCGAAATCTAAAGTATACACAGATTATGGAGAATCCACATACTGAGCTCTCTGGATGCTATTCAGACTGCTATTCAGAGAAATGACACTGTGGGCTGCAATCTCCAGCGTACCGCAACACCAGAAGTCTGCGGTAGCCAAGTTCTTTTCTTTACACAAATCTAACATGATGTATGTTTATATTTCAATTTTAATTTAATTTTATTGCTTTCACACTAGCAAGCATGAATAATTTACAAAGCCGCTTTCCTTTGGGGCTTCTTCCAGACCATACGGTTATATTTCCTCAGCTGCTGCAGTTGTGTCACATTCACGTTCCCATAATGGCCAGGGTATTTTTCCATACCCTTCCCTCAGACACAGCAGTGAGATCCTGCTTAATACTGCAGATGCTTCCGATACAACTGCAAGAGGGAATGTGCATGTGTGTGTTAGGGGTGGGAAAGGGAGGAGACTGTGGGTAGAGGAGGGCAAGAAATTTCCTTTGCAATTAATTACCTGCTCTATTCCATTAGAGCAGAACAAAAATAGCAAGCTTGTGTTTCCCTTTCAATGATACCCATTTCCATGTATTGCCTCCCCTTCCATATACAGAGTCGTATTTCTTTCAAAGTATTTAATTGTGGTCATAAATACATGTATTTCCTAAGGGATATTATGCCTACACCCCCCACCTCTGTCTCTCCCTATCCCCATTTCTGCAGAACATATCCTTCTAGATTCCATTTCCCACCCTCAAATTCTAACACTTTTATATTTCATTATCATTAAACTTGATAGAAACAACAACAACAAAAAATTAAATTAACAGATCTACACTTAAACACAGCCACTAAAGAGAGATATGAAAGCTTGTTTCCCTTATGCGAGCCAAAACCGAAGCACAAAGCCCCGATTCAGGCATTCACAGAACTCCTACGTACCAGTAGACCTGTGAAAGATTTAAGAGCGATATGGTCACCCAAAGCACAGACCATGACTAAACGGCAACATGAAGGATACGCCTGTCACGTCAAAATGATAGGTGAGAAATGTAAGGAGGTCTGAGATATAATCAAATATCTTCACGTCTCTCTGTCGCTCCCCACTTGGTAGCCAGACCACCACACCAACCCGCTCAGGAACAGCAAGGCTGTCAGAGCGACAGATCAAACAACAGAATAAGCAACAGAATAGTCAAAACCAGGATCTCTAAGGATCAACTGCAAGTCCTGAAAATAGGGGTGGAAAACAAAAATCAAAACAGTTTTAGGGTTAGCTCTGTGTCTTCGGACTCAAAACAGCAACAAGAGGCGCTTCCATCTTCATCACATCTGCAGGAACTCGATTTGTTCCATCTCCTGAAGGCTTTTCCTAGCCTCACCTCGCCTTTTTCATAAGCTAACGGCTTTGTTAACCATACAGGATAAGAACATGCAAAGGCAACTTGCAATCTAAGCACATGCAAAAATACTGTAAGGAAATGCACAGAGTGAAGCACTTTTCAAACACAGAAAACCAACATACTTCCTCTACTTGTTATTTTATTATCTGCTACTCAAAGTTGCAGACTGTGGTGAAATATCTGACCACACTAGGAACCCTGTCTCAATTACAACTCAAAGACTGATAGTGGGAAATTTGTGGCTACCGAATGTGTAACCCCTATTTATCTGCAATATTTTTTTAAAATAAAAACACTAATATGTCTATGTAAAAGGACAGTCAAATAAAAAGACTGTCTCCTTGAAGTAATAAAATCAAATGATGTATGGAAAAATGCAACCTCATTCAACCTCAACCTTCAGCATCATTTTTGTAAGGATATTTCCCTCACTTCCCAGCTATTAACACCAAACGGAACCCCATCTGTTCCCTAACATATAAAAAGTTAATGTAAAATAACTGTTCTCTTTATGTAGAAATAGTCACAAAAATGATGGATTTAAATTGGCACCTCTGGTTCTCACGGAAAACCCCTCCCGTTTAGATGAAATCAGGGGCCACTGCACAGTTATTTAAGACTTGGCTAGCCTCCCACTTTGCCGTAATGGAAATTTAAATATAAGAAAACCCAATAGGCTCAAAGTTGAGGTTCTTTCAACTATTAGGCCATCATTAAATCCCAGACCAAAATCTTTGCTTAAAGCTTTACTATTTGCTTTTTCATAACAATGAAGCCTCAAAGCAAATTACTGAGAAAGAAAGATGGTTACGTTCAAAAGACAGCTGAGAAATTCCTGCAGTATATTACAGGAACACATATTGCTAATGCAGACAACACTCCTAAACCTCTCTCCATAAATTTCCAGGACAAGGTATAAAGTTTCAGCTTTTGGGAGAAACATAAAGTCCTCCCAGTATAATACTCTTAAACAGCTATCCAATTTGTTACTGGATTACAGACGTGTTACTTGAGATCTAGTTAATACTCATCCAATACGACAGAATAAACTTGTTTGGGCTCCAGTTTGATTTTCCTTCCACTCAGCCCCTGTACTTGCTCTCACAAATAGCCAAGGTTTCAAAAAGTGACAAAGGTGCCTGAAGATGAGTGGCAGGTATTCTGCAAGTAAATGAGGAGTTAAACTCTGAGAAGAAGGAGAAAAACCTAAAACGCATACTTTGTGTGTTTAATGGCTGCTAGTTGAAAGCTTGTGGGAAAGAAGATGAGTCTTGACCCCCTGTTTCTAGCGTAATTACCAACATTGCCCTAAGTCTCAACAACAAACCAGTTCATTAGGAAATCCACTGGAAATCCTCTACAAAGCTTCATAAACAAAACAATTAGGCAAAGATTTCCAAGGACTCCCCTTGGTCCCTGGCTGCAGGGCACGCTTTCTCCTTGCCTGCTTCCTTAACTCGCTTCCGTAATGTTCCATGCGGATTTTAGTGGCTAAGTGGCAAGTGGTGTTAGCTGGGGAGTTCAATTTACCCTGCTCCACTCCATTTGTATTAAGAGTATTCTGGTCCAAGATATAATATAAAAATGCTACATGACATGCTTCATTTTAGGCAAATAAAATAATAACCCATCCCAACTGGCATCGGGCTTCTGCTGATATGTTACAAGGAGATTTCTTTTTTTTTTTTTGCAAATCTATTTTTCAGCCCCTGCCAGAATTCTTTTTTATCTTTTACTATGCTGTAGACTACACTCGTAAGGATGCCGATGACTACTGCATCTATCCCAAAGAGATGCGACCCTCATTCCTGCAAGACAAACAACCTCAGCGGAGGGGCGGGGGGGGAAGACCAGCTCAGGAACTGACGTGGCTTGGCAAAGATCTACAGCTCCGAAGTGACAGACACACTAGATGATTCTTGCTAAGTGACTGAAGTTCTCCTTTTATCCTCCTGTTTGATCATCTGCTTTTTATTCATTTCTTTTTAAAAGCAAGCTGAACACTGGGCTGTATTATGCACCTGTAAACCAACAGATGAAGTAGTAAAATCCACCATTTTGTATCCCATGGATGACAACAAAGATCTATAGGCAGTTTGTAGAAACATGAATAATTAAGTTTGGCAGAATATGAAGTGTCGGTATCTAAAGTGACAACCCAAGATTTGCTTCGAGCACACTATGAAATTCTTTCCCCTGGTAATAATGAGTATTCTTCAGTAACATTTTTCAAAAGGATACGAAGCTGAAAATACATTTTTTGCAACACCAAATGCTACGACTTAGAATCAAGGGAGGGATGATGTATAAATAAAGGAGGCAAGATACTGTATATCAATCCTAAAGGAAACAGCAATCAAGACGCCTCTGAAAACTGCACACCAAACGAAGAGCTTCTGGGTCTTTCCTGTAGTAATTCTGACCTTCCTGCACGTACTTTTGAAGCAGGGAGAGAGTCAGGCGAGTGCAGAGCAGAAGCAAGACCTGAATCCCGATGACGAAGATTAGAAAGCACCCACCTATGAGACACCCCTCAAAACCCGTGAAACTGCTAACTGCCACTAGAGAACCAAGCTGAAAGAAAATTATAAGCATGGCTATCAGCAAAGACAAATAATGAAGCAAAATGGAGTTAAAAAAAATACAAGAGGCTGTTCATTAAGCTATCTACTCTCACTGCACGATAATAAAGAGCGGGCTTTATTTTTAAAGTGTTCTTCATGCACAAAGCAAAGAGGCAGAAGGGTAAAAAATGTTGCCTTTCAGTACACTGAAGGAATTTCTGTGGAGGACATCAAAAAGGAAAGGTACCTGATGGGAAAGTTTAATGTCAATTCACAGCTACTTCACACTTCTACACTGCCTTTCAGAGCTCTAACATCACCATTTCTGCAATTCTTGAACAGAATGCACTATTTAGTTATTTATTCTTAGGTGGAACGTAAGACTGCTCTTCTTTCTTCGCATCTATGCCCCTGCATGCCACGCTTGAAGCAATTCCAATGGAGCAACACCAGCTGCACAGGAAAGCACAATGCTATGGCAGCTTTTAAAAGGGATTTTTGATGGCCTTGCCATACTAGCATCTCCAAAGCCAGATGACCCTTAAGCCTCTGCTCTGACACATGAATGATTGGGGCTGGTAGACTTTATCAGGAACTCCTGTGTGACAAAGAAGCTGAACGAATAAGCTGCAGGGAACACATTCTTCACATTGCTATTTACTGAGGCCACAAAGCACACCACAACCTCCGCACCATAAATCACAGGGTTAGTGAGGCAGAGAGAAAATGGGAGACTGTGTCAACCCAGCAACATCAGGGCTCCATGGGTTCAGGGCAGCTTTCCATCCCAGAGATCCGGCAGTTTCCACGGCAGGCTCTTGGAGAGTCACCCGGAGCTGGCAAAGTCATTACTAAGCAGCATTCAAAAGTCAAGAACAGCATTCTTTATGCCCTGCAGTAATTAAGCTAAAGTAAATTAGGCTGAGTAGCATAAATAGGCCTAGTATGTTTAAAAAAAATCTGTTTAAAAAAACCCCACAGATCCTTCCAGTGCGGTGCTCTAAGGGTTACACCAAACACTGAGCAGAGAGGCAAGCTGCCCCAAGTCATCATTGCCCCCGAGGCAGAAATGTCCCATTTGCCATGAATCAAGTCCTGAACGGTTTATAATTACACTCTGGATTTAAAATTAGTCTCTCAGATGCCCCCTCTCAAGGGCAGGACACCCAGAAGGGACAGGCCAGGTACCCCGGTAACACTCATCCATCCGGAAGGATGTCAGTCGTTAAGTCCAGCAGCAGCCGGGCATCCTGAGGACTGCAATCCCAGAAACCTTCAGGGCGTATTTTTTCTGCTAAGACAAGTGCAAGTGTTCTTCCTTCGTTAACAAAAGTGAAGACAAGCAACCTCCCAATCAGTACTTCAGGAGGAGATCTCAGAAGAGAGCTGATAAAATGAAGCTCCAAGACAGTTTCGGAAAAATAAAACCGTCTCCTTTCCACCTCAGCATGAAAAATACTGTAAAAATTCCTCTTTATTGCACAGAATCAGTGCTTTGTGGAGAGTAAAGTATTAGGGATCTTTACAAATAACACAAAAAAATAAGCACAAAGAAGGTGGAAGATTTTGTACAAGAGCAATTTTTCAATCTCTTAAAAAAGTCTAGTATGAAAAATAATTTCCATAGTTTATTTTTGTAAGTAATCTAGGCATAAAAGGTCTAATTAGTTAGCTAAGGCGTACATACAAAGTACTGCAAAAATACAATTCTGATTTCTCTTATTTCAGAGACCAATGTTACAGTATTACCAAACAGTTTCTGCAGAAACCTCACTAATTTTATTTCCTTGGAAAGTAAGTGCATCTTTTAAGAGAAAACTAACATCTGAATAGTAAGCTTCAATTTTACAACAAACATTTTATGCTAGACAACTTTAAGTCACAAATACTCCAAATGTAAATTTGAGATGTTATTCCAATATTATACTAAAAAAAACATGTCAGGAGAGAGTTCAAAAGCAGTAAGCTATGTAAAAGACCACAGACTGAGATCCAAAAGGCACGTCTCTTGAAGATGACTTTATATATCAGTAAAATCCAAACAGAAGAGTCTTGCTTGTCTTTCCCCTTCTCCCCAGAGAAACAACTAAGCAGCAGAGCAGGATGGAACTGCATGGGAGCGGAGATCTGTATGGGGACACTGGGCAGGATGAGATGACGGCTACTTATTGCAGAATGTAAAATGTAGGATTTGGGAAGGAAGGGCAACTTGACCCCATTTTGTATCGAGATAGATAATTCCAGCACTATCTCTGGAATAAACAGGGGATAAAATGAAGGTATGAAAATGTCAACTGATAGTAACACAGACGTTCTCATCCAGGAGCATCTGCTATTAATATAAAGGAATGTGGAAGAAATTGTTCCCCTCCCATCCACTTATTTCCATCCGTCAGTTTGCTAAAGAAATAGAAAAGCTGACCTACAAGGTACACTTGAATTTCTTGTAAAACCGTACACTTGAAAGTGTCTTTTTGAATACCAGGAGACTTACAGGCCACCTTGACTTCAGGAATGACACTTCACTAAAACGCTTGCCTTTAGAAGGGTTGTTTAGTCAAATACAGAGCTATCAAGACCCTCTGTCTGTCCATGGTTGCATCCAAGAGTTTTCAAAAACAAAGCAAATCAAAACAGTAATGCAGAAAGGAACTGCAGGCTCATGTAGCAAAAGGAAAACAAAAACTGATGGAAAGGAATGAAAATGATCATTCCCTGCTTTTCATTCACCAGGGAATGAACAACCAAACAGAAAACATGACAAAGAGTTAATGGAAGACAAATGACTGAAGAACTCCCAACTATGGAGTAAAAAAGAAAGCATTTCTCCCTCATTTTCTAGACCCTGCCCATGTAGGTAAACATTAACTACAGTATATACAAATAAATTCATCCCTACTCAACTGTATTGTTTAATCAGTAATGTTAAGGTCTAAAGCAGAGTATTCAGATTACAGCTGACTCCTCAAATACTGTGCCAGTATCTCCAACACTACAAAAAACCCTTTTAACTCATTTTTTCTGGTTCTCTTTTTATTTTGCACACAGTTGCACGGATTGATACTCCTGTTAGTCAAACAGGACTGCATCTTGAAAAAACCATTCCCTGCCAGAGCTTGATCTCCCCGTGCAGCACAGCACAGAGCAATGAAATGAATTCCCATCACGTATTTGGAAAGACCTAGTGACAGCACACCAGGATTATCTATGGGAGCCCCAAGATGAACTGAAGGTCCTTCTCCCACCTCTAGACAACTAACTGACAGATGCGCTGTTCAACCACAGCTTTTCACACAGATCAGGTGGAAAAGGCAAGCTGTGGTTGGCCTCAAAGTCACCTTGACTGGAAAGAAGTCAGCTGCAACACAAGGTTCCTCGAGGACAGATGGAGACATTTACATTGACAATAAATGGGATAACAGTTAAAGAGCTGTTAATTCTTACACTTCTGGGCACAATGTCCAGCTGTAGGCAAAACATCTATTTCCCAGTGGTACACCACCATATAATTAAAGACATGAAGTAAAGGAGAGTGTTATTCCCTTCCTCGGAATCTAAAGAGACTGACGTTTGCTAAGAACAGAGAGCAATCAGTCCTGAGGATTTATCCACGTCATGAGAGATGACATGAATTTTGTCTGTCACACACCAGCACTCAGCGTTGAAGCTAGAGAGAAGCAATTATTAGAAGCATCAGCAAATCGGACTGAAGCGGCAAGCACCTGCTGTAGCTAAAAAGCTGAAACAAGACCAGGGCAAATCTAAAGACAGAAAGCAAAGAATTCTGCTGAACATTTGCAGTAACCCGTGTGCCAAAAGCCACCAGGTCCCAAATCGCCCACCTGAGCCTGGGACATGCTAAACAGATACCGGAGACATCTGATACTGATGAAGACACAAATTTATCTCTGTGTACTGGCCCTATGTTTAGTTAATAAAGATGTTTTGGTCAACATGTTCTTACAGTAAGAGGCTACTTGTCAGCAATGGTTACAACCTTTCACATCTAAAGATGTGAAACCCAGCATCACATCCCAGGTATCGTTATACATATACCCTTCCCATTCCTTCACATCAACTTCTCCTAAGCAGTTCCAAAAGAGACTCCAAAACCTCTCACTGGGTTCTCAAAGCTTTGAGCCAAACAGGACAGCTAGTTTATTCACTTGGGTATTCACCAAACCAACTTCCACTTGAATTTTTAAGCATCTGTTCATCCTGGCTACACGTTTTCACAGATACAAGCGTATTTACCCACTAGTCGCTTCCTACACAACTCTGCAGCCATTGCTTTTTTCTTTTTCCTAATGCTGATATTTGTTCTATAATTAGAACAGAGCCATCTTTAAACTTCAGTCTGGTTATTATGTATTTTTGCAGCCTAGGCAGGTTCTGCTGTGGTTAGCAGAACATTTCATCCATCTGGCAGGCAATTAGCATGGCTCTGTCTACGTTTCTCTGAGGTGAGCCATTACCTCCCCATGTGAGCTCTCTCCTACGCTATGCCATTGACACGTATCGTTCTCAGTAGAGCAGAATCCAAATTTCATCCCCAGGATAACGTCCAGGCGAACACTACAACTGCCTAATTTTGAACCTTATCTTGTCGCCAATCTCATGAGTACTGGTAGGACTTGTCGCCGTATTGCTAACCTGAGGAAGGGAGAAGAATTGCCTTCCAGCCAACTGGCTCCAGCGCAGTAAGGGTATGTACTTGCAGAGTGCCAGCCAGGCAAGAGTTTCCAAAGATTTTGTGAACGAGGACACGACAAGAAAAAACAAAAAACCTGCTCTGATGTGGGCAAGGATAATCTAATTGTGCCTGAGAGCACAGAAATCAATATAGTTGGATTTTTGAATTTAGTAAACCTGCAGTAGTTAACAAAAAATCACACACTCCAGGATGTGTGTGTCTGCAAATTCTCTCTCCACAAATGTGCAGGCAGCTCAAGTGTACACACTCAGCTGATATTTCATTAAGTCCCTGTTTAACTTAAAATGAGATTTAAACAAACCTTTTGCCCTTACAGTGTAACAGCATTCATACCTCATCTGGAACCTGATAGTAAGGTATCAAAGGGTTAATTAACATGTATGCAGTGCATGGTTTAGGCAATATTAAATGGAAATCGCTGAACAGACAAGTGTCACTGAGTGCAATGGAAATAAATTGGGCGTCTCCTTCCGCACTTCAACTTTTTCTCCCTAGATTTGCTCAAAGCTCTCTATGCTGCTTGTTCAGTAATTTCACGCTACGCTGCTTAACAATGTAAGCATGGAGGCTCAATCTAAAACTGCACTTCCCAAATGTCACTTGTTTGTGAACACATGGCTGAACCCAAAATTGCTTTTAATATTAGAGTGGTGCCTGCTGGCATTGCTGTAGTTAAGGGTCTGTCAGAATTTCCATGATAAACCCCATTTTCCGGGGTGTAATACCATGACCATTTGCTACACATAAACCTGGTATACAAGGTCACAGCAGACAAACACGATTTTTAAAATTTACAAACCAAGTTTGCTTGGCTATTTTTGAGTTTAAGACACACTTAACACTGATTTGAGGTCCCTTACAGTTTTAGGTTTTTCTTACCATCCCTTTAACTGCAGAACAAATTCATATGTACGACTCCCACTCCACCCGGCTCTGGAGCCTCGATTACTGTCATAGGGTCTGGTCGACAGCCTTGACGGGATATGAAGAGATTACAAACACCAGCGTGGGGGACAGAGGACAAATACCTAACTTTTCAGAGGATTCTTCTGTTACGAGAATCATCTCAGTTGCTATTAGTAGCAATTGAGAGGTGTTACCCCACTGGCACAGTGAGTTTGTTTTATATTTCACAGTGTATTTCATTTTTCTATTTCATGGCACAGCCACTAGCATGCCTAACAGAAAACGCTTTTACACCACTGTAGTTTCAGAAATGAAATAATAAAATCTATTTGTTTCTTTTAGAAAAGGAGAGCGCTCAAATGCTAAATTTGTAGGCTAACAGTGGAGTCCTTGAAACTATGGGCTGAATATTACTGAAAAAAAATAAGCAAGACAGACACTTCACCTTTCAGGAACCTGATCGGCTGAGCTTGCTTTCCATGGGATGAGCTTCTCGGACACCAATTATTGCGCCATTGGATAGCCAAAGACTGCCTGCCTGCAGTTGCTGAGGGGGGGAGATAGAATACCAAAGAGGGGAAAAAGCAGGGAAAAAAGCTCCCATGGGGTGACAACCATCTTCCTTTTCTAGTTAGGTTAACGATGTTCGCTTATTAAAAATGAAAAATAGGAAGAAACAGCATGAGGATTTTTGGTGATTCTACAAGATCCCTTGAAGCCTGCAGTGCCAGAAACAGCACTAGCCTCCAGAAGCCAAAAAGAGCGACTCACGTTAGTCACGAAGCAGCCACTCAGGCTGATTAACACACAACATTGATGGCTACCGAACAGAATTCTGTGCAGAAAGTTTCAGCTTGGCTCAAAAATGGCCCAGGGCATTACAGCAAGAAAGTGGAGGGTTAAGAAGGGCGCTGGCAAGGACCCCAGGATCCCAAAGCTGAGAAGAGAATGATGCCATTCAGTAATCACCTACCTTTTACTGCTCTCAGAATATAAACCTTTGTAAAGGAAAAACGGACATCACTACGTTGTTCCACAGATTTGAGACACAGATGTACTTGCAGTTCATTTTGAACAGAGTTGGTTTTGCCCAGAACAAAGCATTAGGACACATTACAACAGTTACAGAGTCAAGTTGAGTTCATAGAAGAAAAGTAAGATGCTATTCTAGAGTGAAAACTAAGTCTGCCTTTCTGGAAAGGAATATCTGAGGCAATTTCCAAATGTTCCCCCCCCGGCCCGTAATCATTTATCCTCTCCCCAAAGACTGTGTGGAACTGATCCCCAATTTGAAAATTCACAGATCCTATTGAATCAGTTAAGCTGATCAGTTATACTTCACACTTAAAAACTGGAGAACGCAGTATGTGTGCTGTCCTGAAAACCGTCACCGACTTCAGAACTGTCAAAAGTAACAAAACATACAAGAAATTTACCCTACTGAGAAATAGCCGCACAAAGTCATTTCAGCATGACGCTCACCTTCAAACTTAACTGAGTGCATAGATTAGAGAAATTCAGATATTTTCAGAAGGTTATTACCATAGTCTTGTTAAAGCTTAAAAGAATTTCCAGCTTATTGCTTCCCCTTCAGTGTGTACCCAATTTACTAGTCTCAAAACAACCTCTTCACAAGGTGTACGTAACATCAAGCATTTAAGAAAGTCATTACTGCGCCCTTAAAATTGCACAAATTATCAAGAGGCATAAAACAGCAACATGGCACAATGAAAGAGCACATCATTGAAACAATGGCACTTTCCATTTTGTTCTTAAGGGTAAGTCTCCCACTCTCATTCTTTTGTATTTCATGAGCTAGTGGTTTTAAGTAACCTTCGTCCCAACAGACACCTACTTGGGTGGCCATTTTTCCATAGTCAATCCATCGCAAAGTGGCGAAATTGGTAGACTCAGCACAGTTGAAGCCATGATTGAAGCCAGCATGGTAACCGTAAGGAAATGTAATCATAAACTCTCCAGCTTCCTGGGTGATCTGAAAAACAAAAATAAAATGAAGAGATACCCCATAGATCAGTTGACACAGCAGCTTGAGAACAGAGACCTATAAAACAAATTCACTGGTTAAATCTCTCTCTCAACTGGAGGGTAGGCAGAACGGTCATTGCCAACTCTTGGCTAAACCTGGAACAGTTTCTTGTTAACCTCAGAAATACTGAAGTATTTCTATTAAGGAGAAAAAGACAGTACAATGGATGGAAGGGGTCACAAGACCTGAACTATTTAAAACACTTTAGCCCCAAATCTACACTCCCACCACGATGCTAGCGGAGCCAAGAAAACTGGATTTCCCTCCTAACGTGCACTCTACATTGCAAGGTCCTACTGAAGTTCTTTCACTGCACTTATTTCCCCACTGAAATGGGGAAATAGTAAGACTATCAGTCTTACTCCCATTTGTTCATCGATAAGTCAAACACCCTAAAAAATTACAGCCCACCATTTGTCTACTTGAGTAAAATCAATGCGCCAATAAGCATTATGGACATTATTAACATAAGGGTTAAAAACTGCAGATTACAGCTGTATTCAGAGGCCAACCCATTTGCATCCTTCTCAAAAATCCTCTTTTTAAATCTTATGTGGAAAAGACAATGGGGAAAAAAGGGAATTTAACTGTTAGAGTGTGGCACCGATTATAAGAGCGACTGGCAGTAATACAGCACGCTTGGAGCAATCCTTCCAGCCCAGCCCTCCCACTTAGCAAGCGTGCGACAGCACCTCCCTTCTACAGACTAGGAAAGAGGCAAAACGTGACCTTCCCTGTCTTTCCAACCCAGAAGTGCTGACAGACCTTTCACAGCAGTCACACGCCAACCAACCCCATTTGGATTCCTTCCCACCAGCACTAACTCACAACACAGCGGTTCACAGCCTACAGAGAGTTCAAAGAACTCACACCTATAAAAACAAGGATGGGTCCAAATAGAAAATGTAAACAGACAGAACTTAAAACATTTACCCACTTGGCTGGACTAACACCTAAACTTGCTAATGTTATTAACATTAGCAGAATAATTTAAGAAAAAAAAAAAAGAGAGAAAATAAAAGCTGCTATGATAACACAAGAAGCTTCAGCAGTATTTCTGGATGCTGAAGTCCGGTCTGTACCCAGCTTCACAGAGCATCCTCCCAACCAGCCCCCTCCATAAATCAGAGCAGAGTGGTAGACTGCTAACTTCAGAAGACAGAAAGATTATGTTTCTGTCAGGAAATCTACATCCTGGTGTCTTCATTTTGAGCCCACAGTGTATGTCCTCCGTGCCACTGTTGTCAACATTATCCCTACAATAAATTAGAAAGCACTCAAGATGATGGATAGGCCATGCAGAAAAGTAATAACTATTGAAGGAAAGCCAGCGCAAACTGCCACTCATGGAGAAAGCCCTAAATTTACTGACTTCTGCAAGCTCTTGAAGAATAAATGGAGAAATCAATAGGAGATTACAGAAATACACATTTTTAATTATTAAAAAGCCCTAGTATTGATCTGTTTCTTTTTTTCCAGAAGTAAATACCATTATAGAGATTTATAAATGCGTGCCTATTCACTTCATTGAAATCTGCCAAGAATTTAGATGAAGGGATCCTATCTCTGGTTCTAAAGAAAAATGGCACATTTTCACTCTCTTTGAATAATAGTGATCCTCCTTCAAAAGCTACTATTTCAGGACAGGAGGTATTCAGATATAGGCTGCTCAGACTAAAGAGATCTCCTCCTCCTTTTTACATTTAAAAACATCCTTTCAGTGAGTGCCATAGAGAAGAGAGAAGCTATCATAAAAAACACGCTTCCCACACACACATTCTGTAAACCAGGATTAGGAATTGTACTTAAGTAACATGTTAATAATCCCCCTTCCTTTAAAAAAGAAAGTTTGGTTTTGACAGTAATATTGTCCTCTATGTGTATGATGGTCTCTCCTATTTTTTGGTAAAAAATAGGGAGACAAAAATGAGATCCTTAGCATTAAGATTTCCACATATATTCAGTATGGAGGAGACACCAGACATCAATCTGCAAAAACCCTTCATGTCACAAATCAAAATATTCATAGCGGGAAGCCTAGCTAAGCAGCCAAAGACTTCTTACCAAGCAATAAATTAGAAACTCCTGCATGTAAACCACTTTGTATCCCATCCCTATCACCATACAGCTCAGTAAAGCCAACTCGGGGTAAGTGTGGAAGGAAAGTTTTCCTCTACTACCTTTTGACAAACTCCTTTGCTTCTCTGGCTTGGTTATTGATCAGAAATCCCTTAGTATGTAATTCCTAGTCAATACTGCTTTCCTCAGATAGGTGGAAAAGCAAACACACAACAATGTATTATTCTGGAGAAAAACAGGCCTACCTACAATGTTGAAACATTTAAAGTCCTGCAAGAATTTCCTTCACTTTCTGGCCCTGGCAGACCCAAGAGCACTGCCCCAACACGCTACTTGAATGGAATGGCAGAAATTAATTCCCATTTCCTATTGTCCTCCATTCTGCAGGACAACCGCACGTCACACTTCACTTAGAATGGCTAGTGTGCACCAACAGGTACTTTTTAAAGGATTATTTTCAGTTTCTTTTTTAGAAAAGTAGCACATGCTTTTTAGGCTTTGTTCAGCCAATTATTGCACCACTTAGGGCTTCTGGTTAAAACAGCATTGTAAGGAACACATCGCGAGTAGCAGCAAGACACAGCACTCAACTGATACTGAAGCAGAAAGAACCGTAAGAAGAGATCCTTAAACTTTACAGTTTAGGTCAATAAATAAAGATACGGTCAGACAGATTTTTCAGGAGCTTGCACGAGCTACAGATTTCATAGTCTTTTCTGAATATGGTATGGATAGAGAATGTCTTTTATCCTCTATCAGAAGTCGTTTCTCAGAGGGGCATCTATGCATTAAACTGAGATGCCTCCCATATTCCAATCCACATAACCACTTTCCTGAAATTTGTAAAGTGAAAATCTTTATCAAAAAATTTAGATCCCACATTCAGATAGTTTCATTATTATTTTCAACCATGTGTAGCAGGTACCTGTGATTTCACACTTGGGAATTAGTTTCCACAGATAGAATTACAAGAAAAATGGTTTGTTGCTCTCTATGAGCAATTTAATATCAACCATCATGTGCAAACCAGGCCAAGTCTAGCCACTGATGTTGAACCATAAGCACCACATTGCTTTGTGCAAGTCTCCTCTGCACTGACAGCAAACTCATCTGACAAGCCAGATGATCACACTTCAAATTTCATTCATCATAGCCTTCCACTAGGAAAAATGAAAGTCTCTGGAGCAGTAAATTGAATGAATTCATAGTTTTTATGCTATAAAAGAGCCAAGATCTTTTACTTCCATCTCAAAGAATCACCAGGCTCATCAAATCAGTCCTATACTTTGTCTCAGGTGGACTAACTCTAGCAAAACCACACTTAAAAAAAAAAAAAGATCAGAATTTGAGAGTTCTTACTTAGAAAAGGATGGCCATAAAATATTTCTACAGCTGATGATGCAGAGGGGATGGGGAAGGATGAAACCACTTTGAATCAAGCATTCTTTGACACTTCTCACTGGAGTTATGAGTCCCGGTACCTCTAATTCAATTCCTTTCCCCACATCGAAAGGCTGTCCTTGGCCATCCTGGCAGGGGACAGGCTCTGTGTGCCAGTAACACACAGCAGTAGTTGTTTGACTCATTCCGCACAGATACTAAATCCATGGTAAGCGTGCTTGGCTGAGGAGATTTACTTCTTGCCAGAAGACTTTAAGAATAAGCATATTAAAACAATCATACCAAATAAACATGACCCCTCATTTCAAATAAGAGGATTTAAGAGATTCATGGATCTTAGCGTAGAACGCTTACACAACGGAGAACCAGCACATCTAACTCCAGTTTTTGGTTCATAGTGGATCCAGGAGAAAAAGCGTCTGTCTTCAAGAATCACCAATGAGCTATGGTGCCTACTGATAAGCCACAGCATCTGTATTACAGTTTGCCCCTCTCTTCCTGGAGAGGCTCCCTAATTGACAAAGTTAGTTCTAGGGAAAGCTGTTATGACGAGAAGCACTTCATAGAAAGTGTCTTGGCCAAACCACAAATCCTCATTTACAGGCAGCCACCTGGTTTAAACCGATAGGATACATTTAGCATAATAATGCATTTAGAAATTAAGCAAATGGCTCCCCAGTGGTTTGCAATGAACTGCTTCCTTAAAAGAGGGGTGCTGTGCTTTGTGCACTCTACAACTCGCCAGTGTCTTCAACACAGCCTTTGCACATACCCGGTCAAAAGGGATGCCATACTTCTTCAAGATTGAGGGTGAAATGAGGGTCATCTTGTGACGGAGGAAAGCATCACATCCCTGAGAGCTTCCTGGAAAAAATCCTGTGGAGACATTAAAGAGAGGAGTGTCATTACAGGAATATTCTATCCAGTCATTATTTAAGCAGAGACAAGCTGACAAAATGAAAACCTGCCTCAATACTTTACAGAGATCAAAACAATAGGCATACAACTGAAGATGTCAGCAATTAGCACATCCCTCAATATTCAAAATACCATAGAAATGTTCTGACAAAAACTTGCATGTTGAGGCACGTAAGTCTAAATTCCATTCAAGTTGAGAGTTAACATCGAAGACTTCTATGGGAATAAGCAACTTGGTCAAAGTCTCAGTAAAACCCTAGGAAATTAAGACACAGAACCCAGCTGTCCCAGGTTTTGGCTAGTACACTAAACCCTGAGCCACTCTTTTTCTGAATCTGGACAAGGAAAAAGCGACAAGCATGCACCATCTACTCCAAACACTGCTACGTCCTTCGTACACCTTCTCTGATGGGCAGCTATATTATTCCTGGGAAAGTAATGCAACTTGTAAGATTCCAGATCAATCTGCCCTACATATCACCCCCTAACAGAAGGGGGGTGTGAAAGGCATGTAGATGTTAATATTCAGTCAAAAGAAAGAAAGGAAATAAAACATATCCCTCAGGAGGCAGTGGAAGGAGGGACACTCATTCACTGGTGATCTGACTCAGCATCTCAGCACTATGAAGTGTGAGGTTCTACCACAGCCACAAGATCCATGCCGAGCTATTAAAACAAATCACAAACAATTAAAAATACTAAAATTGTGGTAAAAACTGAACAAATCCCTTGATGTCAGCACTTCGCTCCCAGAAATATCAGCTAAACCAATGTAAAATCATTTTCTTCAAGACCATGCATCTCACTCCAAGTGGGTGATTCAATAACAAATTATGTGTTTATAGGGATTAAAAAAACATCACCATTTAGGAAAATAAATAACCCAAGCTCTGGAAACAAAACTAATTGATGAGACATAATGGAAGGGGTTTCAGAAAGTGAAAAGGAATACTGGATTCCAGGTTTTCTTATATTTTTGTACTAAAAGCATTTCAATTAAAATTATGACTGTCTGCTACCCAGTCTGTCGTCCCTCTCTGCAGTTCCTCTTTTTAATGCACAGTTTAAGTGGCTCTCATTAAAGCTACTAATAAAGAAGCACATTTTAAGTGATTAGCACCAATAACATGGCAACACATTAACATTCTCTCCATGGGCTCCACAGCTCTCCCAGTGAGCCCATTTACAGCTCGGCTATTCATTTTCCATATTAATTGCACACTCATTTCTCTATAGTAAACTTCTTCATAGTATAGGCCACCGATGCAAAGGACAGGGAGAACGCCCAAGAAGAAATACCGTTTCACTGTAGTTTCCAAACATTACCCAGCCCAACTTCCAAAAAGTACTCAGCAACAGAAAACTAAAATAAAGACAAAATTATTGATAATTTGCTTCTGGTTTTATACACTGCCAACCATTGATGCGCCTCAGAAATTGATCACCAGTAAAATTAAGTTACAAACGGCAAGATACTTAGCATTATTTACGTCAGATTTTGGTGTGGTATTGCGGATTCTACAGAACACAGGTCATCTGGATTTATTGACTTTTTAATAGATAAAAAAGTAACTTTTATAAAACCTGGCAAATGACTAAACTGAACTGCAGCTTTGAAACGCAACGTTTCTGAGCAGCCATTTTCAGTATTATTTGCATTTAGGGATCATGGCTCTCAGTGCACAGGAAAACAATACTACCATGCTCTAGGACATTTATACTCATTTATTCCACATTTATCCTACACAAGCAATCGCTCCCTTCAACACTCTCCTCTTTTTTTATTCGGGTATGAGACAGTCAATAAAATGTCAGACTGTCAGCAAGAAATGTCATTACTATGAATTTGCCTACTTTTCTGAAAAAACAGTATCAGAACTTCTTTATTTGGCATCAGAATACAGTCTTCCAGATTTTCCTGCCTGATTCTGCTGGACTAACTTCAACAACAGATTTAAATCATTAAAGTATGCCTCACTGAAGATGAAACACATAGATTTTGGGTTAATTATTTTGGGACAGGAGCTTTTTTTAGCTGGGCAGCGCATAGAACATTTGCAAGTGATCAAAAATAGCAACAAAACCCAAACACAATAAATTAAAATAGATATACTTCTGCAGTCATACACGTTCCCTGACGCTTCCAGCGTTACCCACTGGAAAGCAGCAGAAATGCCAAGGACAGGACGCCGGAGTCTGCGCTTGCTGCTCGTGCTGGGGGCGTGTGGTCGCTTTACCGGACGACCTTGGCAGGTAGTCAGGCAAGAACTCAGACACAAAGTATAGTCGCAGGCAGCTGAGGCTGGCGCTTTGCAAGGCCAAAAATTTACAGCCAGCCTAGTGAGAGGGAGTTTATCACAGCACAAGCTAGCCCTGCTGCTTCTTTTTTTCCCCTTTATTTTCCTCTTCTTTTTTTTTTTTTTTTTTAAGATGGACTTTATTGTACTGAAAGGATAAAGGAGGATGAGGCTGGAGCAAAACCCACCAAACCCATTGCATATCATTATAGAGGGAAGCAAGAACTAGCTATTCTCCATGAATGCTGTTGCTGAATTTGTAAGCATTTCCTACTTCTGACTGAAAGCAATCAATGCTAATACACGATATGCAATTTTTACAGCATAGGAAGAAAGAACAGTTCCTACCACCCTTTTTCCCTGCAGAACCTGTGTCTGGGGGTACCCAGCAGACCCCCAGGCAGCACTCCTTGCAGTCAGAACAACAGTCCCCAGCTCACCGTGACAAACCTCATATTACACATGGAGATGCACGAGGGGTCTCTTATTAAGCCCTTTTCCCAGACGTAGAAGCCTTTGGGCTCAATGCCTCAAAATTCAAGGGGTTTTTCCATCAATTTTAGTTAGGGTCACGGTGTGTCAGAAGACTGAGGCTTTAAGAAAACAGTTGCACTAGCAGGAAAATTCACTGACAAGTTTTCTGACTCTGAAGCTATTATACCAATGCAGCAGGTTCATCAAGCAGCTCTTGCAAGATGAAATTATAGCAGCCAGTTCAATGTCAATTCTTTGTCAATCTGTTTAAAAATCAAGGCTAGGATTCTCCCCCGGCTGCTTCAGTTTTTACTGAGAACATACCCAGGAGGAAGCAAAGCTTACCTTTCGCCAGGCGTTCCAGTCTCTTGCCATGTTCTGGAGGGATGGCGTACCTAGGAGAAAGTTAACACAGAAGAAAAAATAAAAATTTTTTAAAAAATAGTATCACCCTATAATGTAAAAACAGTGAAAGAAAAAGACTAGAAACAAGTGTGGTAATAACTTTTAGCACAGCACACTTAGAATTAACATCTGGAAATACAACCAAAATTGCAGAATTCTGGAAGGTATCAGTAACACATAATTATAATACATGGAAGAAAGCCAGTCTTTTATTAAAAGTTCTTAGACATGTTATATGATGTGTGTTATTTTCCTGTAATTTTTTTAAACAGCATTACAGGACTTCACAAGGTAGAAGGAAAACCAAGAAGACAAAGTGATGATACAGCACTGGAAAAAACAGAAATAAATCGGTATGGGGAACAGCAGGCATGTTTTTCGCCAGGAAGATACCTGCAAAATGAAACCATGGAGCTGTGCTAAATATTAACAGGCAAGGAATTTCAGATGGGCTGAAAAGGTGTGAAGGAGGGTCTGTGTACATTGGCATATTGACAGCAAATTATCTTAATCTGTGTAAATATTTTTCATCTTGTTCAAAAAGTAAATATTCTTCACAATGGCTGAAGCAGTCAATCCTTCTATCTGTCTGATGTGAAATAAGAGAATTGAAGTATTTGATAATTTTCTTGACTGAGTGAATGAAAAAGCAGGGTCTTCTGAGAAAAACAACATTGAAGGGTATAGGGAACAGTTTCTACACTTTTTAAAGACATATTTGTTAGATTAGGGGTAAAATGAGTGCAAGAGAATTCCATTGAAATGTGGGGGATTTTTTTCCCCACAAGTGCAAAGTATTGAACGTCATTCTGAGGGAAAAAAACCAAAATCAACTGCCTAAAGTCACACACAAGCCTAACTGAGATATTCTCCTGTGATCACTGGAAAACAGCGACCGAGTCCTACTTCTAAACCAGTTTTGCCATGTGAAGAGATGATATAGTAAGTTATAGAATAAAACGAAGCCTTCCACTGAGCTCTGCTGCATGTGCAGCCGCTGCTGGCTGCTGCAAGCGTGCTCCCCGCTTCAGAAAGTCAAGAACAAGAAATTTCCGGTTTCTTACAGGAAATTCAGCTGCTTCAATGTGCTCTAATAAAATGAAGAGGTTAAAAACCACTTAAAAACAAGTGCAAAAAAGCTTCTAATAGTTGCTGAAACAGTGCTCTGCATGATGTTCATTTACAAAAAAAAAAAAAAAAAATCAGGAGTTTCAAATAGTTGGTTTTCTTCCCAAAAGTTGTTAGTTACCTTACTGCTTTGAAGTTATACTACCTTGGTAGTCACAGAAGCAAAAATCAGGCAACCAAGATTTTATGTGTTCAGGTTATAAAGACAGAACTAAACATGTTGAACATGATGACATACGTAATAATGTCAATGGAATTTTGTAAATGATTGTTTATATACTGCATCAAATTAAATGTGGCTCTCATACCAGTTTAAGAGAATTTTGAAAATTTATATTTGAGAATGACATTTATTGCCAGCTATAGCTTTTGTTCAATATGAATAATAAAAAATACATTATTTTTGTTATTTCCAATAAAGATGTCAAAAGCATCATGTCTCATTACAACAAGCTGAAAACAGGATATTGTAGCAGGCAACTGCATGATCTTAACAAGAGGTAAACAGTATTGCTCTAGTTATGATAGGATCTCTCAAAATACACCTGATTTTAGAGGACTTTCAGCCTGTTCCCTTGCTCAGCTTCTCAATTTTCAAGTCTAAAGTTTATCTACAACGCAAGGAGTCAGACAGAAGTCATATCCCAATTGCTTTTGTACAGAACCAAAATTTACCTCTTGTGGTCCAATAGGTTGGAAAGGATATCAAAGGACAGAAATCATACATAGGATGCTTCAAGATTTAAATGTTAAGCCGATTTAAACTGATGGCTTTAAAAAAAAAAAAATCTAAGGGAAAACACTATGTAGCACCTAATCTTGTAAAATAATAACTATAGCAATGGGCTCCCAACATCCTCTGACCAAAGTTTGACAGTGCCTTAAATTGCATAATTATCAAACAATTCAATTTCATTTGTCTGGGACAAAGCTAGTAGCTTTCGTTTTACAAAGACCATTCATCACTTACATAAATGTGATAAAACTAATCCCGATCCAAAGCTCCTTTGTGGGATTAATGTCCCTTAAAACAGGGAAATGAGATATTCCATTCCTTCTGGGAAAAATGTTGAAGGATTGGGAAAGAACTAATTTATGGCTACAAGGCTGCTGATGATTAATGTAATATCCCCAGTCTACAATGCAACCTTCACTTAATTAGTGCCTGTAATTGGGAGTTGTAAAGATAAGATTAATTGAATCTTGAGGATGTTAAAAGTTTAATACATTGGAACATGGTTATTGTGTTATCTGAAACTGCAGACTGCAAAAAGCCAAGCGGAGCTTTAGAGAACAGTCCATGGAGAGACAAAGAAAAAGGACTTGCTTGGATAGAAACCAGCAAGAGAGGAGGAATTTCCAGCTTGTAAAAAAGAACTATATGTAATAATATACAAATCAGAATACCCTACCACAGAACAGCCTCTTGGTAATAGCTGACTGCAATTTTTAGAAATTAACTTTTTTGTTTGGGCCAGTCTTTTAGGAAGCAGAGCTTACAGATACTCCCTTATACATTTATTCTGCAGTAAATTTTGTGAATTCCTAAGAATAACAACAGTAGGTCAAATTCTGCTTTAAGTTACACTCCCAAATCTGACTGATTTACATAAAGACAGGCGATAAAAATTTGGGTTGCTATTTAGAACTAGCAAGAGAATCAAGGCTTCTGCAAGTATCACACAGACGGAGCTACCTACCTCAATCTAGACATAAAATGATTGATTGCAAGGTAGAATAACAATGGAGGTGACATGGAAAGATTAGAAATTGCTGCAATCAAAGGAGTACTGTTATTGAGCATATAAACATCCACAAAGGGCTGGGTTTTGTGTACGACCTTATGGTACCATCCCCGGGCTTTCACTATGAAAAATGGCCAGGCACTCGTTGGGGACAAAAATCTTTGACAGAGGGAGGTGACAAAATACTGTCATTGAATACAATTTGTTACCGTACCTCTTGCACCCACAGGCTGGGGCTCAGATCAACAGCAAAATACCTTTCATTCCAGAGATAACAGTAAAATATCTTTAATTCCAGAGACAACCAACAAGATTCTGCATGGTAAAGCATACCCAGTAACTTCCTCTTCTATATGCATGACTTTGAATACTTTAAGATACTTTTTTTTTTACCAAATAGTTATTTTCCTTTAGTACCCCAGCCCAAATACTAAATGTAGCAGGTTTCCTCTAGAAAAATATCAAAGCCCTCTACCCTATCAAAATCTTGGAAAAAACACAACCCCAAAACCCAAAACCCACACATGTAAAGCTGCTTCCTTTCTCTATCCCATTCAGATCATAGCACAAATCCATTCCACAAAGACAAGGAAAGAGAAGGAAAAAACCTCAGAACAAGCAAAGTACCACTTTTACATCAATTGGCCAAAACAGACCACGGTAGCCACAAAAGATCTTGAACTGGGTTGTGTCAAGACTATCAGACTGAGAACCACCCGATGCCTGCTCCCTGTTGACAGAAGCAGTTTTGTGACTTTCCCTCCGCCCAGAGGAAACTGAGAGGAGAGCAGGACTAACTTTGATCCAGCCTTGAGCAGACACTTCCTTTTAAGCAGAGCAAAGATACAGCAAGGATTTTCCATTGCCCCAATCAACCTAAACTAAACAGAAGTGGTGGTGGCAGCATAAAAACATTTTAACAGCCCTTCTTAAGGGCTATCTTTTTATCAACTATTTCTGCTTCAGCGAAAACATCTGCAACAGCCAACAGAAAACACAACAGTGACAAAAATGCTGACCTTGAGCCACTGCTTCAAGTGCAGAATCTGTCCCTTCTGGTTCAATTTGGTTCCCCAATAAAAGTGAAGTCTTCGTAAATAACACTAAACTAGCAATTGTTTCAAGATATATCAAACTTCCAAGAAACTGAGCTTGCAAACCAATCACGAGACTAATGCCTTAAGTATGTACTTCCAAGGAGCAGCTTTGCCATGGTCGACCAAGACAAAAGGCCAAACTTGACCTGAAAACCCACCACTCAGCAATTTGTCGGATTACAGCATGAGCAACGTCTTTGGCTGCTCTGCCAGGGAACACAAGATTTACAGAACAGGGGGGAAAAAAAGAAATCTCAAGATAAAATAGTTATAGCTATACGACTCAAATGTCATCTTACCCCGAAGTCAACAATCTGAAAGTAATGTACTGATCCTTTTAAATTACCTTTTTCTACTCTTCTACCAAAACAAGAGCAGGTCCCTGAAATGGATTACGTCTCACTTCTACAAGTACAGAACTTACTGTTCTACCTGAAAGGCTTTCAGCTCCTGTTTCAGGAAACCTAATTCCAGGATTTCTGATCTCTACTTCATTTTCTGAGTTCTTAAGCATCCTGCAAACCTGATTCTGATTGTAATTGCCAGACAGTGGGGTCATGGAGCTAGAAGGTATTTTTGCCCCAAAGCCACAAATGCGTTAGATAATCATTTCCCTATAGTGGGACTTTGCTATTGTTACCATAAAGTTTAACTGGACGGTCCCCTTTTTATCCTTAACACAAAAGAAAGATCCTTCCTATTTGCCATAAAGGATGTCATTAATAGTGTAATTTTCTTGGTGTTTTGTTTATTCTCCTGGAATGGCTTGATGGATGCGGGTAATTATCAGACTATAAAAGCCAGCAAATGTGCTATTTTCTATCACTCTAAATCATCAAACAAATAAAGTGTGAAACAGCATTTTTGAATACAATTTTCCCGTCTAATGGCTTAGAATTATTATCAGGAACAATGAAAATAAATAAGCAAATGTCTTGTGAGTTAGGAATTAAATGAGTGTGTCAGTATAAAAGAGCAGACAGACCATCCTGGACATGAGGACCAGTTCAGAAGCCATGAAGAGGTGACGTAACAGGGAACTCACTACAGCAGCAACAGTTTCCAGCATCAGGTGCTCTTCAGGGACTTTCCAGTCTAGCTCGGATTCTGTCCTGACAGCTGCGTCTTCAAAGGGGGTGCAATTCAATTTTGTTTTCTTCTTGGCCACTGAAAGCTATTAAAAGCTTCATCCATAACAAAGGCAACCCTCAGCCTGCTCACGCCCTGTCCGCTGGTTTCTCTCCATTTAAGAGGAACTGTTCTTACCTGAAGCTATCACTAGCTTGAGCAGAGGACCAGACCATCCTGTCCCCAAAACCTCTCCCCAAAGCTTCCAAGACCTCTTCTTGCTACAGTTTTCACATACACAGAGTTTTTGATAGTTACAACACCTTGCTTCTCTACCTAATTACACGTCAGCCTCTCCTTGCACCAACACAGAGCAATTACGCAGTGATTAGATTACTAAACCTCACGCACCCCCACTCTCTACTAGAGATTGGGCACCATGGGCAGAAGGTTCAACCACAAGGCTTCGGAAATGTCACTTCAGTTCGATTCGTGTGAGAAGGTAAGAAAGTTAATTTCACAGTGTCTGCACAAGGTCTGGCCAAACAGGCTCCACACAGTTTAACATGCTATAATTACTGAAATAAAGGAAAAGAAACAAAAAGAGAACAGCACATTTAAAATGCCTAAGACCGTGTGTCAAGCTGGGGGTTAGTTATCTGTCTTTAAAGCAGATTTAGTTGTGCCAAGAATACTGACCCTTTGAAGATTCAAATGCCAACCTACTCTCAGTCATGACAGGCAGAATAAAAGGCTCTAAGACAAAGTGTGTCCATAAATGCATAATCTGAACCCTGACCTTCAACATCTTTAGCCCCCATGACAGCAGCAATGCCTCCAAAGAAAACCCCTCAGTCTATCAAGAATATTTATCACCCAACAGAAGCCATTAAGAGCCCCCACTACACACAGGGTGGTCCCTTATTTGCAAAGTTCACATCCTGCTTCTAAGGCCTAATTCTTCTACAAGGTAAAACACTTGTAATACTACATCTCCTAGCAGCGTCAAAGTTAAGCTCAGAGCAACAACAGTTGTTTTTTCCACACTACTTTTCAGCTGGTTTACAGCCTGCAGTGGGGGGGGGGGGGGAAGTCATTTCACCAAGAAGAATGGATTGCTCCATCGACAACGCTGTCATCTCCCTCCCTTTCATGGTCACCTCTCTTTTCTCTCCTTTACTTTCCCCCTTGTTTAACCTTCCTTCATCCCTGTCTCCCTCCCAGTTTGTTAGAGGACGGAAATCAACTCGTTTTCTTCTTCTCCTCATCAATATCCGAGGTTATCCCACAGTGAATTTGCTGTAAGTATCTGGTTTCCCTTCTCAAGATCACCATTTGGAAAGGAAAATCTTTGGCCTCCCTGTCTGTCCCCTTCTGTTGTGGCTCCTTTACATCAAGAACGCAAACACGTGCTCTGGAGATAAGATTGCACACAGATCAGAGCGCTCCTTGTTCCTAGGAAAGAACCTTTATCGAGTGTCTGCAGTTTTATCTTTAATGGATCATTTTACAGGACAATAGATGATGGAATTCAGTATCTTTAACCAGCAGTGTCAATGATTTCAAATAATGACATTTTTATTGAAATACACATAGGGAGAAAGATAAACACAGAGGCTGGGGAGTATCTGCTCAAAAAGCCATAATAAGGAGTAAATAGGTAATGACAGAACAAGATTACAACCACACAAACACACCAAATCAACCTGTCTTCTAAAGCTCGAAGAAAAATGAGCTCTGCAGACAGCTGCTCAAATACAACCCTTTGGGAACCAGCACAGGAAGAAAATCAGGACAAAAACCTGCTCAGAAAGGGCCTGAGTAACAGTAAGCATTCTCAGTACTTACGCCATGCAGCCTATTTCACTCAACAAGATCTTTTTTCCATGCGTATAGCTGCCTAATTATCAACCCCATTGCCAAGCACAATATGGAGAAATGGCAAGCAATTTTGCTGCTAACAGAACAGTAAGCAAGATGAGAAACTTCCTCCTTCCCTTAAGAAACTAATGTGTGTGCAATTGCAAACTCTCAGTGTGATTCCCAGTAACGCTGGACAGAATATCTTGGGTCATTTTGGAGTTGGGATCAAATCCTCATGGATGGACTGTTGGAAGGTTAGAGTCAAACCTACCTTGTCAATCACATACTGCTAAATACTCCTTAACTCTTACAGTTGCCATGAGCTAGAAATAGTATTAGAGAGGCACGAGTTTCAAGAAGTGGCATTAGGCAGCAGCTTTTTAAAATAATGATTTTAAAGCAATATGAATTTTCCAGAGGAACACCTGAACCCGCAAGATTTGCACAGGACAACTAAGCAATTGGCTACTTTCACACTGTTTCACTAACCCAAAACTCAATGAATACAAAAAGATTTTTTTTCCAAAACTCAAATGCAATTCTTAAATACTATTTTAAAACAGAGAGTTTAATATGAACAACCATCTGCTCTTGGAAAGACTATCAATGCACCAGTCCAGTAAGCTTCCTAGCAACAAATGCCAGGCACAGAGCACAAAATTACAAATCACATTGGAGTGACTGTCCTTTTACACATATAAAATAAACCCATAGTTTGCTTCTGCATGCAGTGAATGAGCAGTATGAAGGGGTTATTTTACTATGAAAAGGTGTTTTGGGAACAACATTCTGAAATCATTTGTTCATTCAGTTTGGCCAAGAAGATAATTACTACACAATTCAACAGAGATGAATGACTACAATATTCATCCCCTTGCTGTTCTCCGTTATTTGTTTTGAAGACGTGTTCACATCATTTTCCAAAACCGGCAATAGGACTATTCTATTAATTACTGGTTGCTTTTTGTAGTGGATACTGTATGAATAGAATGAAAAGCAAAGATTATGCTTCAAAGACCTTATATTCTAAAAAAATACCTCAATGCAACTCAAGAAACAAGGAGGAAAAAAGGTAACCAGGGAAGATCAGAGATGTTCCTACCTTGTACCCACTGGGCTGTGAGAGCTTCCTCCTTTACTGGGAGCATGCACATGTATGCTCCTGCTCACTGCTTTTGGAAAAAATACAGAAATTGCCTACAGCACAAGAAAAAAAAATCTGCTCACTAGTAATGAAAGATATCTTTGGATTAGGAAATCCCTTGTGCTAAAGGTGCAATGCCTCTACACACTCTTCTTTCTTTTTTGAGGGGAAAAAAAAAAAAAAAGAAACATTCTGAAGGTTTAATGCTCCTCATCCATCAAGCTGCATTGTTTCAAACTACAGCTACTACTTTGAAGCGAGCGCCTATGATCTTGTCACCATCAAAGCCAGAAGTGTTATAGATAAGATTTGACGAAGATCAGTGACAGTCTGTAAAGTTTCCTTTATTTCTTCTACTTGATCCTTTCTGTCATGTTGATTGGCCAGTTAGAAATGAAGTGGATAGAAATCCAGCATATATATTACTTAGAACATTAACTAGTTAACAATTGCACAGCACTCAGACGACGCAGAGTGCTATTTAAGTACTGTCATTACTACAGGCTTCTGTTATTTTAAACTACACTTGTACTGCACTTGGCATCACCCAATGTCAATTTTCTCTGCTGAGTAAAGAAAAAATCCCCACTGATTTCTGCCAATGTGTTAACAAATGTGAATAAAGACAAAGCTCTGCAGTACCACCGTTGGTTCCTTCTGGTCTTTCCAACTCCGCTTTCAGCGCCATGCCAAGCCAGAATTTGCAAGCTCATTCTCCCACAGGGCCCAAGTCAGATCAGGCTGAAAGAGTTATATGAAGCATGGAAGCACATCTCCCTCCCATCTTGTCTCAGTGGCAGAGTGCACTGTTCAAAAGCCTCAGTTATTAAAACCAATCTGTGATCCTGTCAGATTTCCACAGATCTTCATTTCAAATCAGGGCTGAGCTTTGAGCAGACACTTTCAAAACGCAAGAATGAGTTGCAGCAAGAGCCTTCTTGGATCAAAGACATGCTTCTCTCAATCCAGAGTGGGACTACTGAGCTGTGATGAATTATTAGTGCTGGCAGAAAAAGCAGTACACGCATTAAGCACTGTGTCAGTGGAGTAGGAGCCCATTTGAGGACACTCCTGCAAAAATGAGGATGTGTTCACAGATCAGCATTACCACCTTTCAAGATCACTACGGAAAGGTACAGAGACGAACCATAGATTGGAAGGATCTCTACTTTGCTAGGTTAGGTACAGCAACTCAGAGATGAGCCCCAACCTCTATGAGTTTATAATTTCAATAAACTAACTAAACAGGCCCAGTAAAGATGGACATAAAATGCACAGACTGAAAACTAAAATGGCAACAAAGTACATACTGATACCATGCTTTCTGCAGTGGATTTAGGTAAGAATAAGAAACAGAAAAAGAGGACTTTGCGGGGAGGAAGCACATATACAGCACAAAGCTGAGTGAAAGCTCTTACGAGCAACAGTCCCTCCTCGTACAAGTTCCATAGTTGATCCCAGCAGTCCAAGAGTCTGGCTCAATCTTCATGGCATTTTGTCTCAAAGTTAGATGAGGGTGAATGAAGAAAGGCAACACCCAAGTCCTACCTCCCCAGAATACTGTGCCACCTCTGCATCAGAAAAAATATCTTTTAATAATCTGTCTACAACAGCATAAGAAGACACAATAAAAATCTAAGTCTATTAAAAAGGAAAATCTCCATATTCCAGCTGCAGGCACCTGATTGGGAAGATAATCCACATAACACACGCTAGAGCTCATAACTCTTCATAGTTTGGTTTGATGATTTAACCACATTAAAACTACTCCAGTCGCCCAAGATTGTCTCAGTACAATATGCCGATCCCTTGGATTTTTAAAGCAGACTATCAGCTAGCACTGTTCCCTCTCTGATGAGAGTTACATCGTCCTTCACCCACAGCACCTCCTCCAGGACAAACAATACTCCTCAGACCTGAGGGAAGCCCGGAGAAAGGCTTGTTTGAATATCAGTATTATAGCGTGGTTCGTATTGATTAACTAATGACTGTGGTATATGAAGCTTGAAAGGCTGTATTAATAACTCACTGCTGCACTGCTCTCATTTATCAGTGAGTTACAGGGGGATGCAACTCTGCATCTCAATGTATCACTCCTTTCATGAATCTCGGAGCAAATCAACATGCACACAGATTCTCAATGCAGAAAACCTGTTCCAAAGCAGCTTTCACCTAACAGTTTTGGAAGGGGTAGGAGAGTGAAAAGCTGTTCTGCCTGGCCATACGTTATCTCACTTTCCTTTTATTTCTTTTAATGAATATCACTGTTCCTTTCTCTATCCCTTTTATCAACAGAAAAGGGTCTTGCTTTGCCAAATCTGCCTGAGAGCAAATGGTGTTGCAGTTAATCTATAAATCAACCATCACCGTAAATTCTACTCTTTCTCCATCCAAAACTGCAGAGCTGTAAAACAGATTACACGGGATAGCAGAGGCAGGAAGGAAATTTGTGAGCTGCAAAGAGCCCATCACGGCCAAATGGCCTTCCCCTGCCCCTCCTTCCTCCCCCACTCCACCCCAACAAGCCCATAAATCTCTGCTGCCAGGAGGGGAACACGCAAACCGCAAACACGTGCACATATTTAAGAGCAAGGCAACCCTACACACTTCGCATGGAAGGCTGATGCAGACCTCAGGGATCGAGGGAGGAAAGGCTGCCGAATCTTCTTCTGAATTCCCTAACGCCAAGAAATAGGAAAGGTAAAACTCAGGGGGAGAGAAAAAAAAAAAAACAAAAAACCAAAAAAAAACCCAACCACCACCAACCTGTATGGAGCAAAATGGAAGTCATAGTGTAACAAATTCAGAGTCCTCAGTTCCCTCAAGGGCAAAACATGTACGTGATTCCAGCTCATCTAGCTTTAAGAAACTCACAGGAACTCCAGGGTGCAAGAGTTACTGAGATCCCAATAATCAAGACTTAGAATCACATCTGATCAATTCAGCAATTCAACCACCTCGTGCAATGGCCCCCTCAGGGACTGTAACAGTTACAAGGCAATAAATGATGCAAGGGACAAGTGCCCTTCCCTCTGCTCCATACAATTCAGTATCAAACATGAAACCCAGCTGCTTCAAATGAGATTACATCAAGCTCACAACAAACTGCAACATATGTGAGAGCCTGTTAAAGCAGAGGGATGGATGGTGCAGAATCCCACATAGGGAAATGGGGATAAGGTCCCTGCACAGAAAATGAAGAAGGAGAGAAGCTGGAAGAGTTAAGATCCATGACTGTATTAGGTCATTTTCTTTCTCCAAGATAGTTTTCCAGGGATTAACATTTCCTGTCCTGGGGGGAGGATAGGACAAGAGTTCTGACTAAGACAGCTGCAACGCTCCCTAGGACAACAATGAAAAATAAAATCAGCAGTGAAGCCTCAGCACTTGCATATCTGCTGCTCCATTAGTATAAGCTGTTAGCCAAGAATCAAGAGAGCTCCTTTCACAATCCTCTCCCAGGGGAACCATCGCGTCTTGTTTTAAATCTCCCCATCATAACACAGTTAAAAAACGTGAGGTTTCCCTGTTGACGGTGGCATCAGTAGCAGGTACTACAAATGTATTAAAACATGCATGTCACAAGGCAGGTCCTCCCATGGACTTGGTTTTCCTTGATCCCTACAGAAAAGCAGAAATTCTAAGATGCTTTAACCAACAATATTTTCAGGTAACTCTATGTACTTTCACGTAAGCGATCTTAGGACTTTTACAAGACAGAATTCCAGAAGTCTTTTTTTTAAAAACGTAATTGTATCTGTGACCAGGGCTCTCAACTAATCATGTTATTTTAAAGTTCATTGGTAATTTGTCCTTAATTTCACATAAACTGCTGTTCTGGCATAAAGTGTACTTTGTGATATCAAAGTCAAACAGATTAGGCATGATCCACTTTCAGCAAGGGAATGTTTTGGAGAGGAGACCATATAACTTAAAAGCTAAAGCTGGCTCCCTATTTTAATTAAAGGGGATTAAACATCCATCATGATAAGGAAACAGGTATATTTTATAAAATCAATTACTGTCCTCAGCATCACTCTGGGTTAACACCTGCAGTTTCTGGGAGAAAGAATACAGTATAACATCCTATTAGTACTTAAAGAAGGTATATTAAATATTGTTGCTATACAGCAAGATCAGTCACAAAATATCTGAGAAAAATAACCTTATTACCCAGTCAGGTGATACAGCATTGACAAAACAAGATGGAGACATTACTGCCTCCCAAGTGTATCCATCAAATTCACATTATTGAGATTTAAAGGGTTTTTTTCGCACTTCCCCACCACAGGAAGCCCTCAAGGTAGGTATCATACATTTTTATAGAGATGAAACGAAGCAATGGTGGAGTATCTCAGTGTTTAAAAATATGCTTTTGAAATTGCAAGGGCTAAGACGCATACATTCCTCAATAAAATGCCATAATAACCATGAAGTATTAGGCTTGGCATTCAGTTTTGTTGCTTCTGTCATTATAAAAATCAGTCTTCCGTTAGCATCCTTTGACAATATGTTCTATTTTAGATCTCAGCATATGAATGTATAAGGTAATTATACATAATATGTATAATTGATACAGTAAAAAACTCCTACCACAAGAGGTTTAATATAGGGCTGCAAAATGAAATACATTCAAACTTTTGAAAAAACTGAAGACAGACTATGAAAAGGTTGTAATTAAACTACTAATGGGAGAGGGACATTTTATTGTCATTTGAGAAACAAGCAAGCAAGAGACTCAATCTGGCAGCTCCCTGCCTGAGAAGCTTACCATGAAGTTACACAACAGCTCCCCACTCCTGGTCCGTTTGATGGAAAGTGCCCACACCTTCCATACTACCTCCTCAACCTGTCAGACTGATTGTCCAGTTAAAAACAACGACGGCGTGACTACAATGTAGACCAGATGCACGTGCCTGAGAAACAGCGCATCAAAAAAGATGATCATCTTCAATATGAGGCAAGTATAACTCAAAAGGGGCAGCATGGATATCTTCGCAGCAGCAATCATAATGGCTGAAGACATTCTTCTGGGTACAAGACAGAATTTAAGAAATAAACGTATTGCGATCTACAGGCATAGATAAATCATTTAATAAGACTGGAAGCAGAAAAAAAAGCCATCTTCCACTACCCCCTTTCCTCTCCCTCATCACTGGATGACCCTTTATTGCTCAAGTACTTCACTTCGCACTGAACGATTTTTTAACACGCATCCCCAGTGACACTACTCTGTAGACAACTTGTATTGCTGCAGCCTGTTCTACTCTACCTGTGGAAAAGAAACAGTGCGGGAAAGTGTTGGCAGGACTTCTGTGCAGTGACAGAGACACACATTAATCAAGGAGTTGTATGACCAAGCAGATGCTCATTAGGTTGTACAAAGAAGCCAACTTCAGTTGTTGAACCGTAGACGTTTATTTTGACTCTAATCCCAACAGTCCCCAAAGCACCTGTTTTGTAAGAGGTATAACCCAAAATTTCAGAGACAGAAATGAAAGACACATACAGAATAATACTTTAGAAACCATCCTCGCTGACCCACAAGACAGATTCCTTTCTCAGCTTATCTTTGTCAACTAAGGTGGCTTCTTATGGTCTGAACGTATCCAGACCTCCCCGAAAAGGTACTTCATCTTTTCCACAGCAAATAAACATAAAAGATTTCCTGTAGAACCCACTTGAATGAGGTCTAGGAGGCAACCTCAATCAGCTCGACTTCCTTCTCACCTTGCCTTCATAAGGAAACAGAGCCGGTGGCTTCTCACCGCTCCTACGCGCTACCCTACAAAGCAGGGCTTTGGTTGCACAGCCTGGATTAAAGTAGCCTAAGATAATTCACGAAAGACATGAAGAAAGAGTTATGGTTTTTAAACAGATAATTTTGAAACAGAATACTACCAATATATAGTGAAACCAAGGACTCTGTATAAATATCTCTGACAACCAAACAATAACTCTGCCTCTTATTTTAGAGCTCAACCCCAACCTGGTAGACTTCGTAACTCTCCACACTCCTGCTATTCCCCAAGGTGCTTCTAAGATGATCACTGTCAGAGTCAAAGAGTCTATAAAAAGGATGAAGGAAGCTGGGAAATTTCCACAGAGGCGGTGCCAGAAGAACAGAACCAACATTTTAGCCATCTTTGAGTAATGCCAGGCTGCACCACTGGAATTTCATCACTGAAGTCCAAGAGCTCCCCCAACTGAGCTTTGGGATGACTGCAGTCACAACCAGCAGACCGGCAATTGCTCGGGTACCTGGAAAGTTCCAGGTTTGCTGAAAGGGGTATTCAGATTTACTCCTCCAAAGCCAATGCTTGTTCACAGAAGAGCTTGAGAACTCATTATCAGAAGCTGTCATAGTGAAGAACAAGGAAGAAATTACTTGGGCAAGTGGCATACTCTTGCCTTATGCTTAAGGGAACAGCAGGGAGGCCTGCCAAACCAGCAGTGGCATCCTGTCACAATACATCTATTTTTGTGTTACATACTGTCATCTATATAAGAAAACTCAGTTGAACGTAAAATGTTTTGCCCAAAACACGGTCTGTCCTCAAAGTCCTCATTTTCCCCTAATCATGTAAGGTCTATAGAACTAGTTACTATAAAAAACCAACTATATAAACACAGGATGGCTGGATAAAAATCCTCCCCCACCTTTTTAAGTGGAGTAAAAGTACCTTTTAAAAAATGAAAAAAAAAAAAAAAAACCACCACCAAACAACAAACCAACCAAAACCCAGCCAGGTACAGAGCATGTTCCTGCTTTGACTTTTAACCAGCAATGCCCGAGCTCCTTTACAGGAAGATTTTATGATTTCTCTTCTCTCTTCCACTTATAAGCAGTAGTGACTGAACTCTTCAACAATTGAAACCCCTCGTAGGGGAATATCAGGCATTCCCCAGCATCTCCCCCAAATCCTCAGAAGATTAGACAGAAATAAAAGCTACCAGGAACTTCTAAGATCCAGTATTTGCCAGATACAGTTTTCCATCTACACTTTACACTTCCTTCTGATTCTTAAACTCTTCACACAAACAAGCTACACGAAGGCGTTTTGGATTTTACTGTTTGGAGGTTTGTTTTGTTTTTCTACTACTCAATTGCTGTTTCCCACAGGAAACAACATCCAGTGTGAGGACGTAAGGAAAAAATACTGTTTAGTAACGACGAGGCAACAGCTTCATGCAATGAGTTTATCATCTTTGATATACACAGTATGTGGATATCCACATATCATATTTGCAATAGCCAAAAGAAAAACCCAAACCCACAGAAAAACCCCACCAACCCCAATTAAAAAACCAACCAAACAAAAAAAACCCCAAAAAACCAAGCAACAACATGAAGTGCCTAAGATGTATACAAGAACAACAAGTTTAGGTTGGGCTACAAATACTTACCATCCACTTCATTTAGCATCTCTCCTCTACATTTTGCTCACAATGTGAGAGTTTGTGGAACAGCCATTATTTTCATGCTGTAACCAGCTTCTCTTTTCAAGATAATCTGTTCCTATTTCTACTTTTTGAAAGCGATAACCCTCTTTTCTGGGCTCAGAACAGAAAGCAAGCAGAAGACAGATGAGGCAGAACTGATAACACGCAGGCATGAAAGGAGCGGTCAGAGACAGCCGTGATTGCACGACCCTATCGCAAACCACAGGTCAGCTGCTTGTACAACCCTTAGAGCGGCCAACTCTTGTGTGCCGACGCTGAAACCACTAAGCTAAGGACAATGCTGGCTTTGCTGGTGGTCACTGGGCTGTACAGGCAAAGGAGAGACGCGTTCCTCGTGCTGGTGGCACCACCTACTGGAGATGGGGACCAAATAAAAACGGGTTTGATGAAGGAAAAATTTGAAAGTATCTAAAAATGAGAGCATGTCACGTTTCATTCCTAACATGGAGATATGTTTCTTGAGATCAAGCTTGTTTAAAAGAGCTATCATAAGAGATTCTGCAAAATCCTTGTGCATCTGCCTGAAAGAAGGAGACTAAGAGTCAGGTATGCTGGGGAAACAGATTTTTCTGACACATTGGAAATGTTAAAAAAATTCACATTAAGACTGTAGCTGAATGTTACAGGTTCAGCCCCTCCTTCCACTCCTTTTCAAGGCTTTAAAAGAACACTGTATCCATTCATTACAGCTCCTCTGCTGTTGGTAGCTTTTATATGCCCACAGGCACTAACAGTCTGGAGGTACTTCGTGTCACTGGGGACTCATATTGCAGAGAGATGGGAGGGTCTTGTCTGCCACTGCTAGGGCACAATGACAGCAGCTTCACAGTGACATTTAAGCTCTAATTTGCAGGCAAATGTCAATATTTATTAGTCACTTCAGCAAAGTTCTTCTGGGTTGCTAAGTCTCTGTGGTTATACTTTTAAATAGGAGGCTCGAGAAAGAAGAACACTGGCTCTTGGTAACTTATTCCAGATTTCCTAGGTTCTTAATTTCATCCTTATCTATTGATTATTTTTGTGGAAAGTTATTTCCAACCATGCATAAACAGTGTTGAAAAATGCTTACTGTTATTCCAAGAACTGACCATGAAAAAGTAACCCTTTGACCTACCTTGTCCCTGGAGTTGTAAGCTGTATTTACATATTTAAATAATGGAAATTTTAAAGTAACAGATGTTTCCTGCCTACAGCGCAATGCAAGAACAACAGTCTTCCACTACAAAAGTGTATCTGAAGCATCCACACGCTCCCATCACATCACCACTTGCTCTCCCACATTACTGCAAGTGCTCTCCTGTGCATTAGCTCTCAAAAAGCCCCAAGTGTTGAAATCTGGTTTTACTCATGATGTCAACAAGTCTCCCTAATTCTGCTACTTTTCTAGAGAGTCAGGAATTAGGCCTCTAAGCAAGAACGTAAAATTGCTTTCAAATGTAAAGGAGGAGAGGAGACAAAAAATGACAAGTGAGAGATTAGCTAAGCCTGATGGAATTACGTAGACCTGAAGAAAAGGGTATTGCAGTGGTCTTTAAATAGAGGACAAAGGTACACAGCCACCATCTATTAGTACTCTATCACTTACCAGGATTTTGGCTCCCCAAAATGCAAGTAGTTGATACTGTAGAGATCCATGTCCTCTGTATGCCAAGCAAATGTTGTCTTCCACATGCCAAAGTAGAGGTAAGGAGTGTTTACACCTTCTATAATAATGCCACACTCATGTTCCACCATGTCTAAGAGGGTGTTCAGATTGCCAATATTCCATTCTTCCACATCCTGTAATTCAAAAGAAATGTTTTGTATGTATCAGGACTTGCTATAGCAGAATAATAGCCCACCGCTTCCTTTCAATGTCTTAAAGTGTGGCTATCCTAGTGTTATCTGCATTAATTTAATTCCATTTGCTTCCAGAAAGCTTACTTTTAATCTTCATCAATAACCATGAAAAGGATGCATTACCACTACTTTGTGGGGAAAGGATTGATTACTAGCTTCTCACTAAACGTGTTCGCTTAAGAGGCACTTGTACTATGCAATACTCTACCACTAAGTAACAAACACAAGATAAACTAAGGGTAAAATACATTTCTCTCAATGACATATTCCATCCAGACATTCTTGACATGACGAACATGTATCAGCTGATGAGAAACACTAGACTTCAAAGTGGCAGAGGCCTCTACGTCTGCTCAGCGCTTCAGACAAAGAATAGGGAAGACAGCTTTGTTATTATCAATATTTAAACAGAAAGAGCAATAACAAGAAGTTCTAAATGTGATAGTTGGTTTTCTCTACTTCAGTGTGAAATAGAAAAGCTACATAAACTGGTACAAATCTTTAACCTTGAGACTGCCTGAAGAGTAATACAATCTCCAAAAGAATCTCCTTCACAACCCTTCCTCCCCAGTATACTTTACAGGCGCGCAAGTAACTGGTAGGTACGTGAGCAATCCCAGCATCACGCTGCTTGCTGGAGTAACTGCAAGACAGCCAAACTCAAGCTGTTCAATCCTGAAATTTCCTGAATTAACCTGAAAGAAACAAAAACCTGCACCATAGGGGCATGGGGAAAGGGCTGAAGAGAGGAAGCAGCTGAAAAGCGAGATGAAAAGGAGTGCAGAGAGACAATGTTCTTCCTGACTCTCACACCTCAATGTTTGCAGTGCTACCCGTAACTGGACAATAGGAAATGATCTTTAGGTGTGACTGGTAATTCCATTATTTAATTTCTGCTTATAGGAACTTGAAGGAAACTGAAGGAAACACAATGTCTGTTCAGTACATTGCAGAAGCTACTTCTCCTAAAGCTCATATTTGTGCCTGGTCATGTCACATTCCCTGATCACACCACGGACAAGAACGTGACACTCTCATCAAAGCACCAAATGCTATGGATAACTTTGATGTCCGTGGCTGTGAAGACCTTAGATATCTATGTTTATTCCTATTAAACCATATTGATAATAAAAAGACACTTTTACATTAACATGCAGTTTATACTGCAGATAATCAGACAACACTCAAAAAAAAGGCCATTTTCCACTCAAAACCACAGAGGAAGGGCACTGCTTTAGATTAGCTGCCTAAACAGAGTAAGAAGACAAGCAACCTTTATCATTTACGGCACAAGAAATCACAACAGAATTACTTTAAGCATAGGATGCAATTTCATGAAGGAAAAGCTTAAACAAATTGAATTGTAAAATAATTTAGCACACAGGTACCCTGATATAGCTGTCTACAAAGAAAAAATCCAAATGCAAGTATTTTAGTTGCGTTAAGAATCAAAAAACTGCAATAAAGGATGACAAAAAGTATTTTTGAAGCAGCACTCAATTCCTTGAAATGCTGCTTTTCTGGCTCTCCGAGGTGCTTTAGCAGAAATCTCTGTTTTATTCCCTAAAAGACAAACGGAAAAACCCACAAAACCCTAGCACGATCGAGATCACGATTAGTGGCTTATTTTTAATTTACCTGCATACCATCCCATATATCTGGGCATATCATTATTATACCACTCCAGTTTTCCAGTTCAACCTTTTCTGCAAGCTACATACAGTGTTTCAGCCACACACTTCATAAGAACTTGCTTAAATCTTTTTTTCCTCATTTTTCTAGTAAAACTAAGCTTTTCAGAGCTTCCATTGACTCTAATATCCTGAATCTCTGGGGAAGGTGGGAAGTTCAGTCACACTTTTGTAATGAGGGAAAAGTAAAGGTATTATTTGGGGTTTTAAAGGTTGCTAAATAAAATAAATTCCAAATTACTGTTCCTTAATAAGGAAGTCAGTGTCTAAATTTAAATAAATGAGGAACGTTTCACTTACTGCGTCATATAGTGAGCCACTGATGTCAGCCCCATAAATTGGTGAGACAAACGTGAGATTCTTCCAGTACTTGCGCTCCAAGTCTTCAAAATCTTGATGGCGTGGAGTACAATACCTGATAAGAACATGGGTAAGATAAGGATGTAAGAAGTCCTAAGAACACTCATGGCAGACAAATAAATGACTGGAAAGAAGCATGTGTTTCAAAGCAGACGCACTCAGGAGGTTACTGAAGGTCCACTTCATTGTTAATTCTACTCAAATTTATATGATTTACTGCCTTTTAAATCTTTCTACAAAACCTCTTAGTGCATATTGACAAATAGGACGTGGACTTCTGTGAAGCACCAGATCCCCATCGTAAGGATGCAGGAGATGAAGTTATTGCACAGGGAGCTGAAGGCAGGTAAAGCATTCATGTATGTGCTCTATCAGCAATATTTCAAAGTTGACTGCATAATGTCAGTATTGCTTGAGTTAAAACCCAAGGTACTCCAGAGCGCTGGGAAAGTGATTCTGGAAAAAGGATGCAACTGCAGCTTCTATCAGTTGGCTTGTCCTAGCTAAGTGAAGTGCTCTGCAAAGTTCCCTGTCACTTTGAGAGACACTTGCGTTATTAGTATTAGCTCAGGCACCCCAAGATACTTGTATTTATACCTCAGAAATGGAACACATTTTCCAGAACAATCATTAATACACCAAGAGCTCGTCTTTGAGTCCCAAGCCATTCTTTCTGGGCAGATTCTTAGCCAAATACTGACTGTGAAGTATCTTTCCATACCAATTCCCAGAAAAAGATCTAAGACACACCAAAAGCCACCAAGTTAAACTTGCTTGAAATTCTGGATGTAAGCTTTCAAGAAAGAGTCATTTCCTCAAAAATGTTTCCTATTTAACAAGGCTGCATTTTCTTTTCAGCTTGTTTCCAGAAAGAAAAGCTTCCCACACAACTCCTTCATTCACAATGTAAGCTCATCATGTAACACCAACATACTTCTCACTATTAGCCAGACGCCGGTATTCTCCCACAGTCATAGGTTTCTTCTGTATATTATACTGGGTGAATAACCCTGACTGTCCAGTAACCACCTGCTGAATAGGAGCTGGGATAACCATGTCATCTATGTCATCATAGGTTTTTCGGGGCTTCCATTCCTTGGGAGGAATCACCTGGAATTGGGGGGAAAAAAAAGAAAAAAAGAAAACTTCATGTTTACAACAGGCAAACACAACTTGTCCTGAAGAAAAACCTGTTTAAGTGGAAGGTATTTCACCCTGCTGCTGCAGGTTATCAGATAACAGCAGCATCTCAAATAACCAGCACATATGACAAGACACCTGTTCTGCATCTGCTGAAGTGCAGGACTCGCTGACATGTCAGAGGGCTGATCGCCCGCCTGCCAGCAGTCCCACCAGCACCGTGTCACACAAGATGGCCAGCGATGATAAAAAGATATATAGTTGTTCCAAGGAAATAACGCTGCACACCAGAAGGACTGCACAAGCTTTCCCTCCAGAACGGCATTCCTCTCTTGCCTACCATTCCACAAAGCTGCACGAAGACTAAAGCAGCTTATTAATATGTTGCATCTCTATAACCTGTTATAATAGCCTAAACTACTATTCCATCTAGAAGATCATTAAGGTTTTCTTGGGGGGGTTTTTTGTTTATTTGTTTTTTAACTAGGAAGGCTCAAAATCCTGTGGCATTATTGCTGTTGATGTTTCTGTATTTGTAGGTGACACATTGGGATCCAACTCTTTAAATGAAAAGGGGCAAGGAGTAGAAAAGAACAAAAGAAAACCGTGGGGAACATGTCCAGAACTCTTTCCTCACTCTTGGAGGCTGTGCAAAAAAACTGCTGCAAAGCAGTGCTGAATCTAGAAGAAAACGTTGTTATTTTAAACAGAAGAGCTGCCAACAATTCTAGGCTCAAGATCAGAGAACAACCAGTAAGACATTCAGCAGGCATGTGGAATGAAAAAATGAAGTATCTGCAATCTAATTCGGTGTAAGGATTAACCAAAAAAAGTTACGGGAACTGGAGGACAAGCTATTGATTTTCATGGGCATGGTTCCTTCCTCCAGGATATGATGAGCTCTACTTCCATTACAAGGCTCTGAACTGCAATACAGAGACAGAAAAATTAACTTGAAATGCTCAGATTCAGTCCTACAAGTAGAGTAATTTCTTTACAATATCTGGAATTCACCAACAACCTTTATTAAAATAATCTACCCTAGCGGACTCATGGAATGTAATTGCTAGTACACTTGAGTGGACAAGGAAACATTTTACAGAGAGCTTTTTATCAATACCTGGCTCAATTTAGAACTGTAATAAAAACAGTAATCGACCTATGTTTTAGAAGAAATAAGAATTATTTCATGCCTAACAGCTTTATCTCTCTGCTGTGCTTTATTAAGTTCTGCTAAATACCATACGTAACAACTACCTTGTCAGAACAAATGAGCTCCCTCAGCCACAGAAACACTCTAATCAGTTAGTCCTGATTTTTCCCAAACAGTTGTATGTCAAGTACTGGACTTTAGAAGCTTCACATGCAGAGTTCTCATAATGTTTCATCAGTTTCAGTGTAAAGATGTGGATGGGAAGGAGGCAGAAAGATGTTTTAGAGCTGGCTGGAGAACTGCTTCCTAAAGGTCAAAAAGGCTTTCAGGTACTTCGGGAATCCCACATGCATACAAGACACATTTGCAGGTCTAGATTAGAGTCAGCATAAGGTGGTAGCCCAGAACATAAAAAAGGCAAGAGTAAAAAGTCTGCCCCCGTTCATACAGATATGGTTCAGGCCCTCTCCCCCATCCAACCCTAAGCAGACTTGAAAAGCTTGATTCTTTACCCTATGCTCTGGGGCAGCCAAAAACCTCACGCCTCCAGCCCCTGGGGACCATGGCTGCTACTGTGTGTGCCCTCAGCAACAGGATCAGGACATGGAAATACCCCTAACCCATCTCTGCAAGGGCTGGGAAGGTCCTGGGTTTCAAGTTTGGGATCAGGAATAGACATCCTGCAAATAAACACCTTCTTTCACTCTTACGAAAGGCCTGTAACTCCTCTGTCTTTCCTCTCTTGGTAAACCGAAACAGAGATTGCAAGTACAATTTTCAAAACCACACTCTGCTTTACTACATGAAAGCAAACTGCTTCTGAGTGATAGAACTTCAGAGACGCCTTACATGAAGCAGAGCCTCAGGAAAGCAGCCTTCAGGAAGCTTTCAACTACCTAAGCTAGGGAACTCACCTTGGCAAGCCCTGCTCGGTGAGCTCCTTGCGATTCAATGTAAGCAATATATTTCCCAAAGTCTCGAAACTCCTCAAGGGTGGGACGAAAGGTCATGATCTTACAGCCAGGGTTCTGCGGACTTGGGTTTTCCGACCCCATATTTCTAGTACGGCGGTGGCGCCTGCAGAGGGAAAGCAAAAAAGGAGAAAGAAAGAAAGAAAGAGGCAGAAAAAAATACTGGTTAAACCCTTTTGTTTTCTTTCTACTTGCTTTAATGAATTTCACAGAAAGACATGCATATATTTGTCATTTCTCTCCCCTATACCCCCAAGAAAGTATTTGTAAGTATTATCCTCTAATGTGGGATATGAAGAGCTTCTGCCCAAAAATCCACTTAGTTTATTGGTTAGCAGGGCCTTAGGAAGGGTCAAGTATCAGGGAACTCCTGATACCAGAATCACCCAAGAGATTGGATAGGGCCTAAATATAGATCACAGACTTAACATCGCCCCCTCCATTCATCGTACGAAGTTGTGTCTCATCAGAACGGCGGTCACGAACAACGAACTCCTCACTACCTTCAGCATCTAGTGCGTGAAACTAGCTGCCCCTCAAAGTTTTCCACCAGAATGCTTCATCCTTTTCTGTTCCTAGTTTCAAACAACAGCTTTGGCCAATGTTCTGGTTTTTTCATGTGCTAGGCTACATTAAAAATAATATTTATTTTTTTTTAAATGTAACTTCATTATACTTTGTATTTGCAATGTACATAGACAAAGTGAAGTGTCAAACCATTCTTGAAAGAATGTGCTAGGCTACATTAAAAATAATATTTATTTTTTTTAAAATGTAACTTCATTATACTTTGTATTTGCAATGTACATAGACAAAGTGAAGTGTCAAACCATTCTTGAAAGAAATATAGATGCACAATTTCAAAACATCTTTCAGTGTGAAAAGCAAAATTGCTCAATTTACTTCAAAATTCTCAGGGGAAAAAAAAATCAGGATGAAACGTTTTTTAAAACGGACCTTTGTATGGTTATGCTGCAAACTTATAAGGCAAACAAAACGTTTTAACGGCATTTCAGTTGCAAACATAACTATGAAAATATTCTCCATGTCAGAAAAGCAGCTATAGGACATACAACATGCTCAAGCTATCACAAGAGGGCAGCACGGGGCTATAAAGGAATAAAAGAGATCACACCACTATGTCAAACGTGACTTCTAAATCGCGAGCAAAGCATGTTTGAATTTAAATTGATTTTGAACTAGTCAAGAAGTATCCCAGATGCTACTAAAAGTATTCTTTGTGTTAGGAAAAACAAAACAGAGAAATACTGTGGTATCAGTGGGTTAATCAGCAAGCACGGCACAAAACTTCAGTAGAGACAGCAGATGCTCTCACTTGCCTCCTACAGTTAAAAAATAACATCACACACTAATTTGGACAGACAGTGCCCAGCTCAGCCAGGGCACCAAGGTTTCCTTCACAATTGTAACTGGGCAACCCAGGGTTTTTTCATTTCAAAAGCAAATGAACAGTTTTGACTGGAAATTTTAGAAAATTTTAGAATTTGTCAGAGCAACTTTTACGTAAAATTTATTTCAAAACAGTGGTCTGCAAGTCTAAGCCATTCCCCAATGCAGTCTTTAAAGGAATTTCATTCATGAAGTCGCAGCTTCTCACATGCTCATCCTATCCTCTGTCCTCCTCAACCAGAGTGTTACTGCACCCCTAAGCCAAGGGCAGTGTCAGAAGAGCTCTTCCCAAGGCATATTCCATAATAAAATCAAACTATTGCACAATATCCCAGAGCAAAACCAACTTGGGAAAAAGATACTGTTTCACTCCCTTTCAGGGTCAATATTTTGAGATAAGAAGCACACTTGGTCCATACCTGCAAGAACAATTTACTACACAAATGTTTTGCAGAAATACAAAAAGAGGAAACAGCATCTCCCGTCCCCGAGACGAACCACGGGAGCTGATAAACTCAGGGCATCCATCTGCCGGAGGTTTCCTCCGAACTACTGAAGAAAAACATTGTTCACCAGGAAAATACGGCTGCTCCTGGTGAAGAGTTGGAATAAAAAGTAAAGCAACTGTGGGAGAAGTGGGACGCGGACAGAAACCATCCCCAAACTTCTATTCCGACGTAATCTTACTGAGAATACTTCTGCTATTTTTAAACCGGGTCTAGAAATGCCACAAAAGTTCAGCTGAGCGGGAAGCACCAAGTCACGCTCTGCAGCAGCACTGGCTGATCAGGAGTATCTGGCTCAGGGAAAGGAACTTGAATTCCGTCCTGAGGAGAATCCGTGCCAGCACCATCTGCTCCAGGGATGCCTTCCCAGCATTTGCAGCTTTACCCACAACCAGGGGAAAAAAAAAAAATTAGTCAAAGCCAGGTTTTATCCCATCTCTTCCTCAAGATCACCTCCAGCAATTCCAATTTTTATTCTATGAACTGGGAGCAAATAGTCAAAATACGTGTTCCAACAAAGGGAGGGGCGTGCGTGTGTTTAAAAACTACTTCATGAAAGCTTAATCAATTAAAGGGTCTACCTGCCTCAATACAAGCAACGTCACTCGGCACCCTGGAACTCCGTAGTGTAGACACAGCAGAGTCTTAGAATAAAGACACATCTCTTTATTCTAAGAAACACCTTAACACCTACCCTAGATAATGTTTGCTGCCATGTAAGTTCATCTAACTAAATTAATCAAGCTATTACAAAAAAAATAGCCATGGAGTTCACGGGAAGGGAGAATCAGTTCAACTACTTCAGTTAGAGAAGTGTCCTAAGCCCCTGCCTGTACGTGCTTGCCCCCAGCAGCCCCAAGGAGCTGAAACACCCGAGCCACAGGGAAAGCTTTGGGAGAAAAGATACATAGCAGCACTAATGTATTTTGGATAAATAGCAGCAGTATTTACTGTTAACTCCTTCCCGGCTCCCGGCGTCATGGAAGACAAGAGGCTGAGGCAACGGGACGAGCCCAGGGCTGCAAGAGGAGCCCAGCCGCATTACAGTTTCCTTATGGGATTTTCAGGAGACAGTCTCAATAAAACACTGCTGGAATAAGCTCGCCAGCATCACTGAGGAAGATTTCACGGCAGAACCCGCCTATTCCGAGAACACTGAAAGCATTTTTCATTCACGGCTCTGTCGTGCAGCGGGGTGGATGGTGACGATGTGAACAAACTCTTCTCTCTCTGCTATTAATACTGAAAAGGCTGATTTTGCAGAAAGAGTCTAAGCCCCCTATTAGTTCTTGAAAAGAAGTATTATAGTATTTTTCGCAGCTGTGTGTATTCTGTTTCTTTGTAAGCGAGAGAAAAAACCTGAAGTAGTATGAAACACGTTCTAATTTGCAACCACGGTAAGGAAATACTAAAACTTGTCTCCAGAGGGATGATCTCGGTGGACACAGAGCTGAGTTTTTAATTTCAGTGACTTTTACGTGAAACTTTTCCCTCTAAAACTGATGTGAACCAAGACTCTTTTGTGACTGAAATCCTACACCTGTTGATTGAAACTTTTGTACGGCAGAGAAAAAGCCCAAGAAACCCAGCCAAGATCAATGACTTGTGCTTGCTAAAGGACTTCTAGGATGGGGAATCCTTCCTCCAGGGAAAGACTTGGGACTTTCAGGTAGTTCCCCGCTGCGCTACTGATCTCGTACAAGTGGATAATGCCAGCTCATTTCCTCTGCTTTTGAGCCATGGGATAACTTTGACTGAAGGTAGTGACTGTTAGTGGAAACAAACCTGACTTTAGGCACCAGCACTGGAGCTGAATACTGTACCTACACCCAGGGCACACGTCTGAAAATATAAAGCAAACCAGTCCTGCCGGTTTGCTGCAAACTCTCCATTACCGATCCGGATTTGAACAGTAAAAACATGGCAGAATTTATGACAGAGGACTTGCTTTGTTTATACAGTAACACTAGAACACCATCTTTAATCTTGCTTAACAAATTTAATATGCTGTCTAGGATTATCAGTTTCTTCGATAAACCAGAACACATGTACCTTCAGAGCCCTTTAAAGAAGGCACCAGGTCTAAAGGTAAACTTCTACCCAAGCGATGTATGCCCTACTATCATGTACACTGTATGCAACTGGCAAAACCACTTTTGAATGACCTCCTGTCCCTCCAAAGGTGCAGTTTTCCACCATCAACCCTACAAAAACTCTTCCTAGCTTTTTCCCAAAGGACTTGAAGCCAGACAACCAAAATTCAAAGAGATGAAGGAAAATTCCCTTTGAAACATATGCCCATAGCAAAAAAACGTTCAAAATCTGGTAGACAAAACCCATGCATGGAAGCCACAGGTAGCAAAAATAACTTTGTGAGAAGAGGAGATAGGGCATCCGCAGCAACTCCGCAAGATTTCACTTGGGTTGTGTTGGAAGGGGCTAAAAAGACACATGGAAATATCCTCCTGAGCGCACCCTGCAACCTGCTGCCAACTCAGAGCAGAAAATACACATTAGCCTGCGTGCACTGGTGCTGGGCACGCACACTGGCACTGGTATCACAGCCTGCTGAAGGAAAAAGAACCCCAGCCATCAAAATTTCACAGAATAAACAAAGCGCTGGCCACAGTTTGAAACGAGGAAATTTCACAGCAGTACCAACTTGGATAGCTACTGAGCTCCCATCCACAGCCATTTGTTCTCCTCCTTTGCCGAATACAATGATTTGTGGTGCCACAGTGCAAAATGATCAGGGACCAGACTCTGGTCATGGGGCTGTGCTTTAAAACAAGCATGTAGTTGCAGTGGTAGGACTTTTACATCAATAGTGCAAAGCCGCCATCTCAAACCACAGCCTCAGCGTGCGACAAAGACAGCTTCAAGTATCTGAAACGGTTAAACAAAAAGTCTAGTAGATTAAACTTTTCTAGAAGGCACACTTACAACTAACCCTCCTCCTACAACACAGTCTCTCTTCCCCAAACAGGAGAGCCTGTTATCTCCTACATAAATTGGAGTTTGTACACACTTAAAAATGGATTGAGGGTTACTGGTGCTCTTCAATCGAATTGCCCTTTTATTACAGAACACTGAACTTACTAACTCTTAATCTAATCAACGCAGACAACAAACATCACTGCACTTGTAACACCAGTAAAACTGCTGTTAGCAGTTAAGAAAATTAAGTTCCACAGCTCGTTACACTACGTACGGACAGTGAATTATACACCCTTGCAGGAGACCATCTAAGGACAACACATGCCAAACCAAGGCAGGAAAATGTAATAAGTCCCAGATACTGAGGAAGAAAAAAAAAAAAAAAAAAGAGATATAATGAGAAGATCTAAATGAGGCACATCTAAATAGCTTAGATAATTGAAGACATAAAGAAGATGTATCCAGCACACAGCACAAAAATCTTTAATATGTAACAAATTATTCACTTCAATGCTGAAAACATAGCAACTCACTCTTTGGGGAAGAAATTCCAAGTGCATTCTACTCCTGAGTGGAGGAAGCTGCTATCAGGCAAATAATTTACTGGTTTAATACTTTAGAAAGATAGAGAGAGATGCTATATCTTAAGCAAGGTTTTTAAATCATAACAACAAAATCTTAAAACCTTCCTTGCCCTTCATTTTTCATTATAACCCTCCGGATGTGTCAGAGCACAACCAAAGCCTGGCAGCACTGTGTAACACAACAGGAAACTGAGTATCAATGGTAACAAATTCTCTAATCTTGTTTCAACACCCAAATTGTTCAACCTTCCATCTTCTTACCTTACCTGGCAATTTCCCTTCAAAACTCATGACTATTGATCCAAATACATCTACTAAACCTCCCCCACCGTTTCAATAACAACTAGAAAAAGAGAAATTCGACTCATCCTAGGACTCCTCATCCTACGGAGAGCATATTAAGAATTCCTCATTGCCTGGACATGGTCCCCACAGCCAACAGGATGTGCCTTACTTCATCATCACCGAGAAGCAAGCCTCCGTTGCATTCACCACCGTGCCATCTTCGTAATGTCCTGCAGAACGTTCCAAGTGCTGGAATCCATCCTTACCTCATTGTTACCTCATAGTGCTGTACCCAGAGCTCCTCTTTAAAGTGAGACCACGCTGCTAGGACATTCCCCGCAGGCGCGGGCAAAACATTACGCAACTACTTCTGTCAGTGCTTGGAAAACTGAAAACCTGAATAAAGGACTTCAACTTGGTCATTTATCTCATTGTCCTCAATTAAGCTGTCAATCAGGTTGGGTTTATGCCCTTTCATAGGGAGATGAGGCCAAGTCGGGCACTGATGGCCTGTGGGAGGAGGCAGAGCAGCCTCCCTCACCTGCAGTAACACACACTGTTCTCAGCAAAAACAAGAACTCTGTACAGAGCGAGACAGCCCAGCAGCTTCACAAGAAATCAGGATCCACAGCCTTTTTGCAAATTTTTACCTCCCTCTGCAATTTTGCCAGAAGGGCTCCCAGAAGTTGCTTTCGGGGGAACTTCTGCCTTAGGAACCACATCCCCAGGCTCCGACCCACAACTGGGCTTGGGCTGCAGGCTCCTTTCGGGATTAACGAGTGGGACAGCTCGCGGCCTATGAATTTTCCCCAAGTCTACTTCAAGTCCCTGGCAAACTTGAAATAAAAATAAGTTTAGTGTGAGGTGAAAAAAAAATCTGATCCTCAACTGAAAACACTGTACAGTTACAAAATGAAACAAAAGAACAACAAAATACAGATTTTAAATGTGCCTGAAGGAACTTCTTGTTCTGACTCACTTAGTATTTCTGAGGCATTTCCCATACAATAAGGTAAAAACCTGTTCATGAAAAAATTCTTCAAATTGACTCAACTCATTGACTACTAAGTACTGCGCACAAATATTAATGGAAACCTCACGCGTTTATTTGAAATTGCATTTTTTGATGAATCAAGCTGGAACACAGCAGATTCTTCTATTTCCACCTATTTCCCTTCTCAGTAAGGCAACTAGTTACACTCAAATTCACATCTATGTTCGTATGGATCAGGCGCTATCAAAAGTTTCTTAGCAGAACAAAACCCAAACTTTTGCAAAACATCAAGACTACATAAAACGGGCAAATATCTATCATTAGTTTTAGAGAAGAGTTATATGTTGTAAACCTAGCTGCAACAACTTTCCTTTCCTCCCCTTCACTCCTGAGAATGGGATTACAGCACTTAGACAAAGAGAGGGTAAATTTGTGAGTTTGCAGTTCGTTGTGGTGTCGCTCAGCCCGGTTTTAAATGACTACAATTACAGCAAAAATTGGAAACTAACCTTTTCCTCCAAATTATTAATATATTCAATTAATTACATTTTTAACCTCCAAACTGCTTTGAGTTTTGTATATCCCTCATAAGGCCTCAATAAATATAACAGATTTGAGAAAGAGGAACAGAGAGACAACGTTCCCATACAGGCACGAGTACCCACCAGCCGAGCGGATGAAGTGCTTGGGATTTGACAAATTAGAGTATCTTCTATTAAATTTTTACACTCCACGAGGCTTCTCTAGAATTCCAGATTCTCCTACACTTGACATCAAGCAGCATATGTAGCTCATTAAGGCAAAATAAAATTTTCCCTCAAAACATCCTCTCAGCTATGTAAGTGTACAGTTACTCATATATTTCTTCAAACTGCAGCAAAATTATGTAGTTACAAATAGCATTTAAAAGCAGACAGTGTTTAGATTTAAGAGCAATAAATCTGTAAGAAATTAAAACAGTTCATTACTGCCTGAAGGTAGTCAACAGCCTTCTGTAATGTTTATTTCTGATTTAATTCAGAATCAGTGCCCAACTGTCTCTCCCCGAAAATTCACTGTTTTACTGAATATGCAAGATAAACTCACACTAAAAACCACACAAGTCAGCATATCACTACTGAGACAGAATCTCTAACCAGGTATCTTACAAACTTCAGCTTACTGCATGACACAAAAGTTATTTTTGCTGTCTTTTATCATCTTCATTATATTTACTGCAAGGGAGTTATAGAAATACTAAAAAAAAAAAAAAAAAAGAAAGAGACCTTTAACCTGGGACTGGTTCTTCTCAGCAGCTCTACTGTGACTTTGGATCTTTGATGCCAGGTACACAAAACTACTTTGGGTTCACTTTGCTAGAATCTGAAGAACAGCCTTTAGGAGCTCATCATTTTCAACTGCAAGACCACAATGAAAGGAAAAACCTCCTGCCCAGACCTGGGGGTAAAAAAAAGGACCTCTTTTTTATGTATTCCTGTTCAGTCTGAACAAGAATTCAAAGTCTCAACCCACAACGCATTGAATTCAATACGGCAGTGCTGCAAACCTTAAAATACTGTTAAGTAACCCATAGTCTATTATTCTTATCATAAAGCACATGCATTTCAGAAAACTGGATTACTGCACTACTTTGTACAAAAAGGTCATTCCCATATCAGATTAATACCATAATGAGGACTAATTCCCAACAGTCTTCCTTCAGCAAACCTGTCAGAACTACAAGCCTGCAGCAATGTTCTCAGTAACTTGCTCACCTTCTTCTCTAGGTTGCTTCAGATTTTTGTAAGACAGAATTTCAACAAACTGCTGTGATTGTTTTAAGCGCTTTTGGCTATTTTGCCAATGTAAAAATCAAAATCTTGGTTGCATTTTTTTTGCACAAGGTGCTTTAGGTCCTGCCTAGAGTGGGTGTGACACACTGACCCAGATTCCAGGCTTAAGTGCAGCTTCATCACCAGAAAATTACCTACTCGGAAGGGACTGAGCAAGAGGCAAAGGCAGCAGGAGGAAGAACAGGACCAAGAAGCGTAACGTAGCTCGTAGAGCTCCAGAAGTGCACTTCAGCAGGAATACCTATCCTCAGCTGCACCTGTAAATAACTTAAACTCCTCATCTTCACAGAGAGCAGCAGGGGGAATCCCAGAGTCTTCTGTTAGGCATTTCCTACCTCATTTCATATTCATTTCACGCTTTTTAACCAAAATTGCAACTGAAAAGAGTGACAATTTAAAACCTAAAATTAAAGCGAAACCTAGGAGAAAACCAAGCTAGTTTCACATCAACTTCAAGGTAACATGAGACAATTTTAATCTCTCCCAGCTCAATTTTATCCAGTTCTCTCTGGAAGCTACAGCTCCAAACCTTAACGCATACATCCCAGCCAAAGCTGCACTGCTTTGCCAACGCAGAACTGAGAATAAATACGGAAAACTTCGTGTAAACTTCTTACCTACAACAACAACAACGCCGCCTCAGAGGCTCACCAAAATCCTCCCCGCTACTCTGAATGCATATCGAAAATTGTAAAGGACTATCAGAACACCTCAGGAAATCACCTTAACGCACCATCAACTTCCAGCATTGTCTTCTTAGGCCATATTCAAGTACAATATTTCTATCACATAAGTTTAGGCAACGAAAGAACAAGTCTGTATTTACCAAGAAATAGGGGATTGTGGCTTGTTCATGAGCCTTCTGAAACAGCAAAGGGAAAAAAAAAAAGAAGAATTAAGTTGCAGGTCATTTCTGCCATGACTGAGGCATGCACAGACTAAGTAAGGATCTCATACTGCACATTTCACAACCGAATACAAATGCCTCCTCTTGTGTTAGCAGCCATCCAGTAAGACTATAATTGAGGAACTGCTTAATTTATAAAAGAAAATAATTTACGCCAGGAAAATATAAATGAAAATAAGTATCTTAATTAAGCCATGGAATAACCAGCTATATCCATAAGTAACATATTTGGTCCAAAACAAAGATTAAAAAAATATTACTAAGCAATCAGCTTACTGAAAAATACTGAAAATGGAAAAACACCCTTCTCATTCCACAATGGTTTTATACTGAGAACAATAACACAACATTAATATCACTACATCTATGTAAAATCACACGATTTCAGCCAATATTTTGCACTACTCAAGGATTTCCGTTTCCTAGTGCACAAAACGGACAAATCATCTTTTGATTCCTAAACAGATGACAAATAATTACTTCAAACAGTGTCTTGCACAGCCACAGAGACTCCTAATGGCATCCAAATATATTAAGCAAATCCCTCACTCGCAGTGACATATTTAGCTGTCATCCATCTTTGATATTAACAGATGCTATACTGCAAGTAACACTGCCTATAGCACACACAGACAATGAACAGACAGTAACAGGCATTGCAAATCCTTTTCAACGGCACACGGTAAAACAATAAAAAGTGAGTCAGAAAGGGTGGAAAATTCACTGGTCCGCAGTTCTCTATTGCCTAGAATTAATTAAAAGGAAATAAAGTTTCTAATTCTTATGACTGCAAAGAGATTTTCATAATGTGTTAACTGATGCACGGTTGTCCTGGCCTGCAGCAAGACAGAGCTGTTATTTCTACTTATGTGTGAACTTCCCTATTCATTGAAATTAGATGTAAACTTCGAAGACTAATTAGAGCTACCTGAATGCCAACTCATTGTTTATTGTATCACCGCTGGACATCCTAGTAGAAAATAAGAATACATAACTCTTGATAAATGTACCAAAAAAAACCCCATATAGAGAACATGCTTATCCAGCATGTCTGGATAAACTGGTTTTCCCAACTCATATAAAATTTCTTGAGACCTTTTATATGGAAATAGCCCACATTTTTCAGAAGTTGTCTGTGTTTTTGATAATTTAAAACAGTGCCTGCAGATCTGTAAAACAATCACTCTACACTATCTGTTATAAATGACAGGAGTAGATGATATCACTAGAAATAGTTTTCACTTCATTTTTCTCTAATAGTTCAGCTTAACAGGCTGGTAAGTAGTTCAAGTACCATATTTGCCTCAGACCAATAACCAGCATTATCTAGAGGAAATAGTTGGGATTCTCCCTGAAAGTATGTTTTGCTATCAACTTTTCATCAAAAGCTGATGAAACCTCTCACATACGCAAGGTTTTATATATATAAAAGCCCATATTCACCCTAAAGTCCAACTCTGAATGTCAGAGCTGTGTACTTTGTTCCTTTGTCCACATGTTCTAGCTTACTAAGAAAACTAACATATATAAGACCATATATATACTGGTTCCACTGGATTGGTTAAGCGAATTATCTCTTTTCAAGGAGAAAAGGAAAAAAAGGAGAAATACTAAAATATTACTGAGTGTTGGACAGCATTTTCCTGTCAAAAGATGTTTCAGTGAGTGTCTTACATGTGAGCAGCAGCTCTGTACCAAGGAATCAAGTATATCCACCTACATATACTTTGCATAGGAGTAACTCCTACCATTAACGCGAAACAGCCGTCGATTGCTTTTGGCACTGGAGGAGTCAGTCTACCTGCCTCGATTTCTTTCACTTATTACAGGGGAACCTAAGAATTAGGAACTTACTGTCAAAAAGCAATTACCCCCACATATTCCAATGCTTATTTTATGTAATTGCTGAAATGTAACTGTATATTTTAAATTCTACTCTTAAGATTTCACGTGATTATGTGAATTTTAACAGAACAGGACAAGGAAACACAACAGAAAAAAGGAAAAGTTCATAAGAAAGAAGTGATTTATTGTGTGGGAAAAGGGAAAAAACCCTGCTATCAGGTTTCTGATGAACAGAGTTCCTTAAAATTGATTCCTTTGGGTTAAACAAAACTTTGCTTGGGAAGGGTCAAGGTCGATATAACACAATAATGTATTTACACTGCCCCAGCACAAAGGCAACCGAGTCACACACCAGAAGTCCAATGTTGTAGGCCTTTACAGCAACATAAAACCAGTTTGTGCCCCTGAACAGCACCCATTCTCAACAGCAGCTTTTGTTAAAAGTATTAAACTAAATCTATTACTTCAACCCTTTAAAACAAAGGAGTCCAAAACAGTCTTTCTGCACTATACCTAGCTCCTACGCAGCTATATATACCATCTTCCAAGAAGAAGAATCAAAGCCAGCTTTAAAGGAAAGCCAAGTACCACCTTAAGATGAAAGGTTTCCTGAATAGTTTCCCCTTCCACCACACACTACATCCCAAAAGAGCCCAATACAGCTTCTATCTATTCCTACATAAAAAGGGCAAACTGAGCAGCTAGAACTCAAGACAAGTCACCAAAGCGTGACCGGACAAACACTTTCTGCAGACCACGACTGTTTCAGAGCCAGTCACTTTTTCACGCTGCAACGTTTGTGCTCAAGGCTGTTTGGCAAGAAGAAGGACCGCAGCATATAACCACGGGTGGTTTTATTCACCAAAAAAAAGAGAGGAAAAAATAGTTTCGGCCCTAGACTTTGTCTCTGGAAGGTGAAAAAGGGAAAAAAAAAAAAAAAAAAAGAGAGAGAGGAAAAATATGCCGGTGTCATATTCTCGCCACCAGTTCTCTGACACCCGGGCCTGCTGCACGCCGCCGTCAGACCAGACACACAATCACGGAGCGACCGGCAGCTCTGAGTCGCCACCGTCCCGCTTCACCCAGCGCAAACCCTGCTGCAAGTCGCGGAGCGGCCGGCTTACTATCCATCGCACGAATAAATCCCCGACCGCGGTGCAAAACCGCCCCCGAACGCAACCGCCACCGAGACGGCGCCCGCTGCCGGTACCCCCGGGGGGGTGTAAGGGACGACCCGGGGCCTCCACCCCGCTCCGTACCAAAAACCCTGCGTTGAAACACCGCGCTCAGACGCCGAGCCTTCCGCGGACGGCGGGCCGGGGCCCAAGGCACCGGGGAGACACGGCCCCGCGGCGGGGAGCGGGTACGGGGGCGGCGGGGGGGGGATCCCTCCGCGCCGCCCCGAGACAAAGCGGACGGCGGGGCCGGGCGGAGCAGGCCGTGACAGGCCCGGCCCGGCCTTTAGCTGCACAGGCCGGTCCCGGCGGCGACCGAGGGCCGGGCCTTGAGGAGGAGGGCCGGCCGGCGGAGGGAGGCGCGGCGGGCCGCCGTCCGGAAGAGAAATGCAAAGCCAGGGCCCGACACTGAGGAGAGGCGATAGGGAAGGGGCTCGCTGAGGAGAACGGAGGGGTGAAGGCCGGCGGGACGGAGTCCGGCGCACCTGGGGGTGGGCAGCGCCGAGCCGCGGGGGGCTCCGGCGCTGCGGTCCCGGGGGTGGAGCCGCAGGCGGCGGCAGGCCCCCGCGAAGAGGGAGGGAGGGAGGGAGAGAGAGGCAGGCACCGGTCGCGCCCGTACCTGAGCCCGCCGGCGGTCCCCCTCGGCGGCGGCGGCGGCGGCCCCGGGCTGCCCGTCAGCGGAGCGCTGAGCGGCCCGGCGCGGGGGGCAGAGCGGAAGGGGGGCGCTGAGGAGAGCGCAGCACCCCGCGGCCAGCACCTGCCGCCCGCCTCCTCGCCCAGCTCGTTGGCTGCGGCTGACACCACCTTCGCAGCCATTGGGCGCATCGCCGGTGAGAGGCGGCGGTTGCTGCCCATAGCGGAGCTGGTCACCGAACAACAAGACGAACGCATCCGTTGATTGGCGGGTTACCCTGGGTGACGGTCCGCCCACCAACAGGAGGGTCAACCGGTCGCTCTCACGTCACTCAGTGGCTTTCCGCCAATAGGACACGGCCGTTGGGAGACGGTGACCCGCCCTCAGCTGCTATTGGACGACAGAGGGGTAAGGCGGATTTCGATAGGCGGCGCGGCGTGCCTGTCAGCGCCCTACAGTTCTGCGCTCCGGCGGGGGCGCGGGGCGGTGAGTACGTGAGGAGCCGCACAGCAGCGCTGGGGGGGGGGGGGGGGGGGCTGCGGCCGCCCTGCGCCAATGGGGCGGGGAGGGACCGCCCCCCCCACCCCCGCCTGTGGCGGCCTCATGGCGGCCGGGCAGGGGGGACCCATCGTTAACCTGCCCCTGCGCCCCCAGAGCGCCGGCCTGCAGGCCTCAGCCTCGCAGTGTGAGGGGGCTTACCCTGAGCGGGGCCCCGACAGGCCCGAGCAGCACCTCGCCCAGCGCTGCGGTCCTCAGGGCACCTGCAGGGCTAGCACAAAGGCGTTAAAGCTGGCATCCGTCCCTCGACAGAGATGGTCACATCACCAGCCTGCAGTCGGCAGAGCTCGAAGACCAGCCCCAGCCCCGCGCCTCCCCTCTTGCCTGACACCGCCACCCCTGAAGGGATGAGCAGCCTGAGGGGCCACAGGAGGGAAATGGGCATCAAGAGATGAGCTGTATTCAGGGGGTAGTTTTAGGTACCTGGTTGTCTCCAGTACCTAGAGCTTTAAAAAAGTTAACCATCAGCTACGACCAGTGCTGAATCCACCTCTCCCCACTAGCTCATTCTTTACAAACAAGGGGATTTACCTCTGCCTTCCAATTTCCCGCCAGACGACCCAGCAGTACCCCACCTCACGGCCCCCTGACAGGGACAGCAGTGGGTGCCCTTCTCCTGCCAGAGGACCGGGCCCAGCTCCTCCCGCCTCGCCTCCCAGCCCTGACTTCAGCAGTCACCTCCACCGCCCGTCAGATGCTCCTCAAACTGGCTGCAGTTACAGGACCATGGAAGCCTGCCAGGAGGAAGAACTATCAGGGGCATTTTTTAATTTGTGCTCAATTAAACCATGCAGACTATAGATTCTGTTCAGCTGCTAGGAAGCAAGGTAGGAATTCCCAAAATAGAAGAAAGGTCCTTGGTTGGTTTGGAGTTTGTTTGGTTTTTTTCCAGTTGTTATTTGTGCTTCCCGATTCCTTATCCACAACACACTTATTTTACCAAATCACATATTGGATATTTACTCCAGCATTTCACAACACAAATGTACACAAGTATGTACAGGAAACAAAGCATCATCCTACTAATGATCTCTACCATTAAAACAGACAATCCTTTCATATCCAGAGCCAGACACCAGCTCACTTTATAGCACAGCTTTATGTTGAGATCAGCAAGCCCCAAGTTATAAAGTATCTAATTTACAGAGAAGTTCTAATTCATGCTAAACAAACACTAACACTTATAACAGTACATTGAAACCTATGCAGGAGAACAAAGTTTGCTTTCCAAATTCCAAATAATAACAAAACCAATAAACTAAGGAGGTCATTGCAATAGGTTTTTTCTAATTTACATACACACGCACACTTCTCAGTTTCACTCACTCACCCACCCCAAATTCTCATCACAAGAGAGATGAAAGAGCAGAAAGACATTTTCACTGAAATTTAAATACCTGAAATTTAAAGTGTTTAATGTCAACACTAATCTTAAAATAAATTTATTTTAGAGAGCCAATTAAGCAGCAGTTGCACAATTTCACAGCTTTTGTGTTCAATATCTCAAATGCCTGTGTTTTCTTCATTTGCTTCATCTGCATTTGTTTATGAAAACCTCAGTGGTTTAATAAGTTGATGAAGATGCTCACTCTACTTGCCATAAACACCTCCAATGTGATGCACAACATGGCAGTTCTAACAATTTTGGTCTTATTCATTAAATGTGCAGGCAATTCCAATTACCAGTTGATATTTGGATTTTAGTACTGTGGAAATCTAATATAAGTTATGACCCAAAAAGAGAGACATTTGAGGAATCTTTGTTTCAGTTGAACATATGCCTTTCACTAGTGCCTAGAAGCAAATATTTTGAAGACAAGAATATCAAATCAGCATTTCCCAATTTCTTGGTAATGAAAAATCATAATGAAAATAACAGGCCTTAAAAAATAAAAGGCTTAGCATAATAGAGCATAAATACAAATTCCTGCCCAAGCAATTAGGTCTGGAAACCTGCTTCAGATAAAAAGAATTGAAGGAAAAGAGTCACTTTCATCTGAAAAGATATTTATTTTGAGAACTTCAACTTGCACATTGTACAAAAAATTGACAAATTCAGCAAAAAACCCTATAAAACGTGTTTTTTTTTCCCCCTAACATATTAACATTATAATTTTAAAAAGGGTAGGAGTAAAGAAAACCAAAAATAGGCACATTTGTTCCAGTCTGTCTGCAGTAAAGTGTGATTAACAACATCCCTGTCTTGTTGAGGTATTAAACTGCAAACTTTGGTTATGTTAGAAAAAGACAACCCATTCACAAAAGTACGCCTTCTCGGTATCATGTACAATAAACAAGATGTTTCATTAAAAAAGTCAGAACTGGTTATTCTCCATTTCCAGGTAGCAATGCAGCAAAACAAAGAGAAAAAAGTCATGTTACCGTAATACACCTAGCATTAGGAGGAAACCTGAAAGTTTGCAAATCCACACTAATCATATACAGCTACAGTGTTACATTTTACCCAAAGAATAAAATCCGGTTGGCAAGTTTAAACAATTCAGTGCTTATGAAAAAAAAATATATATATGGTGATTCAGAGCCCAGTCTTTCAGAAAAGGACAAAAGGCACTTAAGAATGGCTTTAGTATTTTCCACAATGGCATTTCTGGATAGAAGACAGCACCTGGCTGAACAAATAGTTCCCCAATAAGAAAGAAGTCCAACTGAGGTAGTACTTCATATTGCTCCAACCACTTGGCTATATGCAAGCAGCTTTTTTTTTTTTTTTTTGATATACAAAATTAGCAGGAAATGGCTTTTGATAGGTTTGTCGAATGTATAAAACACAGTTCTTTAAAAAAAAAAAATAGCAAATACCCACTTGTGGTAAAAAGATCATAAGCCAGGAACCATCTTGTACAAATTGAGCGTCAAAATGCTGCCAAGGTGATGCACAAGTCTACCTTTATGGCCAAATCCCCAAACATTGAAGATTGTTCTAGCAACCAAGCCATTTTTTGGAATAATAATAAAAAAAAAGGGGGGGGGCACAGGGGGCACTCTGAGAACTTTCATAATCATTAGCAGCCTTACCGGAAGCACTTTGTAAGTCCATTAAAAAAATAATTTTGCACTGATGAATGGCAGTTTTGAGGGGGTGAGGGACAACTCAAAGTTCAACATTTAGAACAAAAAAAAAAATAACCACGAACATACAAAAGGATATTCCTTGAAGTTTATAGTTTTTTAAAAACAAGGAAGACTTTAAACTTTTTTTAGGGGTCTGGGAGAACACAGACTACTTTTTTTTTTTAATTAAGCCCATTGAAAACCCATTAATAAGTTTGAACAAAAGAAAATTAGAAGTGCTTTACAGAATCAACGTCCATTGCCGTATCCAGGAAAGAGCTGAGTTAGAATGGTCTGCAGTGTTTTATTCACTTGCATGGTATAATTTTTGCCAAGATCGTAGCGGCAGGCTGGACAACTGTACACATCAGCTTTGAAGGATCTATCCAAACAATCCTGGTGAAAGACAAAACCAAATAATCGTTTAAGAAGGGGAGATGGGCAGTTTAGCTTATTCTACAAGGAGAATGAGAATCCTTTTATATCCCAGTTCACCCAGGTATCAACAAGATCTGAGAAAGGCCACAAGCAACGCAAGGCTGGCAGCTGGGGAGAAAACTTCCTTCGTTACATGCCATAGCACATGCGCTTCAGAGCACGTTAGTCATGGACACACTATTTAGGTATACGGTAGAGATATTTTGTTCAATTACATTTCTAAAGATCAAGAATTCCCCAGCAGCTGTTAAAGATTGTTGGAGCTTCTGCAAAAACACATCATTCCTCAAAAAACAAAACCAAAGCCCGTTCCTTCTGTAATGCTGGTGAATCCATCGGTGCCACCCAGCAGTATTACAGAGCCTGCAGAGCAGCTCTCCTCATCTTTTACAAGAATCGGATAAGTAGCAATATAATACTGGAACTTTCTTATGGTAAAGTTTTAACGTATAAACCTGACTTGATGCTAGAAGACTAACTAGTGGCAAAAAAACCCAAACCAGCCACCCCCCATGACTCCCCCACCGCTGAACAAGTCAACTCACGGCTCATTGGCTCAACAGAATTTGACAGAAGAGTTCTAGTGATTGCTCACCTTGCACACGTTGTGTTGGCATACAGTCGTGACTGGCTGAAACACAACCTCCTGGCAGCAAATACACAAGAAGGCCTCTTCAACTTTACTTAGAAATTTCTGTAAAGAGAACATTTGAATCAACTGATTGCTACTACCCTCTGAATGATACACCCAAACAAAAAAACCCACCAACCCACCCCACATAAAATCCAAGGGATTACTTTAGTCAGAGAAAGCTTTTCTACAAAGCTTAACAAGCAACAAAAATAGTCACATTAAACAGTTCTGGTAACTCTCTTCTTACTGACCTCAAACACAGTGCTTTAAAGTTATGCTGTGGATGTCTACCCTAAAAAAACCACTAAAGGTCTGAGGCTGCTTCTTTAATGCAGCCAAGAAGTTTGTGTCTAGGGATAGTACCACAGTTAGTTCTCGCTTTATTTCTGGGGGGAAAAAGCATGCCATACCGGTCCATCTTTGAGAGCTTCTAGTACTTCATTCCACAGTTTTTCATTGGCTTCATCACTTTTTATAAGAGATTTTTGCTGAGATGTCAGCTTGTATGGCTCAACTTTAGTTTTCTTTTGACTCCCCGTAGAAGAGGTGATGAGTTTTTTCTCCCCGCCTGAAAGAAAACGTGACTTTTTAAACAAACAAACAACAAGCACCTAGAAAAGAGTAACTAGGTAAAATGCACAAAAACCTACAAGGCTTTCTATATCCACTTGCCTACTCCACAAACCTGCTGATTTCCTTTTCCTCTTTCTTCTCCCCAGGGTATCAAACTCATCATCTCCATTATTTTCTTTTTCCTTATCTTTGTTTGCAACAGCTTCCAAATACCCTTCAGGATACTACGGGAGAACACAAAACAAAAAGCATCCAATGCAAACATGCCAGTTTATAGACTTACAGACTATTACGGGTCAGAAGAATGACCCTCTGCTCTAGGGCTTCTCTTTTTTAAGCAATAGAGAACTCTGCTCTTGCAAATTACTTATTCAGACTCTAGAAATTCTGTACAAGAAAGCAAGTTTTGTCCATTTAACCTCCTGATGTAGAAAGAAAACAAAGAACCCACAAGACTGAAAGCACTTGCATCCCCCTCAGTCTAAGGGGCTGTCCTGATTCTTACGCAAGGCGAAGCAGATCATCCTCAATAAGAACGTATAATAGAAAAATTCCCGCTATCCATCAAGTTCATTGTCCAGGGAAACCATGACGATGTTCCAAAAGCGTACCTGCATTGTTAGGCCAAGCTTTTTCATCCTGTCCTTTCCTTCTTTGGTCCAAGGAGCAGGTTCTTCATCATCCCTCCTAAGTAAGTAACGCCACACTAAAAATCCAGATTTCCCTGTCTCGGGCCAGTATTTCACAACCTAAAAAAAGTCAGATGCAATCCATCATACGCTATAAAAACCCCTTGGCCGTAACCACATTGTCTTTCCCTAATTCAGTAGGCAAATTCAAATCCTTACCTTATATATCCCATCATATCTGTTCCCTTCTACAGGGGCATATTTGCTATGTTTGCCTCCTTTTACGTTCCTCACCACTCGGACCGGCTTTCCAGCTCTCCAGTCCTTGGCTTCAGCACCATTTTTGTCGTTGATGGGAGCGCTGCAGTTCAGAGCCAGAGCTCTGTAAGAGAAAACCCAGTCAACTGGGTGTATTTACCAGGCAGAACTCTTCAGAATCAGCAAAGCAAAGCTTGCACGGTAAACCAGCTACTAGGAATTAATAAATTTAACTATAGTATTTTACTAAGACCAACACGTTGAATCAGTTGAGTACAATACCAAGAGTAGTAGCATACTGGTATTGTGCTGAACCACAGCAATGGCTACCAAGAAAGTGGAAGCTATTGCCTCTTTGCAGATAGAGAAGGAGCCTCTTCTGCATCTTTTCCAAGAAGAAAGGATGTAGCTGGGCTTTTGTTTGTCTTAACTTGTAACGCTTTCAAGTATCTTCTGTAACACTAAGAACTCTGGGAGATAGTAATTAAGCCTCCTGACTGAGGAACACATTTTAAATAGGCTTATTATTCATTACATTACCCTAATGTAGTTGTGCAGACCACCTCGTCCACTTAAGGCCACACTGATTTGTAAAAGTAACAGTTCAGAATTACAAATGATCTGGTCTCCCCAGGTGACTCATACACCAGTGGCTGCAAAGGCCTTCAGGAGAGAGAATGAAAACTTCTACGCTAATTTATTACTCTGTTCCTTAAGTTTCAGTCAGTATTAAATGCGAGACTAGTACCATTTACAGTTCTGTTTCATTTATAGTGTACTATAAGAAGCATTTCCATTGCACAACCGATCTGCAGCCTACACCACAGTCAAAACTTAATTTTGACAGTTTTTCCACTTAGGCAGTTTCTTTTGATAAAAACAGGACAAACCATTTTTCAGGTTGATGGACTGCCAGCTATTAAGGTTAGGAATGGAGTGCAAACGTTGCCAACCTGTTCATATTGGTGAGTTTTTGATCACAAGACTGTTCCGCTGTGCGTTTGTTTCCAGAAAGATCACGCCCTCCGCTCCCTGTATATGTGAAGGAATTTCCATGATCCTGAAACGTATATGGATGGTTTCGACACATTCACAAAAATAATGCAGTAAAAACAGAAGAGTCTTTTAATCAACTAGCTTTATTCTCAAAAAAGGATGACACTTCCTCCATTTAAGCTCCCAGGCTCAGTTAGTCTATGGTCCTCCCTTGTATTGCAAGAGAGAAGAGTCGAGGTGACGACTGTTGTCTTGTCACATACCTTACAGTGCTAAGAGAGCTCTGCCAAGAGAGCCGCACACCACTCGCATAGGATCCACCTGAAGTGCAGCAGCATGCTCCAGATAAGGATAATGTAACTTTTTACATGACCGTGCACTCAGAATTAAAACTGAGAACAACTACTGAGATTCATGGCTATCTGTTTTAACACAAGTTCTAACAGGCATTTGGAGTAAGGGGGCGTGGGCTACTAATGCACCAGTGATCTGCGAGAAGAATGGGGAGTAGAGCCTGGTACGGCCAAGTAGAGGTTAGGTTTGGCAACAGAACCAAACAGTACGTTCAGAAGCAGGACCTCTGCCCCTAGTTTTGTTCTGAACACTCCTCCGACACAGGAAGATCTGGCAGCACATACCGTGAGACCCTGAAAAGGCAGCTAAGGACTCTTGGATTAAAAGCTGCCACATGGATATTAAGCTTAATTTAGATGATCCTGATTCTCAGGTTGGCACACATTACTGGATTGTAGTTTTCCTTTGTCTAGTTTTCTTCTGAGGAACAATAAAGATGGGGAAATGCCTGATATAGAGTAAGAAGTAACTAAGGCCAAGTCTTTCTTTTAACTACAAGGTAGATTGGTTCTCAGGTATAAATAATCAAGATTTGCTTACTATGTCGTCTTCATAGCCTCCTGCCAGAACCAAGGAATAGGCACCATCGTTACTTCTGCCATGTATACCTGCTACATGGGGCCTGTGAACACCAGACTCGCTCACCTGGGAAGAAAAAAAAGTTTGCAAGGCAACTGCTGTTGAGAGGCTACAAACAATATGACTACCCATGGGTCTGGGAACTAAACTAACTAACAGTACTATTTCAGGTTTGGTTTGCGTACATTACGGGGTGAAACTGTTCTCACCACTATCCTCCAAAAAGCTCCACGTAAAGAAAAATGCTTTTAAAAAATAACTATTGAATATTTCAGTAAATTGAACACATAGATATTCTTTGTGATGTCAATTTAGAAATTTGGATCTTTCCCACTGAGATGGCTGATTAAAAAGCTCCAAGAATTTTAGAATAATGCAAGTATTAAAATTAAATGCTTGTATAAGGGGATTGGTTTTGAAAGACTTGCAGTAGCAACCTTCATCTAATACTTGAAAACAAGATCTGGATAGTTCCAGGCTTTTTCTTCCCCAATTTTCTAACAGGACGAGAAAACCTTCTGTTTAATAAGTCTCGATACTTGAGAGAGACCCTTACCAGCAGAACAAGTGGGAGATACTACACACCTCCAGGAGAACCTCCTGGAAAGAAACATGTTTGGTTTGGGGGTTTTGAGTCACCGAAAAAGCAAAGGGGAAAAAAAAAACCCACCACTTGAAATGCCTGGACAATGCAGCATTAGTTATGGAACACTTGATCTAGACAAAGCCAGAATTCTTTCTTTGGGCACTTCCATATCCAGTGGCATACGCTCCCAAGATTAACTCTTTCAGGTTTCTCATAAGAGCTGGATCATTCTCATGTTCCCCTACAGTGGCTCAGGCCAGTGATTCAGCTTCATACCTGAACTCTAAACTTCCACATGGTGCCAACCGGAATCCCAGGAATTGGTCCGTAGTGGTTCGAGGGGACAATGGTACACTCCTTTGTGCGACCAACACACGCCATACCCTGTTTCAAAAAGCAAGAGCAATCAGCCAAGAATTACAAGGAACTAATGCCACTCTTCAAAATAAAACTGCTTTCAAACTGACCTTGCCCCAGTCTCTCCGCGAGGATGAATTAGCAGATGCCATCTTTTGTTTCTTTTTACTTTCTTTTAATTTCTCTCCTGCTAAAACCACCTCACTTGCATCATTTCGACATTCAGGGCAATACCTAAAGTCACCAGTCAATGAAAATTAGCTAGTAGCAAAGCCTTAAATTAAAAGAGAATTTCCTCAAAACATTCTGAGTTATAACGTTACAATTTCCCCATGTGAAACTAGACCAGGCACCGAAACAACTCTCCCTACTGGAGTTGTTAGACCTGTATTAGCTTGCACAATCCTCTAAGCCATTGCAGATGTGTCAGGAAATCAGCTGTATCAAAAAATCATTGTATAAAATTCTCAAACAGGACACAAGGAATAAAACAGCATATCTCTCTATATGTATATACGTAGAGAGATTTCACTCTCTCTATCTCTCTCTGTATCTATCACCATAAATATTTAATATATAAAACAGTATTTATTACAAGCCAAATACGGTGATGGGGCCTGCGGACTACCTGTAAGTGACCCATAAAAAACATTATACAAGTTAAACATGCTGGGATCAGGTTTGCATTTGGTTTATAGGTAGCTGCACTTCTCTCTGAATAGGCATATAGATCCAAAAACTAGGAAAAGAACTTTGAAAGCCACTGGCTTAAAACACTCTCACTAAACTGATGCTCAAGAAAAGCTTTGAAGTCCTACCAAAAAAACACAAACACACACACACCTCTTCACTTGTAGAGTCATGATATTGCCACCTAAGAGCAGCACGAAGCCCTAGACCTCATCACTTTCTGCTCCCAATTAGATGGTAATTGCGATACCACACACACATACTTAGAACTTACCAATCCTCATCATCTGGTATACTACTAAGGGGAGGGTTGAGGCAGTAGATGTGGAAAGCCATATCACACTCATCACACATTAGCTGTTTATCTGGATCTTGTTTACCTCCACAGATATGGCAAGCACAAATTCTGCAGGTCTTGTTCGGGTTGTCCTTACAAGCTTTACACACAGGTCCATTTTGTCCTGTTAGCAAAATGGAACCACAGTTTACTTCAGACTCTGCAAAGTGCCAAGATACGCTGGAAATGGTGAAAGAAGTCACAACTACAAGTGTCTTGGAACTCTTAGACCTTTGAACCTCACCAAGCCAATTAGCAGAATATCACAGAGTAAGAACTATGCGACAGACTCACGTTTTAATGGACTGGCGCTAATAGGACAAGCACTGCCTGGTTCTTCAATTTTATAAATTTCATCCACTAGTGTAATTCTGCAGTCATTCAAGGAATCACCAGCATCCCTACAAGGAGAAGGTGATAAAAGTCAAAAAGAGCAGACTTTAAAAGTATCATACAGCATGAATTCACAGCTGTGCATGTACATGGGTAATGCAGACTGCTCTATTAGCCCTGCATCACATCATCTGGGACAGCAGCATGACAGCATCACCATGAAACAAATCACTTTCATGCAATTAAGCACACCCTCTCTTGACTCAATGAGAATCCAGGCACTTGTAGCATTCAATTTTATCACTAGTAACTGTTCTCCCTCTTTCAGACTAAATCTTCTCATATTTTATAGCTAAAAAGTCAGAATCACTGTGGTGAGAGGAAAAAGGGGGAATATTCTGGCAACCCAGTGAAATTTATCTAAAACTCTAAGAAAAAATATGTACTTTTTTTTTTTTTCCTGAAGTTGAGAGTCCCTTGTATGTAGGCTCATTTTCTCCTTTAAGAGAGAACGGAGTAATTTTTCATCATCTTTATAAAGTGAGGGTTCAGTCTACATTATCATATCTAGCACAAAGTGTTACATGGGAGTTTTCATAAAACCATTATGGATAGTTAACAGAGTAAACAATTCTGCAGCTCTTAGCGAATACAGTGTTTCACATCTTCCTGGCATTATGTGAATCCCCAGATCAGCATGCCCTGTGATTCCTTAAAGCGTCCCGTTCTTCCAGAAGTTAATCAGAAGTGCAGTACGACAAAGCCAGTCACCCAGAAAGGACAGCCCACCTTCTCACCCCTCCCCAGCACTGCTGTGGCACCATTTTTGTTGCATCATTTTTTTCCAGCACTCAGACCTCATGAAAGTTTAAGTAGAACTGAAGAGTTCAATTTATTCCACATTTCTATTCTTTATGAATTTGCTTACCCAAGTAGTATCTTTGCATTTATCTCCTTGATCATTTTTGTTTCCCTTTTTTGCAGAATCTCCGCATCATACCAAAAACCTCTCTCTTTTGGTTCATCGGGATTATAGTTGACCATCACCACCTGTCCTACTTCTAGCTGGTGCCACTTCAAAATAGTCCGTGCACGAGCCCGTACATCATTCGAACTCAATTCTACAACTCCGTTCTCTGGATAACTTGAAGTAGAACGGAGGCACAGAGGGACAGAGAAGAAAAATTAGATTCAATGTAAATTGTTACAAATGATAGATTTTATCCAGACAGGTCGATTTAAGAACCAATGCCACACCACACACAAGAATACCATCGAGAATAAAATCCCCTTCTCCCACAGCCACAGCCAGAAGCAGGCAGTCTAACTTGGCTACTATCATATCCCATTTAAAACTTGGATAATGGCATTTCATATTTCTAAAAACTTGATTCCAACCCACTGGAACTCCAGACGGAATACAGTTGGAATTCCAACCATTAGAGAAACTTACAGTTAACAGGGCTCAGTAACGTAATTACTGAGTCAGCCTAGTTCTGTTTTACTTTGTGGATCTCTACAATAAACCTTCCCATCCACATCATGACCCAAATGATATAATTAGCCAAGAAGGTACCAAACTCACTCTTCATATTTCACATGATATATTACATCCTCTTCAGGAATGACTGTTGGCTGATCAGGATCTGTGCAACTGTCAGCTGATTTGTTTGTAGGGTTTTTTCTGGTTACATTTACAATCTGGGCTTCAAACCACGCTCCCATATTCATATCTCGAGCATCAACCAAGTCATTGATCTACACAAAGCAAAGTATACAGCTCACCAAAATGGATTTCAAATTAAGCATTAATTTCCAAGTCTACTTGAAGATTTAACTATTTCAAGAACTTCAGCGTTATCAAGGTATTTAACAGTTCACCTTAAAAATTAAGATTTCCTTTACCTTCCTGATCCCCTTGTGCACCCCTACAGTCTTCTCAGGTTGAGCCTCTATGGCTAAAAATTCTACACCAACATGTGTACAAACAGCTTTGTTATCTAGTACAAAACCATTATTAGTTAGTCTATAACAGACTTTCAGAACTGTCTTGCTCATAGCCTGGCAAAGACATCACAAGATCTGTAATAAAATCCATTGAACCAGACAAGTGAAGTGATTCTGAGCAGCTGGTTGAAATTTTCTTTTGTTCATTCAAGAAAGTTTAAGCTTTGACAAATGCAGTGACCCCGAGCAAAAATATTGGGAATTTTTTTTTTTTAAATCAAAACAGGCACGCTGAATGCCTTTTTTTTTAATCAATTAATGTATTGTAGCTTCAGTTAAAAGGATAAAATGAAAAATAAGATATTTTGATCGATAACATGTTGCATTTATAATTGTTTTGTGGGCTGGTTGGGGGTTATTTTGTTTGTTTGCTCTGGGAGGGTTTGAGGAAAAAAAAAAAACAAAAAAAACCCATCCACACAATTGAGGCATGAAAGTTTTAGAAATTCTCAGCTACAGAGAAACAATTCCCCTCCTGAAGCGCAGTTTTAAGTAATCTTAGGGGTTTTTTAACGGCTCACCTTATAGAGGCCAAATCCTGGGTCAGTCCAGTCCGGCTGTGCCGCTGTGCTCGGCTGTCCCTCCAGCTCCATGGCACCTTCTCCATTGTGGGAGCTTTTGTCAGATTCGCTTTGGCCTGAGCCACAGCCAGAGTCTGTGTCGGAAAGTTCGGAATCCTTTTCCTTACTAACAGCAGGAAGCACTGCTGGGCTTTGTCTGACCAAGAGTTGAACAATATCGTTCAGTCCAACGCTGTAATCGAAAAGGGAGTGACCATCTTCCATCTACAGGGAAAGCATCAAGATAGTCTGGTCATTTCATTCAACAGAGGTTTGCTAATTCAAAACCACCCATCATGCTGTAAGTGTGTCTACGCGCCAAGGAAGACCACATTGCTTGAAAACCATTAACAATCAAGGAACTTGCCAGTTCCACAGCATCACAGTTACTTATAGATTGTTATTCTTACTATTTAAAAAGTTATTTTCTCAACAGACTCTACAAGCTAGAGGAACAAGACTGCCATGCTGCAGTAGACTTGCTACCCAGATTAAGGCACTGTGTTCTAGGAGATATGAAAAGGTTTGCAGTACCTTCCCTAGAAATATCAATTCTGGGAAGAACTACAGATCCCCTACATTCCTATCAGAATTTAAAGATAATTCCACATAACCTACAAACTTAAAAGGAACTTCTTTCTTCCTCTATTCAGACAAATCCCTTAACACACCTGGTCCGTACAATATAATCATATATGTTCCAGACTGTTACAACATCACTCTGTTAAATGCAGCATTAAGTAGAAGCCAAAGAGTTAATCACCTACTTTTCTCTGAGACAGCATACAATTTTTCCATTGAAAGTAAAATCAAAGAGAGATTCAATTCAACTTGAAACTCCCCAATCACTTTTTAGCATAGCCAGGCACATCCTAATTTCACACCCTCTCTAATTTTAAGAGTTTATTTTGCAAGTCTGTCGTCGGATGTAGTCAAGTCAAGACCCTACCCCTGCAAAAGTAAGAGAAGCACAGAAGACCAAACAGGTCTCTCAATTACCCCTCAAGAACTCTGAGGAACACTACCATTTTAGAGTTAAAATGTAGTACTCGAGACCACAGTGCAGTTAAAAGTTTAGACAAGCTTCACCACATATTTAAGGTCTGACTAAGAAATTATACAGGAAATGATCGTCCCCTTCCAGCCCGAACCACCAGAAAAAGCAATCCCCAGAGCTTTGTTCTCTATCAGGGGGAAACAGAGCAAAACCACAAAAATTTACACTTCACAGGAATCACTATGATAATTCAATTCTGATTTATGGCATAAAACAATCCCTGGAAATCTGACTGTACAGGAAGTGATCTGGACTTTTGCTGATTTATAGACGAAAACTCACCGAGATACACAAGAACAAACCAGAAACCGCTTGTTTCTTCTTAACCAAGAGAGAGTAGCACAAACATAGTATCATTACAACAGTAGTTATCGCGGAGGAACACAAGCACCAACAGGTGCAAACAGAAACAGAAAAGCAGAGAACACTAACGGGACACAAAAGCCCAGGAGCCCAAAGAGCAGTCTGAAAGAAGTGCCAGCATCTGAAGATGTACCTCTAACAAAGGAGGCAGGGTTTTTAATTAACGAGTATTTTCCTAACATCATTTTAAAACCTAGTAAGAGTTTGCACATTCCTAATGATTCAAAAAACCAGACAAAGCACGAATGGGCACAGCAGGGGAACGATGACTAACGGAGGTTAGATCACACTGGATAAATGTTTCTGTCTAAAACCACGCCTAAACTAAGAACTACTGGAATTACACAAAGAGGAATTATCTTTGTGAGGCAAGTGCAGCGTTACTGAAAAAAGTTACCACTTTTACTGAAAATCTGTTTAACCTTTGTTACCCACACAGACTTCAGCATGAGGCTGACAGTTGGTACCTGCCCTGGACCAATCCTCCCTTATCACTTTATCTACAACCACAAACGGGCAATTACTGCACCCGAGGTGACACAAGCCCTTCCGAGATGCTAAGTATTCCTACAAGCTTCTTTTTTTTTTTTTTAAACTACTACTGGTACCCAAGCTTGTTAGATTAAAGCTAATCCAGGTGTATTTCCATATGCTGCGGTCACACCAGCTAATTATAATGTACAGCTAGCTCAAATCAAGTCAAAATGGAGGGAAAGGTGGAAAAAAGCGACTAGAAGTTGCCTAACTCCACCCATCTCAGTATTCCAACAGCAGACGAAAGCACCCCGTTATTTCTGAAATTAATGTCTCAAGCACGGGTTCAGAAGTTTCTTTAGCATAAAGGTTTAGCAGTGCAGTACTGTGCAGGATATGGAAAAAAGTATTTGAAAACAGTTTTGGTGGTCTTTAATACTAATTTTGATACATTATTAACTCTTGTGGAAGAAAATAGTTGTACAACCGCGAGAGTAAACATACTGTCGAGAACATAACATGCTACTGAGCTACTCAAGATTTTACAGCCAGGTCTGCATCTAATGAGATTTTAAGAGCAGAAGAATTTAAAAATCATGAGCTGCTCTCCCAGTTTCCGAAGAAAAACGGGAAATAGGATCTTTATGGCTTTCAGAGCGGGTAAAACTTGCAACGCTCAAAAACTTTAAGCGCTCAACCACAAAATATCTGGTAATATCTGTATTTTCAGAGACTTCACGAAGGCGGTGTCAAAAGAGAAAAGCAAGAAACCCGATGAAAAGTAATAAGAAAACAAAAAACACTTTTGCAACTAAAAAAGAGCCCACTATCGCTGACTCCTCTCTTTGCACACCCACAGCACACAAGGGAGCTCGGGAGTCACTAGATGGCAGCAAAACATCCCACTTTCACGCAATTAAAAAATAAATAAATTAAAATAGCCTTCCTCAGCTGGAGGGGGACAGTTTGGGGGGGCCCCCCCCCCGCCCCCCCAAACTGTGAGGTTGGGGCTGTCAAACCTCCCCCCCCCCCCGTCGTGTCGGTACCTGTTTGCCACGGTAGAAGAGACGTTGCCGGTGGGGTTCGACACCGAAAACCTCGTGTATCCGTAGACGAAGCCCTTCCACCTTGGTCAGTTTAGAAAGCGAATCCACGCGGTGAGTCTCCTTCCCGTCCATGGTACGCACCTGGATCCACATGGCGCCGGTTCTGTTCACACCGGGGGATTTAAAAAAAAAAAAAAAAAAAGGAGGGGTGTGTGTGAAGCGAACGGTGTTTAAAAAGACGAGAAACGTGGAATCCGGTTCACCGGGCACAGCATCAATGAGAACGCTCAACCTACCGCAACGTCCCGGCCCCGCCGCCCGGCCCGCCAGCCAGCCGGCCGGCCCGCCCTCTCTCTAACCCCCACTACGCTATTGGTCAACAACCCGGCCGGTTCCGACATCGATTGGTTATTGAAGGGTTAGTCCCGCCCTATCCCACGCTGAGCCTAACGGCTTTGGTTGCGTCCGTGTCTTCTCTGCCGCCCTCGCGGGCGGGCGGCGCGCGCCAACTGTATCTCGCGCCACAATTGAAACGCTCCCGCCGCTCTCGCGGGGGACTCCGCCCCCCCCCCGCGCGCGCGCAGCCGACGGCCGAAGTCTCGCGTGATTATGCAAATGTCAGCGGGCGGGTGGGGGAAAGCGAGCGGTCTTAAAGGGGCCGTCGCGGCCAGCAGCCCCCACCGGCCTCTCCGCGTCCCCGGTGGGAGCTCCCCGCGGGAGGGGACACACGCACACACAACCCCCCCGCACCTACAGCCCCCGCGCATCGCAACGCGCACAGTCACCCCGGGGGAGGGAGAGCTTTCCTTCCGACCCCAGAAAAAACGCGGGGTGTCAGCGGCCCTGCCGGACCCGGCCCGGGCGCCGCCAGCCCCGTCCGCATCAGCCCCGAACGCCAAGCGGGGCGATGCCGGGCCGCGCCCCTCCCCGCCGGTCACACACACACACCCCCCCGCGGTCCCGTTTCGGGGGCGGGGGATCGATCCCGCTGCCACAGCCCCCGAGCGACGCGTCCCGCCACCCGGCACCGGAGCGCTCACCCCCCCCGGGGGAAGAGGGGAGCAGCGGAGCCGCGCCCCAGCGCTCCGGCAGCTGTCACCGGCTCGGGCGCCGCGGAGCCGCTCCTCGCCGCGACCCGCAACGCCCCCGGCACGGACACGGGGAGGGGGGAAGCCTCTCCACCCCCCGCCATCCTCCCCCTCCCGGTGCCACCGGCCGCTCCCCGTCCCGCGGCGGGATGGGGCTGGGGGGGGGGGGGGGGGGGCCCGCCGGGACTCACCGGCGTGGCGGAGCTGGAGGCCGCCGCCCGCGCTCTCCCCGGGCTTTGGAGTTTGGCGCGGAAAAGCCCCGTGCGCGGCGGGCGCCCGCCCATTGGCCGCCGCTGGCGGGAACGAGCGGGCGGGGCGGGGCCGGGCCGCCGCCGCCTCCCGGTGAAGGGCCGGGGGTGGGGGGGGGACCCGCCGGAACCGGCGCTTCCCAGGGCGGCACCGGGGATCCCCGGCGAGCAGCCCGGCCCGGCGCCCCCCGCCCTGCTGCCAGAGGGGGTAATCCCCCCCCCCCCCCGCCCCCCAAACTCCCCGCGCCGGGTGGGCTCCGCCGCCGGGAAAGCCCCTCGTCCTCCGGGCCCGCGGCCACGGTGCCGGTTATTGTTCTAAAAACCGGGCTACGGAGAGCCCTGCGAGCAGCCTGCGGGAGGGGAGACCCGAATGATTCCCCCTCTGACAGCCGCCCTCCCAATGCACCCCCTCACCCGAGGCGTCCTGTGTCCCCCCCGGGGAGCTCCTGGCCCTGCTGTGATGCGAATAATCTGAATAATCCAAATAATCCGAATAATCCACAAGAGGCCTCTAACTCCCCAGGCCGTTAGCTCCGGGTCGCTTCTGGATCTTGTGTACGGCCCCGCTCCTGAAAACGTGGCCTGGGTGACACGGCAGGGCCGTGCACGTGGCTGCGTGAGCCGACAAAAAGGGCTGGTCGGGGAGGATGTTTTTCCCCCAAACTACTAACGCTACAAGGAAATTAAAAAATATAAAGTTTGCTTAAATCAGCCATCGGATGGAGTAAACTGTAAACAGGGGATTACCGTAAGGTTTCTGAGAAGAGTCAGCTTCAAAAGAAGGATAAAAGAATGAGAATTGGCAGTTGCGGGGAGAGACCCCGGGGTGGGAAAGCGGCAATGGCGGCGGTTCGGCGCTGCCAGAATAGCTCCACCGACACTGCAACCTGCCGAGGCCCTGCAGAGCTGCTGTCCTGCCGCTACGGACAAAGAGAACACGAGGCGTGCTGAAGATAAATGCAAAATGGTGTTTCCCGTGTTATACCCCACCCTGCACCCACAGAGCTAACCTCTCACATTAAAAAATACAAAATCAGAGGAACGTAGCACCCAGCCCCCCCCCCCCCGATTTCCAGACAGCTGTAGTGAACGCATACAGCACACGAAAGCCTCCTACACAGCGTGCGCCCCTTCCTTACTCCCCTCCTTGCTTAGGATCTGTTGAGGATCCCATAGTTAAGCCACAGATCGCAGGTTGAAAGTCACTGGCCTAGATTAGGTTAGTACCAAAGGTTAGGCATGTGTCAATGCACAAAAGCCTTGAATCTGACCTGCGACCTGCAGCAGTCAGGCTTCATTTCCTCCCACATCTGAAGGCTTTGCCTTGCCAGAAAGTCATTTTTTTCCCCTTCTAGATACACTAGAGTCTTAACCTTGACCTACCTCAGCAGCAAGCCCTTCCCACAGCCTGAAAGGGTTCTCAGACGTTACAGACCTGGCAGGGAGCAGGCAGAAAGGCTGAGCATCGGAAAAAACATTTTCACCTTTATAAGGATCTGGGTTTTGGATCTCCTAGCCTAAAGTTCAAATTAGTGTTGCTTAACAGCGTACCTGGATCCATATTCTGTCACCCACCTAAGTCCCCTTTCCAGAGGAGTGGAGAACCCACACCCCTCATGACTTCCAGATGCAGGACAGTTTAACAACAGACGTTTACCACCCTCTTTCAGACTTTTTTTTGTCATCACATCTCTAAAGGAGTGCCCTAAGAAGGTCAAAGCAAGCCACTTTAAGATACACACCTGACCCTTCTTTCCCTAAGTACTCTGTGCCCCATCAAGCTGACGTACAAGGACTGTATATTTGAACAGTTAGCTATTCACATCACGCACGCTTGGATGCTAAATACGTTTCTGATAGCAGCTTACTGCCTTGCATTTCATGCTCCCATATGTCCCGTTAGGGTCCCATCTCACGTCCATTTAAGAACTATATATACACATATCCAAGCGTGTCACACACGTGTCCTTTTGCCCTCGGCAGTTCCCATCACAGCACAGGGAATGCAGTCTTACTGTAAGACACGGACTGTTCAAGGAAAAGGCTCCGGCCTGTTGCTGCAGATGACTAGTAGCATCCCGAGAACTATCAGAGTCAGAAAACAAGAAGCCCACTTTCTAGAGAAACTTTTACTCATTCAGTGAATCCACACACTGCAAAAACTGCGCTACATCCTACACACTGCTAGGTCTACAAATCACTTAAAATAAGGCTCAATTCTAGATCATTCTACCAGTGGAACATTGATTTCATTAGAGGTTCAATTATATATGCTCTCCTTTTAAGGTCCTCTCTTCTATTAAAACAAGAACATTGCCAGAGTAACTTACAGAGAACTTGGTGTTAGTGAGATAAAGCCCTGGGAGCTTCAGGTTTCCAAAGACTGCCAGAAAAAAGAACGTGACTTCGTTATATTGCAGTTATCTAAGAGGTTGACGAGTTTTAGTTTCCTCCCTTTCAGATTGTTTGAGGCATTCCTTTTCTTTGGAGTTACGACTCTGATTGAAAACACTGTTCTGCCATCTGGTAGATGTCCCATGCTGTGAGGAAACAATATCTCGCTTCTCCTGCCAGCAGGGATATCCAATTCAGTTTATGAAAACTTAAAGCATTGTCGAATTCATTTGCAAAAAGATGCAGTTAACAAGACAAAACCATTAACAGTCTCCCAGCCCATGGTAATATTGTTCAAAGTGAAGTTTTGCAACAGTGTTTTAGGAGAAACAAAAGTCCAGGCGTTCACATAAGAACCACCGCTGGTAAACATCATTAAAACAAGTCTTGGATGAAGAAGAATTGATAGCCAGTCTTATTGATTCCAAGGGGGCCAAATTTATCCTTGGGTAGGTAGCACAGTCTCCCCGTTACAGTGACTATGATTCATAGCCCAGCCCTTACGATGCCTTTACAGCACTTTCTGGGAAAAATAGCAGGGGGGCTGGTCCCATAAAACCACAAGAAGCATCACAAGAGGTACAAACGCCCTAAACATCTAAAAGGCAGCAACTTGCTTAGCTTGCAGAAGGCTGGGTTCAGGAACATGCACCTTTGACTTCTTCAGCTAACCTCCCTGGCTCCCCTCCACACCCACCAGCTAAAGAGGCAACATCTGCTTTGTCCAAGGGACTTGCTGTGGCTCTGAAATCACCCCCGCTATAGAGAAGATGCAGCTACAGAGAAGATCTCTTGAGAATCATGAAGGACACATGCAAGACCACGTAAGGGAAGCAGACTACTCTACCTGACACAGGTGGAAAAAATGCCAAGCCCTTTGCCCCAGCTAGCTATTTAATGGCCTCCCGTCACCAACAGTTGAATGCCCTCACAAAAAAAAAATATTGCTTGATGTGCAAATAACTTAATTCTGTCTTCCACCATTTCTAAGAGAACTAGTTTGGGGTTTGCGGAGCATGGAAATCAATGCTCAGATGTGGAAACCAGTGCAGGAAAACAAGGGTCCCAAAGCAAAACTATCTGAGCTGGGGACACAGACTTCTCACGTTCTCATTTGGAGCCTTAGCTTTCTCCTACTCAATGTTCATGAACTTCCATCACTTTGCTGAACCTTCTTCCTCTCAGTGTCTAAGTGACACCTTAACTAAATCCTGCCATCTCTGTCCTGGGGTTTGCACTATGTTTCTCTTCTAGGACATGATGCATTGTACGGCTTAACCCCCTGAGACATAGGCAGTGCTCTGAGAGCCACGACTCCCTGAACCCGGGCAGCTGGTCAGAGAAAATCAAGACAGCTAGAACATGCTCCTTTTAACCATTTTTTTTTTTGCCTTCCTCACAAGTGCTAACATTTATGCTTTTACATGTGCAAATATGTATTCTTTGCATAGCTGTTCACAAGGATTAGTGATGATTCAGTCATGTCACATGCAACACAACAAGAGACTTTCCCCTAGGGTAAGGAGCAAGGCCTGTATGTAAGGTCAAGCAGCCTCAGTGGGTGTGTGTTCACGTTTCCACATGCACTGCGATGATACAGAGTCATGCTGCACCCAGCAACTGGAACTCACCAGATTTCATCTTCCTCTCCCTCCATGCAAGGCTCTTTGGTGGTGGAAGCTGAACAAGAAGCAGTTTCTCTCTACTGCTTCAGCAAAGAGGCTCTAGGATTCTTCGGATTTCCCTAGGGAAAAACATATTTGCCCTTGGTGAAACCATTGTCTGCATGATAGATGCCAACAACAGGTTAAGCAAATATGCACTCCATTGTCCTGTTTGATATCTTCACCGCTCCTCCGAAGACCAAAATGAAGAGATGATGCTGGAGTCCAGGATAAATGCTGCCCTCCTTAATGCTCCTACAGTTTCCAGAAGAATCGGGGTAAAACTAGCCAAACCCCAAGACTGGGGAGTAATGTAAAGGGTGTTTCTGATTACTGGGGAAGCAAGAGTAGAGGTCTCACCACTGGCCTGAGATGGAGTGGACACACTCAGCAGGCCCAGATGACAGCCACCCTCTCGTCTATCAAAAAACAATCAGCGTTGTGTTAGCCCACCCCACCTGTACCTAAAGGTATGAGGCAAGAGTGCAGCAGTAGAGGAAGAAGCAGATAGGTGTGTAGAAAAACAGCCTGCAGTCTGAAAACCAGCAGAAAGGTGAACTGGAAGACTGGGAGAGCGGCCAAGAACCGGTCAGGCTGTTCCCTGCACTGCGGGCAAAGCTGGCTGGGGCTCAGGGCAGGAACCTGCCTGAGCTGCTGCCGCCTACCCTTCTGCCAGGGTAGGGAGAGCTGCTGGAAGGGAAGCAGGGGCTGGGAAACCTTCAAGGTGAGCTGGGCAGCCAGGAGACAGGCAGGTCCTGTTTCTGCTGATGCAAGGTGAGGGCAGCAGAGAGCTGCAGCATGCCTTGAACTTGGAAAGCGCTTTGAAGACTTGGAGGGACCAGGGGGGTTGGTTGGGAGGCAAGAGCTGGGCTGAAGCTTTTGGTACCCCACTGGAGAATTGTTTTCAGAAGGCCATAGCACTTTGACGGCCAAGGCCATTGGCTTCAGAGATTGTCACACAAAGACTGGTGAAAGACGCTAACAGATGGGTAGCGTAGGACGGGATCCAGCAAGGAGTCTTCTTCTGCCATGGCGCTGCCTCCATCACTGCTCTGGGCCCAGACACCCAGCGCTGCAGGACCATCTCAAGGACACTCAGTGTTCCTTCAGACTGTGGCCTTGCACAAGGCTGCTGTGAGGAGCACCAACAACTGCTGCAGCTGACAGCCAGCAGGAGTGTGAGGGGACAGTGCTTTGAGTTGATGTTACCAGCTGAAACTATTTCTGCTGCTGCTATCCCAAGGACCGCTCACTCCCAGCAAGGGGAAGTGGTGGGAAGAGGAAGTCAGGAACATGAGAAAACAGAGTCTCCAGGCAGTGGAGACAGATGGGGCTGTCAGCAAACATCTTGTGGATCTTGCACAGCAACAAATGGCAAAGACCAAAGGCTGACTTGTCCCCTCAGTGGGCTCCAGACAACACTGTGCTGCAGCTCCTAGAAGTGGAACACCCGAGTTCAACACTACGGAGTTGCTCAAGCAGTTTGCTGGAAGCCCAAAGGCTTTGCTTGACTTAACCGAGGAACAGAAATCAAAGCAATGCATGCCTCACCCTTGAATCACCTTTTCTTGTGCATGTGTCTGCCCCGGGGAAGGTGACCATGGCATCGTGGCAGTTACTAATGGAGTAAATGCCACGGAAGATCAACAAGATCATTTCCGTTGCAGTAGATGAACACTTGCAGATGGGGTGCTTCAGTGTCACATGTGGCCTCTGGTCCCCAAAGAGACGATGTTGAGCTGTGACGCACAGCAGGGAAAGGAATTGCGCCTTACAGTGGGGATCCAACATAAGGGCCTGATCCTCCCAACCCTCCACATACCTGCATGTTTTCTGCTCAACAGAAATCCAAACAGGACTGGGACAACTGAGAAGCACATAGCTAGAGAGGCCTCGTCCACATGCAGACCCCAGGACGCAGCTGAAACAAGAGCTGTACGCCAGCAGCAGGGCTGCAGAGGAGCAGGGTTTCCTGGCTGCCAACAGGCATGGGGAGATGGGGGTTATGTCTGGGGATCACCATAAGGATTCTGCCCCGTGTCTCGATGATACAGTGTTTGCACAAAGGCTGCAATTACTGACGCGACACTGCCTTTTGTAGGAAGCGCTCCCCAGTGCCACAGGGCTTGTTCACTCCAGCCAGCACAACTCCCTTTCTCTTCCCCAAATGTGTTTGTCTGCTTCGTCCTACGCCCTTTTCATGCCCACCAAACTTCTCAGAACTGCTTTTATCTTGGCTTTAAGAATGTGGCGTTTATACTGTAACAAGAACCACGGAAATGATCATGCAAACCTTTACTCTGAAATTGCAATCTCCGCATTTTCAGTGTTCTGACGTTGCAGGCAGGTCTACTGCTGAGCAGAAGCTCCAAGCACTGGTATTTTGACCTAGTATCTAAACCTACACTTTAGATATTGAACATTGTCTCATTAATTATAATTACTGATGTTATCTCAGGCAAACTACTTGCCACTTCTGCTCACAGTCGTCTGTGCCATGTTACAAGCCACATGAAGGTATATTGTGCAGATAGTGCTGGTTGACCCACTCAGATGATGAAATACAACCTGCCTCAGGAGACTTTCACCATCACCACCGCAACTGGCCTACTCAGGCACTTTACGCCTGTGAACTAACTGACAATTTACCTGAGGATGCAGCCGCTGTCTATATACAGGTCAACATTCAGAAAAACATAGGACTAATTTCTTGATTCCTGGTTCCTGCAAAAAAAAACCCCAAAACATTTCATCAGATCTTCAGGGGACAGACAAGAAATATCCATTCTTTCCCCTACATACATCACAATCTATAAAAGCCACCACGTGACACCTGCTAATCAGCTTAAGTTGACAAGACATTGGACACTTCAAAACTGTAATTTACCCTGTGAAGGGAACAAGATCAAAGGAGGAACCATGCACTGCCAGGGAGTTTGTTAGATGAAAGGTTCCCAGACGATGCTAGAATATGAAGTTTATGTCACACAGACAAAAGCACAAAAAGCCTCCTCAGCAGTGCGTGTGGTAAAACAAGAGGCAAAAGCCACAGTTTGTAGCTGGGGAAGTTCAGAGTGGACATTAGGAACTGCTTCTTCATTAGAAGCATAAGGCAGTGCTGGATCCAATACCCAGTGTGAGATCTCCACCCCTGGGAGTTTTTCAAGACTCAGCTAGACAAAGCCCACAGCTGACCTGACCCGCCATTGCGAATGGTCCCGTCTCTGGCAGCAGGTTGGACTACCAGAGGTCTTTTCAGCCAACAACTCCATGATAAGTCTGGCTCAAGTAAGGAGGGGGATTACCTTTTAACCTCAAAGTTGAGAAGTGATTATTGTCTACATGTTTGTCAGCTTAACAGCACATCTTCAAAAACCCTTGACAACCTCCTGCTCCCACTGTCTTCATGGCTTTCTGTGAGCAATACAGAAATGAGACCCAAGGTCTCCCACATTCACCAGCCAAAAACAAGGTGACTCAATCGGCTTAATAGCTTTAGAAGACTTCAGATAATTCTTACCTGTGTCTCAGTTTCCTCCCCCACTGATCTTGAAAACAGACAACAGGAAGCTTAATTGATGGTGTCAAACCAGTTTTTTTAGATCTGAAGATGAAAAGGCACAAATGGAAAAGCAAAGCATTAACTAAAATTTTCATTATTTGTTATTGCTATTAAAAAGCCCAAACCTCCTCCAGCCAGGCTCAGAGTCCTGCATTGCTGGGCCCTCTGCAAGTATGAAAATAAAAGGCAACCCCTATCTTGAAAATCACAGCAAACTTGAGAAGCAGCACGTTTCACCATCACGCATTTGCTGTAGCCAGGCAAGGGCTGAGAGCGGGAGAGCATGTCTCACTCCTCGGGCAGTTACAGCACCCATGCTGCAGGGTAGGAGAGATTTGCCAAGAAAACATCACAGCTGAGCAAAGTTTTCACATCACAAGCCCCACATCCTGCTTCACTGGAGCTTCTTGACAACATCTGCGATGCCACGCAAGGAGAAGCCCAAGAGCAGGCGTAAGCATGCTGAGCCCCACCACCCATACGTGGACTTTCCAACCATGCATTTCCAACCTTTTTTCTTTGGAAAAAGCCAAGCACAAGCTGTCTGCTGGTGCTGGCTGACCCTGCATGTGCCCATGTGAGGAACACATCCCCCGTCCTGGGGAACTGGGGCCCTCCTTCCAAGCAGCTCCAGTGCTACGGCTAAATCCAGGCCGAGGACATGTTTCACATCCCCACTGTGGATGGCAGGCAAGGCCCACGCTTGAATCTGTGTCCCTGCTAGCACGGACACACCTTCGGGAGTAGGGCTTTTCTACAGGGAATAGCTCAGGCTCTGGCTAGGTCTTTCTTGGCTCACAGAAGCAAGCATTTGGGCCAACATGGTAGCAAGCAGGATCATCCAGCTTTAGCCAAATGGGCATGCAAGGGCATGGGTACAGGAGCAGTGCTTGCAGGCTGATGGGCTGAGCCCGTTTCGCAGCCACGGGGCAGATCCCCACAGACTTCCAACTCCTCCGTCCCTCAGTGCCCCGCCATGTTGGAGGGCACATCCCTGTCCACAGCTGCTGTGGGGCAACGCACTGAAGGCCAAAGTGCTCAGGGATGGATGTCCTCTGACAGGATCCTCGGAGATGCCCTGGCAGGTTTGTCCCTCTTTGGGGGGGACAAAGAGCAGCACCCCCACCCCAGGGCCACCAGGTCCCTGGAAGGGTCTGCAAACGCTCACCTGCTTCCCTCACCCTGTCCCGCACACACCTCCCACCCCTCCCATTCCCATCCACTCCCTATTGGCCAGGCCAGCACCTCCAGTGTCCCGATTGGCTCCCTCAGCTGCTCATCAGGCACCTGGGGTATTTATGCAGGGCGAGGCCCAGCATTCCCTGTCTTGTCAGTGCTGGGGAGCAGAGGTGGCAGGTAAGGCAGGGCTGGTGGGGAGGGGTTTGTGGCTTGGCTAGGGGCTCACTGAGGTTGCTGCTTGCCTCAGGTGGCTCTTTGCAGCCTCCCCAGGGATGGGGGGTGTGTGGATGCTGGGCTTGGAGCTGGCTCCATCCCTGGAGCTCTTGGCCCTGGGGAGTGCTAAGGGTAAAACATACCTGCTGAGGGGCTGTGTTCCCCCAGCTGTGCCTGTGGGGCTTTTCCAGCTCCCTGGGAAGACACAGTGCTGTGTGCTGTGTCTCTGCTGCATCTGTGGGTGGGGGGTGTCTTGGCTTTTTGAGGCCAAAGGTGACATCTTATCATGTCATGCTGCATCTGCTGTGCCTTGGGGAGAGCTGAAAGGCTTCAAGTCCTTCCCTAAGGGCTTCTTCCCAGCCATGAGATGACTTCTTGGTAACACTATGGGTTTCTGATCTGTGGTTGAGCAGCTTTGGGTCTGAAAGCTCTCTTCTGCTTATTGCCTGGTGAAGACCAAAGCTGTGTGAGGGGGTCCACAGGAGGTGGCTCTCCCACCCAGACACGCAGGGACAGCACATGATGTGCACCCTGGACATCACTGCTAACTCGTGTTGATGTTGGGGGAAGCAGTACGTGCCTCAGGAGGCAGACGGATCAGTTGGGTATTCCCTTCCTGTTGACAGTGCTACCAAATCTGCCTGGAGCTATTTCACATGATCATTTGGTGTAGGCATGATGATAGTGAAGGGGGTGGCTTAAGTGACAAGGTAACTGCTCTCTTGCTCAAGAGCACTGTCCCTCTGCAGATGGAGGTTGCAGCCATGCACAGCTCTGCCAGCTTGCTGGAGGGAGCACTTGGAAGACTAGCTTAGCATTTTTCAAGACTAACAGGGCTCTTTAATGAGGTTGTGACTACCTGAAACTGTGTATGGCTGTGAAGGACTTCAATTACTGAAGCTGGTTCTGCTGAAACTTCCAGATGAAAATATGTGGTAAAGAGCAAGCAGCACACTGCTTGCTCTGCAAGTTATAGCTTCCGTCTGAAACTCAGAGTTTTGTCCTCATGGAAAAATTTGTACATGGAAAGTACTGGAAAGCCCAGAAGCTGTTTTAATTAAAGTTGCTCCTAAAATATCTCCACGTTCTAGTAGCTTGGGTAGCTTATACACTCACTGTCCCAAGGAGTTACTGACCTAGTAATGGCCACTGGCTGTGGTGCTTACCTCCCATTGGAAGTGTGTGTGGGGAAACTCTACTTCCATCTGCAAAAGTGGCTTTAATCTTTGAGGTTCCCTAATGCTGATGCCTTTGCCTGAAAGGTTAGATGGGGACCTCTGCCAGCAATTCTGAAACTTATGTCCCAAGGCCAAACATGAAAATAACCTGATTCTTCTCCTAAAACTAACTCTGCCCTTGGAGTGTTTGCAAATTACACTCTCGGTTATGGGCAGTGGCATTCCCTGCTGCAGCAGACATCCTGTGACCCAGTTCTAACAACTGCGTTTATGGTAACTGGGGTATCAGTGGCAAATTTTGAAAAGAATGTAAGTGCTTTAACCACAAATTCATACCTTTGCCCTGATTAGCCTTCTCTGCTCATATCTAAAGCACTAAATTTAGCTTTGTTTTCCTAAATGGTTGCTAAGGAATTGCCAATTAGGCTATTGAACCAAGCATGCCAGCTATGGCTGTCTTCCCAAGGTAAAACTTGCTTGGAGGGGAGAAAAACTTCCTGAACAACAAGACTCCATCGCTCTGTCTGCAGGACAACATAACAGCAGGCTAGCTTCATGGGGCAGAGCTTTTTCCACAAGAAAAATAACCTTACACAAGTTAAAGAACTACTTTAATGTCTGCTGGTCACTGAGAGTGATGACAATCAAGGGAGGTGCTTACCCCAGCAGGAAAGTACTTGCTCTTCTGCCAGGCTAGCATGTTGTACTGGCTGTGACGGCCCAGCCCAGGCAGGGGAAACAGATGGCAGCCTGGCAGTTGTGGTGCCATTGCCCTTACTGTTTCATGAAGTTCAGACTTTGGCAAAATCATGAGCAGTTAAGCTGTTGTGCCATGCTAGAAATGTGCACTGGAGAGTTTCATCTTTCTGAAACAACCTGTTGCAAGAACTTTCTCCAGCAGTGACCTGATATTTCTGATGTAGCAATGGTATGAAATTGTCTGATCATAATTTTTGTACAAAGCAAACAGTGATGCTGTTTCTGCTCTTCTGCCTGGTGGTTCCCCCGTGTGGAGTCTGCCTGCAGGGACTCCCATGTGCAACTACCCTGGCTTGAAGCTGCGCCTTTCTCCAAAGGATTCTGAAACAACTGACCCAGAGTTGTTAAGCACTGTGCTTTCCTGCAATCTGTGAAGTAAAACAAGGTCTGCTCAGCACTTTCATGGAAAAGAGAAAATAAAACCATGCTGTGGGCTCATGAAGATTTGTTCACACCACAAATGCTGGCATTGCAACACACCCCAATTCCTCCTACACAGAGGAGAGCAAACCATGTTCTAACATGATTGTGCTGCAAGGATTGTCACTGACACATTTGCATCCATAATTAAGATGGGCTCCTAGTACTTCAGAGGTCAATTCTAACCTTATACTAGTTTTTATATCAGCCAAGGAGTTAATCCTGACTTACGCTAGTAACTAGAGTCGTCTTTTTTTTTTTGCTGCAATGTGTCTGTGTGCTAACCCTGACACCAATGCCAGTAAGACACTCTGCAGTTTGAGGTTTTTTCCCACCTGTCTAGAAGTAAAATAACTGAGCAAAGGGGTTGTTTGTAATGGTGTCGAAATAGCTGTGCTTTGCCCTGTGACAGGGCTGCAGACTGATTAAGCCTATTTGGCTTCCAAAAAAATGCAACAAACCTGTCCTAATGCAGTTGCAAGAGGAATAACCACTAACTGAGCAAACCCTGTGGACTTTGGGACTCAGACTTTATGTTCAAACCCTGCTGTGTTTTTGGAGCTGTTTTCTAGAAGTTCTCCCAGGCTGACAAGGGTCAAGCTGTATTTTTGCTGTGCTGTTAAATTAGGCAGCCCCCTGGGCAGGGTGGTTACCAGGAACGTGCAGAAGAGCACTGGCTCCATCTGGGCCTCTCGCTTGAGAGGCTGGAGATTGCAACTTCTGTGACAACTTTTGCATTCTGCATCCCTGCCTTGCTTGAATCTCACTAAAATGCTGACTAATTTCACAGTTAATGCAGCAATATTTGACATCCTGCCAAGTTAACCTCCCGGGATGTCTTCCCTAGCTCTAACCATAGTCCAACAAATGGTTGTTTCACTGCTGCTTCCCCAGCTCTCTGTTCCTGTTTCCGCAGCAAAATAAAAACCTTACACAAGTCAGAGAACATAAGAAACAAGACAATGGTCTCTGTCACAAATCAGATGGCAAGTTTTTTTGGGTAGAGTCTGCAGCACTGCCTGGCTTGGGAATACAGTTTGAGTTTTGGCTTGGGGGGTTTTCCATTGGAAAATGTCATAGGAATTCTAAGACTAGGAATTAACTGGTAAGGGAGAGAACTGGATGCTGCACTGAAGCATGAATATGCTGAAGTCCCTGCTGTGCCTAAGACTGAGAAGTAATACCAGATTTATCGCATGATACTGGAGTGTCCAGATACCAACCTAGGTCTATGCTGGGGAAGACAATATAGATTCAAGATATTGCTTAACTTTTATACTTGAACTTCTTTAATCCCGTTATGTAATGAGAAAACTTCTGATACTTGGTTTCACAGGAAGTGAGGAGACATTTCCTGCCTAGTTGACCAGTAGGATGGGAATGCAAGTTTCAAGGTAGCTGGCCAGAATGCTGCATCTGCAAAACCTGGCTCACTCTTCCAGGATAACTTTGAAGGATTTTCATATCCTTCCCAGAGCTGTGAGATGGCTGGTGTGGCTGGAGTTTGTGGCGGTGAGGAAGTTGATAGAAGTTCCCCACTATGAACACAGGCATAGTGGGATGACTCTAAAATGACTCTCATCTCAATGTCCTCTGCAAACGCTGTTTCAGAGTGAGCCTTCAGAGGAAAGGGACTATGAACACTGAATGCTTTTTAAGAAGGTAAAAATATGCCTATTGTTGACTTGGGGTGTCTGGCCCTGACACCCTTCTGAAGGGGAGCCAAAGTCCTGACAGTCTCTTCCCCGCCCCAAGAAGAAAATAGATTAAGCTATTACAAAACCCATCTCTATGCCAAAGCAGGGGAAACCTGAGGGCTTTTCCTCCTTAAAGGGTATTAAACAAGTTCAGACAGGTTTTTTTCAAAATAAATGTTTCTGGTTTTAAACTCCATTATTAAACTGCTTGAGCTTTTCACATTTTGAAAATTAAGACTAAAAAGTTACTTACGCTACTGTCCTAACAAGCAGCTGCATTTCAGCAGAGCTTGTTAGTAGGACAGTAATTTTTTCATGATCAAGTGAGATAACATTCAGCGATTCCCACCATTAGCCCTGGTTCTGGAGGGCACATCTTTCCTTTGAGTGTTCTAGTCCTTGGCCAGCAAAGAGCTTGTGCAGTGGGAAGCTGACCCAGAAGTATCTCTAGCAGAGAAAACACATGACAGATAAGATAGTTCTCATCCGCTTCTAAACTGCAACTTTGAAGCTAGTCAAATGTTATCAGCAATAAAATAAGTAGGATGGTTGTTTAGTTTAAAGCATTTGGCTGTTTGGGGATTGAAGGAGGTGACTGAGTCTTTGTCCTACATAAATATGTGCAGATGATAAATCATGGAGCCTCTCAAATATCTTCACACCCTTGCAAGAAAGATTAGTGATGCCACGCTAATGTTCCTAGGACATGCTGAATGATGGATCCCAACTTTGCCCTCTGCTTTTCACCAGTTTTGCTAGACTTTAATTCACTGGAGGAAATGAAGTTGCACTCATTATGTTATGCTCTTGTTTTTCCTTTCAGCTGCAGTTGAATTCAGTATGGCATCAGAAAAGACCACAAAAAAAGATCTGCTAAAGGCTGAGGAACAGCAGCAAGCGGTAGGTGCCGGGGCAGCTAGGACTTGAATGTGCAACAGTTAAACCACCTGCTGATAGATATGCTGGTAAACTAACTTCTGTCAGCACCTCAAAACCAGGCTGGGAGTAGCAGATTAACATTATGAAGCTGTAGCTAAACTTAAATGCAGTTAATACAGAAGCTAACTTTTTTGCTCAAGAGAACTTCAGGGCTGGCTCAAGTAATGCAAATAATTCTGAATCATGGGCTGTTACAGGCCTGATTTCCACATCTGGGTTTGGTGCTGAAACCCAGTGTGACTCAGAATGATGAGTCCAGAGTTCAAACTTTTAATCCTGGCTTGTTGCTGACTTGCTAGTGGTCTTTGGGTGAGTATCTTCAACTCTGAGTTTAAGGAGGGTGAGGAGATGTCCTGGATGTCCCCTTAGGACCTTTCTGGATAGACACATGGCTTGTGTTTACTCACCAGCTTGAGGCTGGGCCTCTGATGTCACTTATTTCTCTTGGGTTTTAGAGCGCTGTCAGTCGGGTAACCAGCTTGCCCTTGTTCAACTCTGCATTCAACCTGGTCTCATCTGCCTACAACTATACCAAGGAGACGCATCCTTACCTCAGTGGTGTCTGCAATGTGGCTGAGACTGTGGCTGCAGTTGCAGTAGGTAGTGTGGTTGGTGGGGCTCAGCCCATCCTGAACCAACTGGAGCCACAAAGTAAGTTGAGGCTGGAGGGACCCTTTCTAGACAGAGGGGAGTTCCATATGCCTGTTGAGTGATAGCACATTGTTCTAGTTAACTGTAGCATTGGGTGTTCTACTCTGCTTTTGCTAGTAACAGTTTCATGTCCATGTGGGTTCACTGAGCAGCTAAGTTTGGCCTCTGAGCTTAGTGACTTAAAGAAACCACAGACAAAACTCCCTGCTTTTTTTCTATCGCTCCAAGTTAGGAGCATCCCAACTGGTAGTAGCAGTGTTCATCTTGGATATAGCTCAGTCTCTCATCCCAACACTTTTCAACCTTTAAGCCACTTGCCTGACCCACTGGCAGCAAGTACTATGCTCCAATTGGAGCAATGTGCTGCCAACAGCTAGAAAGCTGGGAAGGCAAAATGGAGACTATTTAAACATGCCAAATTGTAGGGTTTGTTCACTTCTTAACAGGACACTGCACACATACACACACCCCACCCCAGAATAGTGATTATTTTTGCTTGCTTTCAGAAGCATGCCCTAAATTGACCGGTGTATGGTCAAAACCCCCTCTCCAAATTGAAGAATAAACTGGTACCTTTTGTCTCTTCTAGTTGCACTTGTAAATGAATATGCCTGTAAAGGACTGGATCAGCTGGAGGAGAACTTGCCTTTTCTTCAACAGCCAGCAGACAAGGTAAAGTAAAGGCTTTTCCTGGAAAAGCCATGGCTTGATCTCTTGCTTGATGGAACTGTTATGGGTACAGAAGAATACGGGGAAGATAACGTTCAGCAGCCCTGCTTTGTTGGGTCAGTCCTTGGTATGGGCTAGAGGAGGCACTGCTAGCTGATAAAAGCTGTAGATATGCCTTCAGCATGTGGAAATGAACATGCCCATGTAAATACAGGTGCACTGACCTCCCCAGCTCTCCCACAAGACTACAAGCACAATTTAGCCATTTGGAAAAGCTACTTCAGGGAGGGAAAACCTATTTCAGGAAAAAATGTATCTTTCTCTGCCTCTCCCTGTTGTAGGTTATTTCAGACACCAAGCAGCTGGTTTCCACCAAAGTGGTATCTGCTATGGATGCTGCCTGTGAGGCAAAAGAAGCAATGGCTGATAAAGTGACCGAAGCTGTGGACCTAACTAAAAATGTTGTTGGGGACAGTGTCAAGCTGACTAGGTCAGTGGTCACCTCCACTGTTAACAGTGCTGTGGAGGCCGCTCAGGGTGCCAAGGACCTTGTGACGAACAAGGTGACCGAAGCAGTAGACCTCACTAAACATATGGTGGAGGACAGTGTTGAACTGACCAAGTCTGCAGTTGCTTCTACTATTGTCAATGCTGTGGAGGCTGCCCAAGGTGCCAAGGACCTCATGACAAACAAGGTGACTGAAGCAGTGGACCTCAGTAAACATATTGTGGAGGACACCGTTGGACTGACCAAGTCTGCAGTTGCTTCTACTATTGTCAATGCTGTGGAGGCTGCTCAGGGTGCCAAGGACCTCGTGACAAACAAGGTGACAGAGGCGGTGGATCTCACTAAGCACATTGTGGAGGACAGTGTTGGACTGACCAAGTCTGCAGTCGCTTCTACTATTACTGCTGCTGTAGGGGCTGCCCAGGGTGCAAAGGATCTTGTGACCAACACAGTGACCGAAGCAGTGGACCTAACCAAAGGAGCTGTTCAGGATGGTGTTGAGAAGACCAAATCAATGGTCACTTCTACAGTCAACACAGCTATGGATGCTGCATATGGCACCATAGCTAGCAAAATAAATACAGCCTTGGAGCAGAGCAGAGAGGCTATCCAGGGGGGTGTGGAGATGACTAATTCAGTGGTGACCAACAGCATAAGCAAAGCCAAGGCAGTGAGCCAAGCAGTGGCAGGTGGTGTGGAATCTGTCTTGGGTATATCAGAAGATCTGGTGGATCACTACCTCCCGATAACAGAGGAGGAACTAGGTGAGAAAATACTTCGCTGGCAGTTGTAAATGCAAATCCTGTCCCACATGACCAGAGCACACCTGACACTGCAGGATTCATCTTCTGAAGGAGACAGGTAGCTCTGAACTTGTCACCAAGCTGGCTGGCTGTCAACACTGACTTGCTACATGGTATGGGACAGAGTTCAAGCATTTGCTAGCTGGTCCTTGCCCATCAGCCTCAAGGCAAATAAACACGTGGGTGCATGCTTCAACCTATCTGTCAAGTCTGCTTATCTGAAGAGAACACATTGAGCAGGGACTAGCCTACCTTTAATATCTGAGCAACTACAAACCTCTACTGTTTACAGAGCAAGCTTCAGCCTTCATGTTTTCCAATGGGTGATCTTACCTCTCCCCTGCCTTACAGCTGGGGGAGTGGAGCACAGCTGCATCTCTGTTCTTGTTTCCTCCAGGTAAACTGGCCACCACTGTCAAGGGATTTGGTATGGCTTCTGTGGAGGAGCAGAAACGGCAACGGAGTTACTTTGTGCGGCTGGGTTCCCTCTCTAACAAAGTCCGCCACCGAGCCTACCAGCACTCTCTGAATAAACTGCAGCGTGTTAAGCAAAGCACCCAGGATACTCTCTCACGACTACAGCTGGCAATAAAACTGGTACAAACAAGCTTTTTCCTCTTTTCCTCCTGTCTGTAGTCTTCCTGCCCTACTATCTGAATGGAAGTTCTTCCATCCTGCACCAGCTGCATGGCATCTTGGATCCCTCCCTGGGAGGGAAGCGCTTGTGCTTCTCTGACTGTGTGTGCTTGCAATACAGCTGTTCCTCTCATTTCTCCCATCAGATTGAATCTGTGAAACAGGAGGTTGGCCAGAAGCTCCTAGATGGGCAGGAGAAGCTCCATCAGCTGTGGGTGGACTGGAGCCTGACCCAACCCAAAGGAAACCAAGTTAAAACTGCCTCCCAAGCAGAGGTATCCCTAGAAGGGTGTATTTTATCAGGCCTCTTGTGGATGGTGTACATCTCCCCTGCTCTGGTAACTGAGCTATATCTCTTTCCCAGCAGGTAGAGTCACGGACTCTAGCTATGCTGCATATCATCACCCAGCAGCTACAACCTGTTTTTGAGAATCTGAAAGCCAGCATCCAAGGCCTGCCCAGCAACATCCAAGAAGCTGTGTATCAGGCCACTCGAAATATCCACAAGCTCCATAGTTCTTTTTCCAGTGCTATGTCTTTCCAGGACCTCTCCAGCACCACCCTGACCCAGAGCCAGGACTGTGTGACAGAAGCCCGAAGGTCCCTAGATGACCTGTTTGAGTATGTAACTCAGAACACCCCGCTGAACTGGCTTGTGGGTCCCTTCAGGGCAAGAGCTAAAGTGTCACGGGATAGCAGAAAGCAGAAGAAAGATAAGGTGACTGATATAAAATCACCCATGTTAGAAAAGGCTACATCCTCAAAGGAAGTGGCTGAGACACCTGAAGAACCAAAGGGAGCAAACAGGATCCTGGGGGAAGGGTGTGAAGTGCTAGAGAAGCTGGAAGAGAAGGCAGAGAAAGACACAGAGGTGGCACTGGCTGCAAAGGAGATAAAAACTAATGCACCAGAGGAAGATCTCTGAAAAATATCAGCCCTTCTGGCCAAGGCTCCCTGGCTAGAACAGCACTTTAACTGTGCATCCAACTGCCAAGAGTGCCTCCTGCTCTCTCGCTGTCCCAGGCTGAGTTTACAGTAAGATGTAGTTTTCAAGGAGACTTGATAACCAAGGTGGGGTGATTCCATGTCTCGATTTACTGTTTTAAATCGTGGTGCTGCACTGAAAGGGAAGATGGGGACCTGTACTTCAGCTTAAGTCAGCCCAGCTGTATGTGTGAATGGCTAATTCTTGCTGAGACAAGTTGTGAGAAAGAAGTGGTCTCAACTTATTTTTAATGTTGAATTTCTTTTTAATTCATCCAAGCTGCAGAGATCTTAGGAGGATGATGCGCTTGACCTTTGATTCCATTTCCCTTCAAATTTAAAAAAGTGTTGCAGACAGGACTTCCTTTTTGCCTGCTGTGCTTCTGGTGAGCCTCAGCCCTGCAGCAGACCAGGAACAGTTGGGGGCAAAGGCTGCTTCTCAAAGAGACACTTTTCCTTATGGATCAGCCAAACACTTTTTATTTTATAGAGCAACGCTTTGCAAGGTGGGATTTTCTTTTAGGCATGCCAATTTGCAGTGGGATTTTCTTGCCTAGTTATATAAATGACTTCAGGGATCATCTCTTTGTCTGTGAGTAACTCCATGCATGAAGCTTCTTGCAGCCATCAAGAAGCTGGCAAATGAGGCAGCTCTTGCCAGGAGTTACTCTGCCATGGTAATAGGATATCCTGTTACTAAAATAACAGGGGAGAGAAGTGTGGGTTATTTCCCCAGCAAACAATGCTTTGTAATCATTCCTAATGTAACTTATTCTGGTATTTTCTGTCCTGGCGTGGTCCCTGTGCTAAGGCTGGAATAACGGGAAGCAGACTTCAGAATAAAGCATGACCTGCATTCAAAGAAATACCCGTCTCCTGTGTGTATCTAAAGCTGCAGCATTGTGCTTCCCTTTAGCCTGAGTGGGTACGAAGCTTGTATTTAACAAATCGCTCCTCTGGGCATCTCGCTGGAGGAAGAAAAATAAATTATTTTAGCAGGTCCCATGTTCTGCCGCAATCTTTGGTAGAAAAGTATCTTTGCTACCTTGTCCCTAAGACTTATGCCTGTACTCCTGGGGCTCAACTGCATCTGCTCTTGATGCTCTTGCTCTACTCTTGCCCAGATCTCCCTGAATCCTTATGTTTCAACGCTGACGCTTTACAGAGGTAATGCCAACAGCCTCTCGCTAGAGGGAAAGGTCGGTTCCTACCCTCGCTAGCTCGGCTTTAATCCCTTCAGGCTCTATGGGGAGCACCCGCTGTAGCTGGCACCAGTGTCGGGGCTAGCGCACTGCCGGGAGGGTCCCGGCCACATACCGGGGAGAGGGACCCATCCCACGGGGAGGGAAGGGGCAGCTCACCCGGGCTGAGACGCTCCTGCCACGGACACCCGAGTACCGCTCCGGGCCGGCGGGCACCCCCTGGGCTCGGTCCGGGCTGCCGCCGCTCCGCCCCGGCCGTGCTCCGCCCCGCTGCTGCCGGGCTCCGCCGCTTCCTCGTGTGTCCGACAGCTCCGGCGGGGCGGGCGGTGCCCGCGGTCCCACGCAGCCCGGATCGCCCCGCTTCCGCCTGCCTACGGGCACCGGGCCCAGCCGGCCCCGCCGCACCAACCCCTCCCGCGGGGAACCAGGACCACACCGGAGGTAGGCTGGCCCCTTCCCTTCCCCGCCGAGGGAGGTCGGAGGAGCCGCGGGAGCGGGTCCCCTGGGGCCCGGCACACGAGGCGAGGCCGAAGGGCTGCGGCCGGGCGGGGAGAGCCAGGAGAAAGCGGGGTGAGTCAGCGGGCGCAGGGGCAGCACCAAGCTGCAAAGGTCTCGGCCGCCGTTTCGAGCGCCTGCTCTCGCCTCGCCTTCCCTTCTGCCGCTGTTTCAATGAGTCAGAAGTTTTCATGGGAGGAGCCAGCAACTTCCGCAGGTTCAGCTCCAGCTCCTTCATTAGGCAATTAGAGGATTTTTATGAGATAGAAAAAAGCAATTTGAAATTATAAACTTTCCCCAGTTGAGAGCTATTTTGGGGCATTTGCCGGTGCTCCCTTTAAATAGGGAAAGCTTTTCCACCGGGCTCAGCCAGCGCCTGCGAGCAGTGATCCTCCCGGCTGCTCACGGACCCTCCGGGAACGCGCTCCGCCACTCCGGACAAGTTCTGCTGTTTAATTTAACCCGGGTCAGAGGCCTTTGGTGAGTGCAAGGGTTTAGCAGGGCTCAGGGATTAGATGTGGACAGAGATAATGTCCACGATTACATTAGGCACCCTGGCACTGGATGCGTATGAGTTACCAACCCTCCTGGCAGGGCACAAGCGATTTGAAAGGGCGTTATTCCTCACGCTTTATTCCTCGACTGACCATCGCAAGGAGCCTGCGGGGCTGCTGGAACCAGCTGCCTGGAGGAGACAGGCACTTGGATTTACACAAATACATTATTAGTTCAGCAATTATTTTAAAATAATTGTAATTAATGGGAAATTAATGCAAAGAACTTGCTCTTTGCTTAATAACAGGGTTGGAATGCATGGAGCAGTGGCAGACCTGCAAGCACCAAAGGGATGCAAAAATACTCGAGACCTGCGAGGGAGAGCCTCGGAGCTCTGCAAGCTCAAGCTCCCCACATCACTATTTCTGAATGTTGTCCTGTGTTCTTCTTGCAGGTCCATCTGGCTGATTCCTCAGGGCAGAGAGATCCCGGTTCAGAGATGAGCCCCTGAGCAGCAAAGCGCTATCGCCAGTGCGGTACCTTAAGTGCGACCAGGGCATCGCAGAGCACCACAGGGAAACAAACCTTCGCTCCAAGTGCCGTAATATGTTTTTTCCATCCATGCTGCTTCAGTCCATCATCTGGGCTAGCAGCTGATGAGATGGCACAGAGCACTGAGCTCCAGCCAAGCTTTGAGGACGTTTTTAATATTTTATCCCAGATCCCACAAGATAAACTCCTTAGCTTCAAACATAAACTGAAGCACTTGATATTTGGGCCCAGCAGCAAATTACTGCAAGCCATGGTCCTGCTTACTCTGGGGCAAGAAGTGGATGCAAGAATTTCTTTGGATGACTTGAGAGATAACCGGGCAGCCCAGTATATCCACCAGACCAAACTGGGTGCTGCAGGAGTGCAGGAAGGTGGGGAGGGTTTGCAGCCTCCCCAGCTGGATGCAGGTGCCATGGCGCTTTTGGCACAGATCTACTCAGTGTTGGCGGAGGAAAAACTGTGCAGTCACGAAGCCATGGACAAAGCCTGCCAGGCTGCCACCAAAGCCCGCAACGCCAGCAGGGAAACGCAGGGGGACACACTCAACAGCATCCCAGGGGAGGACCAGGAAAAACATGGCTCTGACATCAGCATGGGCTCAGGTGACAAATTTCAGACGCTGAGATCTGATGCGGCCATAGGATCTCTCCATACCACCAGCCCAAACTACGTGGTGAGAAGTTCCCCTGTGCAGATTGGATCCAACTTGGACCTCTCAGGCCCACAGACCTTGCGCTCTTTGGGGAGTCCCTCTTTCCCCAGTCACTTTGAGATCAGTCCGTCACCAACAGTTGTTTTTCACACCCAGCCTCCTTCCTCCGAGCATGTCCCCCAGCCCAGCCCACTGTGTGAAGGGAGCACCAGCGGTGCTGGACAGCCTGACAGGGACAGACCGAGCCACAGCCTGCAGGAAACAAGCTGGGCTAGCAGATCCAACTCTCATCCCGGGCAGAACACAGGTGCCGAAGTCCCCCGACCGGAGAAGTTTCTGCAGGTCAGGTCATGTCATCCAACTCTCCCTGTTCCTGAAACACAGCCGCCTGCGCTGGGTGCTGTGAACCAACCTGACGAAAGTAGTGATGTTTCCAGCACAGTGGCAACAGAACCTCATGCACCAAAAGAGAGCACAGACAAAAAACAAGATGAAATGCAATTATCTACAGGTCTTCCTGATGCAAGAGCTACAGTAGATACTGGTTCTGCCCACATGTCCATGAAGGACTCCTATGTTCCAGCAGGCATTTCTTCTAACACTGCATCTGCTTCCATGTCAACATCCCTTCTTCCTCCTACCTATCCCTTCTCCTCAACCTTTCTTCCTCCTATTCAGGAACCTCCTTCCAAGTTATATCCCACTCCCCTCCACTCATCCCCCTCTCCAGCCTGGCCTCCTCCTCCTCCCCAGGCTGTAAAAGCAATGCCCACATCAGAGCCAGATGGTGGAAGGTTCTTCACTTTTGTTGTCCTGCACGCTAGTGAAGATGAGACTGTTGCCCATCGGGTCAAGGACCTGCTGGAGAACATGGGGGTTCCCAACGGTGCCACATTCTGTGAGGACTTCTTCATTGCCGGACGCAGTCGTCTGACTTGCTTCCAGGATGCTATGGAAAACTCTGCTTTCATCATCCTTCTGCTGACCAAGAACTTCCCATGCAACCTGTTTATGTTTCAGACAAACACTGCTCTGATGGAGTCCATCCTGAAACCATCCAAGCGCGATTCAGTCATCCCTTTTGTACCCAAGGAGAACCCCCTGGAGCGGAGTCAGATTCCCAGCATGCTTGGCGGGCTCACGCCCTTGGATGAGAACTCTCCCGGATTCTCCAGGACAGTGCAGAACACCTTTACCACCAGCAGGATCAATGAGAGGAAAGCCATGTGGGACCTGGTGCAGAGAAGGAAACTACAGCTCTATCAGGACCAGTATCAACCATTGCAGAACTTAGCTGCTCTGAACCTTGGCTCCCTTCCCCAGGGGCCTCCATCAGCAACACAGGGGCAGCAATCACCTCGACTGTGGTGTCCCCCTTCTTTGACTGTCCCTCCTGCCACATACCCACCTCCCACTGCTGGTCACCCCACGCCTGCTCAGATGGGTCCCCCTCCTTTCCAACCACTTCATCTCCCATCAGGCCACTACAACATGATGCCAGGTCTGGGAGGCATTGTCATTCAACACGCTCGAATGATTCAGATTGGGAACCACAACATGATGCAGGTAGAAACTGTCACCCCGGGTCCACAGGACAGTGAGGAAGAAACCAGGCAGAATACTTGATCAGAGATGCAGCAGCTCAGCCAGGGCCAGACACTCACACTTGGTTTCAAACCCTAGATTATAGTGATTCTGCGGGGACTGGGACTATTCTTATTCCACTGGGGGTAAAAGGTGCCACTTTCCTGGAGCTCAAGAGAAAATGACCTTTCGTTGGACAAAAGAGGTTTCAGTCTCCTGAGACTGTTTTCCTTGTGCTTATTTTCAAGTAACTGAGAAAAATCTTTTCCTGATTTTCTGAGGCAGATTTCAGGTATTTTTTTTCTGGAAGATTTTATAAATAAATCTTAATTAATTTATTTGTGTTTCTCTGGTTCTTTCCTGTAGAATTAGCAAAGGGGCAGTCAGGGATATCAGGAACAACTGTTCTGTCGGTACCTCTGGGGTGGAGGGGGCTGGGAGATGGCACACCGGGTTTCTATTTCATATTCTGCTGCTGACCAAACCATTGGAGGGAAAATCTTCAGGGGATGCTTTGGGGACTTGCTCTGCCCCCCTGTCAAGGTGCTAAGCATCACAAGGCCCCACCGTTTTCTTCCAGCAATCCTCTTTGCTTGGGATTGCAGAGTTATCCTCATGCCTACGTTGCGTGCATGGTGCCCACCCCTTGCTGCGGCATACCAGCAGCGCCATTTCCCCCGAGCCTCCCGCATCAGACCCAGGAAGGTTCAGGAAATCAACTTCACAGCCTTCTGAGAGGCTGCAGGCCTTTTCCCAGTTCCCCTCTGAAACTAGAGAGAAGTTTTTTGTGAAAGTCAAAATACCCATGTGCCCCTGGAGGTATGGCTGGAAGGAAAGTATTTTTGTATTTAAGAACTCTTTTAGATAATTGAGATTACACACTGGGTAGAAGGCTAAACAAGAATCTTTACAGTAAAGCTGTGTTTGGGAAAGAAAAAAAAAAAGAAGGTGGAATGGGAGGGGGAAACTGCAGAGAATGTCTGTGGAAGGCGAAGCTGCGTGTTCACTCCTCCATTCTTATCTGCTTGTAAAAGGTCAGAGGTGGGACCAGGGCCCCATTAAAGTGGCTGTCACACAGAAACATACCCGGAAATTACTCCACATAGTTATGTTATTGCCTTTGAGGAAAAAGTTTGACGGAAAATCAAAAGCATTGAGCAGAGGATTACAGAAGGGATGGCGAAAGGCCAGGAGTGGGGAGGGGTGGGGTGGGTATTCTGCAGGACTTGGCAAGGGATGTACCAGGCTGAGCTTTAAACTACTGTGCTTTTAACACAAGGAGGGCATCTGAAGCAAAGCCCCAGACCCTACGCTCTTCCTCTGACAGCTTCTGCTGCAGCCGTTTGCCAGCTCTGTCGGCAGAGGTCAGCCCAAAGCCACCAGATGACTAGAAATGGGACTGCTCCCTCTGCGGACCAGAGCCCAGCCAACAGCATTGATCTCTATAGGCAACTCATCCTGCGCCGGGGCCTCTGCAAGCTGCACGGCAGGGCTCGCATTACTCCTCATCCTAGGAAGGAGCCCAAGAGCTGCCAAGTCCTCGTTACAGTGGACCTGGAGGGCCAGTGTGATTGGTACGGGGGGGTGACCCCCTTTCGGGTATTTCTGCAGATGTGTGTGCACTCGTATCACTCAGTAGCTTCCCAGTAGGTTTCAAACAGAGAGGAGTCAGCATGGTCTGGAGCCAAAGCACAGGACTCCTACGCACCATCCTGGATCTGGGATTACCCAAGCTGGGCACTCACAGGGCCTAATTCTGCATTATAGTCTTTGTCCAAGAACCATCCAAGCCTTACCTGCACAGGAAAGACATTAGTAAGTCCTTGAGAAAGGACTGTTCAGCTGACATTGATCCCCTCTCAGGGAGCACTCTGGTCACCAGGCTAAAGCCTGTCCAATTCTCACGCTTCCTCTCTGGCTCAACCTACCTCAAGCTCATTCTGCACCAAGCATGCCCTCCCAAACAAGTACCAGCCTCCTAAATAAAGGTCACTACTGAGACATGAATCCCCAGCATGGAGAAGAGAGCAGAATGGGAGTCTCTCCTTAGTCCTGGCTCCTCAGATGATTGCAAGTAACCGTATAAAGGAAGATAGTCCCCTCCGCCTGCCCCATGTTGAAAGCTGCAACTGCTGCCTTTTTGTTTTCCAGCAGCTTATGCCCCTCAGGAGGGGCAAAGGATGTCTGCAGGACCGAGCACCTTGGGGGGAAACGATGCTGGAGAGCCTGGGCACTGACCAAACTTCAGTGCAAGCTCTGGAGCTCCTGGGCACCACCAGATGTGGGAGCCGAGAGCTGACAGATCCCTCTCAAACCGCAACAGAGCAGTGGCTGTGAGAGTTTTGGATTAAAATCCCACTGAATTTCCTCTTAAGAGACCGTAGTTCCCTTCTCATGGATCCGTCCATAGAAGGTCTCTCTGCCTCCCTCACCTCAAGGCGGCTCAGCTCCTCCTGGACTTCCTTGGCTGAGAACTAGCACAAGACACCAGGCTCACACAAATCAAAGCCCTCTCTGTCCCGAGCAGAACAAGACCCATGTAAAAGCACTGCTATTTAAAAGCTGCCATCAGTTGTTGGCTTCCAGCTTTGAAACAGTTCAGCTTTTAACTTCGAAGGACCCAATGACAATGGATTAACTCATTCACTCTTTATAGAGTCTGCTGGAAGTATCCAAGTGCTTGGATTCCTTCTATTTCCCTATTTTCTCTCCTCTACGTCACCTTTATTTGAATAGGTGTTGTGTTACTGCAATTCCTGTCACACTGCAGTTGTTGCTGTACAGCCACTGGGACAGCCCCTCCCCTTGGGAGAAAACATATACATTGCTCCTTCCCCAGCTCTCCCGCTTTCTATAAATAAACAGCATGAAACCTGGTCAACTGGAAGCTGCTCTAGCTTGTAAACAACCTTAACACAGTCACATCAAGTTTGCTCGGAGAAAGGGAGAGGGACAGACATGGTAGCAGACTGTAAAACATTGCAGGGTTGAGTTTTGGAGGTTTTTTTAAGCTTACAGTGTGCGGAGGGCCAAGAGGCTCAAAGGTTATTGGGCACAACTTCCACTTAAGAGCCACAGCCCTGCTCTAACCGTGTCAGCAGGTTCACTCTGCCCATATTTTCAGGGCCCTCTTTGCTGTTGCTCCCCCTGCAAAGGAAGCTTTGCCACCAGGGCCTTGTTTTCACCAGGATGCACGTGTGCCTGTGACCCCCTCGTTCTTCCCCAGTTTCTCTGGGAACCTGAGAAACGCTGATACAGCATCCCTATCTTTATGGTCTAGGCCGCTTTCTTTGCAAACACCCATCTTATGGCATTAGGAGGTTCCAAAGATGTCCACAGACAGGCACCAGCAACCAGCTCCAGGAAAACCCCAGTGAATTTCTCACCACTTTTGCATTTCTAAAGAAACCTGTATGGGAGGCTTTATTGTCAAGAGGGCCAATTGCCAGTATTGGGGTGAAAAAAGCACATCTTAGGTTTTTAAGAAATGAATAAAAGGCAGACATTTTGTTCGTGGCAGTTTACAGAAGGGCTCCTGGAGAGCAGACACCCACCCCAGTGGAAAAAAACCTCTGCGCTCTGTCCAAGATAATTATTCAGATAACAAAATCATCACTGAAATGTTTCACTGCTCCCCACAAATCCTTGTTTTGCACCACATACTGGAACTGGCCCAGACAACACCTACAATAAATAAGCAACGTTCAAATTCATGCAGGGATTTCTCCCACCCAGTAATTACTGTCAACATTTAATCGGTGGGCCCTTACTATGTAATTATACATTATTTGTGTGTTAAAAAAAGAAAAAAATTAAGGCCCTTTTCTATCACATGAAGTATTCTCCTCCTTGAGACTTTTGTACATGAGTGGATCCCCCAGCTACCTGATCACAAGATCCCAGCTCCAGAGCTGCTGTGGAACAAGTCCCATCTCATCCCTCTCCTCCGAGCAGCTCTGTGTGCGGGATGGGATTGCATCCGAGACCACCAGTCAGGAACCATCAGCCGCTGCCTTAGTCCCGAGGCTATCCAGTTCCTTGTACCTGCAGTGGCAGCTGTTCTCCTACGTACATGAAGATTGCCTATAGCGTAGCAGTAGTATTTTGATGGGAGAAGCACATCCCACTGAACTGCAGAAGCTGCTTAAATGTCGTGTCTGGTATTTGCAAAGCAAACAGAAGGCAGCAACACTGATCAAACTGTCAAGAATTATTTTTAAGGATGGAGCAATCAATGAAGGGACAAACATTCAAATATTTTATCCATCCTCTCCTGTCCTTCCTGAGGAAGGCCGGACATTTTCAGAAATGTAAATTCTTGTGTGGAACTAACTCCAGTACCTTTAATTCCTCTGCCTGCTTTTGACCTCCCACTGTCAGCTCCAAGATTGAAAAACAAACTGATGATACCCACACTGCATCCCCCTTTCTGCTTGCTGTGCCCACAGTCCCAACTGTGTAAAAGGCAGGGAATATCTGAGTCAGCAGAGTAGCATCCTTTTGCACTGTTTCATTTACATCAAAAGATAAGACCAAGTATATAAAGAGAGGTGTCACTTCGCTGTCAGTGTTACCCTTTTTCAGGGGAAATATTTGCAATTGCAGTACAGATTTAGCTGTTCCCAGGACTAAATTCAGATGAAATGAAACAATCACGTCTGTTGATTGCAAACGCCCAGTAGTTCCATACCCACAAGTGTACCGTCCCTAAGAAACAAGCTGAAAATAGAGGCTTACCAGCAAGAAGTCCAAGGCACTTGCATTCTAGCAGCCATTTTTTGTTTTATTATTTAAAGTTAAGAGCGCTCATTAGCTCACAAATTAACAAATTCCATTCCTGCAGTTTAGTTCAGGTTTCAGCCAAAAGGAGAAAAAAAAATAGAACATAGCTAAACTAATTCTGCATTTTACATCTCAATAAAAGTTAAACCTCCTTGCTTTATAAATAAATGTTATAGTTAACACTGCAAAAATGTAATGGCAGATCTACAATATCTTTAAGGGACAGAGAGCACTGGATTATTGAGGCATATGGATATGCTGGTTTATAAATACAAGTACAGAAGCTTCAGTAGCATAGAGTGCATGGTTGTTTATCAGGGTTCTGCTCTCCCAGTCCTGACCTTTCCCAAAGCTCAGAGGCAGCTGCTTCACCCCCAACTGTGCTTTCCACTCTGCCTGGGGCCAAGAAATGAGCCACAGGCTGCCAAAGCCCAGTCACTCCCCCTGCAAGAAGATAAAACTGCTGGAACAGCATCATGTTTACCAACACTGACTGTTTACCACCAAGGAGGGTTCTGCTAATGGAAGGAAATGCCTACCCTGAGACTACAGATTTAAAGAGAAAAACAAGTTGCGTGCAGATCCTAATTAAAGAAAGGAGCTTGCCCAAATAGTAGCCAAATGAGATTTCAAATTCGATCTCTGAAGTAGCACCATCCTCGGTAAAGTTGCAAAAAGAATCAAAAGCCAAAACCAGATGCTAACAACTCATTCCATGTAGGTTTTCAGAATGGGATAATTAACAGAGCCCAATCAGTTGATACTAATAAACCTCAGAAGAACAAGAAGGCACCTTTAACTGCGATTTCTTTCTTGCTTCTTCCTTCAGACCACCCTCGTGCAAACATGCCACGAACACTCACTTGCTGTAATAACCCCCTCAAGCACCACCCATGCTACAAGTACCTCCCAGCCTAGAGTGCTTGCAAGAGCACATCCTCAACGATGGTGCCAAGTGCACCGGTTTGGCTCCGACACCGGGCCACATCGACCCTGTACAGCTCAATCCCCGCTGACCTCTAGAGCTGAAGGACCTCTGCGCGGGGAAGGGAGTGAACACGTGCAGAATGGGCAAGCTAAGGGCCTGAACTCCACATTATTATTTTGGTTTTAAGGTAGCAGTTTTTCCTCCCCATTCATAAAAAACCAACATCTACTGATGTAACTATATAACCAGAACTGACCTTACTACATCTTACAGGATTGAAGAAGTCTTGCAGCATAGATAGGGCCTGGCTCTAAAAGAGAAAAAATAACCCAGCTTTATGCACAATCATTGAAATCTCAGGCCTTTAACACCACTTGCTACTTGGCCAACCAAGGGAGAGAAAAAACGTCCTCAGCATACCCAGCCCTACTGCCATGCAAGGCAACTACCTCAGCAGAGCACAAGCCACTCGGCCGTTAGCCTTGTACTGTACCAAATCTGAGAAGGGAGTGGGGAAAGAATTAGTTGGAAGGTATTTTATTCCTCGCTTGCATTCCTATCTGTTTGGTATTTGGGATGGGAAGGGCTAGAGCACGTGTGACATGTAGCTGCTCCAAAGCTTAACGCTGAGTTAATCCAGCACTAATGGGAGAAGCAGCAGGTCCCAGGGAATCTCCATTTTCCTTCCTTCTCAGGACAAGACGGTTGGCATGGGAAAGGGCAGGGGCTGCGGCCTTCTCTGGATACAGTGCACTGGAGATATCTGGTACCTGAAGATGACAACAAGGAGGGACTGCCACGAGCTCTCGAGCCTCCTCCTCCCCTAGCCCTGTGCACACCAGCTTGATGGTGACAGATGAGGACAAAGCTCGCAGCCCATCTCAGCACGGCGACAGCCTTCAGCACCTAGGCAAGGACGGCCCAAGATCTCAGGCTGCACTACCTCTGCGGGGTGAAACAGGTGACAGGAAAGGCTGGGGACTTCAGCTCTCCCGCCCTAGTGCAGTTCAATGAAGGCTTCCAGCTCCTCGGGGATGAAACCCTTGTAGGGAATCTTGTGCTTGTCCAGGGCGCGAGCAGCAAGGCACTGGAGGGTGATGTAATTGAAGGGCTGCATCATGCTCTTGGTGAGCAGCTTCTCATCCAGCAGCTCATAAGCAGTCTGCTTGAAGGCATTGGTGGCGTCCATATGGGCTCCAGCCTCCATCAGGGCACTCATGATCAGCGGGCAGTTGTTGCGGGCAGCAACATGCAGCGGGGTGTTGTTGTCATAGTCACGGCTGTCGGGGTCAGCCCCGCACTCCAGAAGCAAGTTCACAACATGCAGCGATGGGAACTTGCCCACGGGATAACGTCCCACTGTTGTGGTATCTTTGTCCACGGCCATATGCAAAGGAGTGAAGCCGTTCTTGGCGCGCGGGCTGCACTTTAGTAGGCGGTAGATAGTCTGGCGCTTCTGGTGTTCCTGCTCCGGGGTGCACTCCACCTTCTCCAGCAAGAAGACGAGGTGGAGGATAATGGCCAGTGTCTTGGTGAACTGCGCTGAGTCAACTACAGGGTCCTTGCCGTGCACGAGAGCCCTCTCCACCTCCCGGACCCCTTTGCTCAGTACTCCCATGAGGTCAGAGAAGCCCAAGTGAGTAGCTAAAGTGCCTTTGGAGCGGTCCTGAAGCACATAAGAGAAAAGCTCAGCAAAGGAAAGGAAACTGCTGGCAGTCATCGGGCTGAGAGGCTCCAGGTTGCCTTGCTGCATGTCCAGAGCATACTTCCACAGGTTAATGCAGCGCTCAAAGTTGCCGGAGTCAGCATAGACTGCTCCTCGGTAACGGATGTAATAGGAAGTGTCTGGGTGGGAAGGACCCAAGATGCGCTCTCTGATCAGCAGTGCCTGCATGCGCATCTCATCTGGATCAGTAATCAAGGCTTCCAGTTCCTCCAGCGAACTCACTTCCCGGGAATAGTCATAGGCCAGCACCAGCTGCCGGGGCTCAGGTTTAGGCAGGTATTGCCCGCCCTCACACCGAAGCTCCATCGCCCTTCGCCAGTATTTGTGGGCTCCCAAAAGGTCACGTTTCTTATCCACAAACGTGGCACCCAGCAACTCCAGTGCTTCCACAGCAGCCTCTCGAGTGCAGAACACGTTAGGGACCTGCTGTTCATCCTGACTGGAAGCTGAGGCACAACATCTCTCACACGCCTCTTCACCACAGCCCTGAAGAGTTTCCTTGTCAGCACTGCAGCACCTCTGATGGCTCCCACCTGATGCACAGGTCCCGTTTTGGTTCCCTGCAACCTCCTCCTCCTCCTGCTGCAGCCCTCCTTGGATGAGGTACTCCACAATGTTGGTGTGACCAGTGACACTGGCAGCTAGCAGAGGAGTCATGCCATAGCCATCTTTCTCCATGCGGGCTTTGGAGCGGAGCAGTAGCTGCAGGATCTCCAGGCTGCCGGACTCAGCGCAGTCATGCAGGGCCGTATTCCCCTTCACGCTCCGACGGTTGACATCAGCCCCTTTCTCTAGCAAGTAACGTGCAATTTCCCGGTGCCCTTTGTAGCAAGAAATCATCAAACAAGTGTGTCCATGCCGGTTGGCTACTTCCAGGTCAGCCCCGCGCTCCCCAACTAAGTAGCGCACAATCTCCAGGTGCCCATCGAAGCAAGCAGCCCGCAGTGGCGTGGAGTTGGTCAGCGTGGTCTGGTTCACTGACGCGCCATGATCCAGGAGGCTGCGCACCACCCCCAGGTGCCCGGCAGCAGAGGCTGCCCAGAGCGGCGGTGCCCCCTCGATGGTCTCCCCATCGAAGTTGACCGAGCCTCCCTCCTCCACACGGGCGCCGCAGTGATCCAACAGGTACTCCACCACCTCCAGGTGCCCGTGCCGGGCGGCGATCAGCAGCGGGGTGCTCCCTCCCCCGGGGCCATCGCCCCCGCCCGGTCCTGCCGTTAGGGCCTCCAGCTCCTCCCGGCTCCGGCTGCCCAGCAGCTTCTGCAGCAGCTTCAGCTTCCCATCGCGGGCCGCGTTGTACACAGCCGTGCGCAGGTCCATGGCGACGGGGGCCGCGGCGACTGCACCGGCCACCTGGCCATGGACCGGCTGCTCCTCCACGCCCCCAGCTCGGCCCGGGGGAGGAGATGGGCGAGGGCGGCCCCCCCAGAGGGAAGAGCCCTGCGGGGCCGGAGGCGCCCGGCGAGACACCCCTCACCTCAGCACAGCAACCTTCAGTCTCTCCGCCCGGCCGCCATCTTAGGTTGTAACGCGAAACAAAATGGCGCCCGTACAGACCCAGGAGCGGGGTGGGAGGAGGACGATGGGAAATGTAGTCCCGCGCCCGGCCCGGCCCGGCCAACCCCCTGGGAGCGGCTCCCCGGAAACTCGGTTTCCCGGCAGGCAGCGGGAAAGGGGCGGCATCCGGAGACCGCTGGCCGTGCTGCAATCCCGCGCGGGGGTACCCTGGGAAGTGTAGTCCTGCTGCCTCCGGAAGGCAGCCCTTCCCCGGGCAGCCTGGCAGCGCCGAGACTGCATTTCCCAGCGCGCACCGCGCCGGGTCACCGCAGGGGCTGCTGGGGCAGGGAGCGGGATGGCTCCTTGGGGCAGCAGCGCTGAAGGGGGGGCCGGGCCGGGGCTGGGTGGAGCGGGGGGGACCCGGGGTCGCTCGTACTTAGAGCGGCTGAGGCGAGGCCTGGCGCTGGTGCCCGCAGCTCTCGCAGGGAAACAAGACCGGCCCCGACCCACGGCCTGGCTGCCACCGGGCTGGGGCCGCGGGCGCTGAGGGATTCGGGCCCGGGGCGGGAGGGAGCGGAGCCAGGTGTGAGATGGGGCCCAGGGACGGGGAAGGGACCCTGGTGCGGTGCCAGGGCGCCCTGAAAGCCCGGGGAAGGTGACCCGGGATCGCCCTCTGCGCGAAGCAGATGCGGCCAGGGCTGTAAAAAGCTTTTCTATAACTTTACACCGTGTGTTCGTTTCACGGGAGGTTTTATTTCCATTAAATTCCTTGAACCGATTGAACTTGAAAATACAATAGCTACACAGCGTTCTAGTACAGCAGTCGTCTGATGTGGGTTTAATTGTAGCGAATCAATTGGGTTTGGTAGAACACTTTACAGCTTTTCTGCCTGGGACAAGATAGTGCGAAGGTAGCAACGCCTGGTCCTTAACAGCAAACACAAATTGATTTATTCCCTTTAATCCCTGCCATAGGACAAGATGTACAGCTTTCTCCATTCCTGAATTATAATACATGGCTGGAGCGAGGGAAAAATATGCAAGGCAATAAATAGCCTAGCTTAGATGAGCGAAGCTTTAGTTACCAGAACCTATTTTTAGGGCATAAGTTGAATTTAAGTGGCTCTAATCTTTATATGGGGAATTGGCACTGGGTTTCTCCTGTTGTATTTTATTTATAGCTGTTTCTTCTCCTTTCCAGGGAAATAAGATCAGCCTCGTTATTTCCATTATTATTATTCTGTCATTATTCAGTCTGTCCATCCGCCCGTTTAGGTCTTGTCTGGAATTACCTAGGATTATCCTGCTAATGCATGTTGCCTTCATGCAGAATATCATTTTTTGTTGCTAAGAAACTGCTTTTGCATAACAGACAGCGTGGGCCTAATTTTCACTTCAGCAGCTGTTAAAGTCAATGTGAGCAGCAGGTGCTGAGCGCTCCCAAGAGCCCGAGTGTCTGTGGCAGGATTCCCACACAAGCTCTGATTGTGCGTGCGAGCATGTCACCTACGTGTGCAATGTGCTCAGGGACACAGCGGCTGAAAAGAAAAGGAGCAAAAGTGTCCTGAGCATCTCCAGTGCATCCGTGCTGTGTTTCCTGCACACGGGGACAGGAGGAGCAGCTGTGTATGTTGGAATATTTGCTAGGTGGGAGTATTCCCATATCCCCTCTGCACGCAGATGTGCGAATAAGTAAGCTAAAAATTGTCGTCTTGTAAGCAAATAGCAGTTAGCAATGAGTTTGGGCACTTGTGGTCCATTTTAATATTAATGTGTCAGCCTTCACGTGCATGTCTGTGTGCAAATACCTAACGGGTGAGCGGGCTGCGTGTGCGCGGGGCTGTGTACCTGTACGCGTCTCTGTCCCCCCTCACGAACACCCACGTGTGAAATCCACAGCACTTAGGCTGTTTATGCTGCAGGTCAAGGCACAGACACGGTGACATTTCCTCTCCCTGCTGGCTCTTTCATGTTGCTATGGTGATCAGATCCACTCACATTTTTATCTGAAGTATCTATTAACTAAAGCTTCCTATTAATTTCCCTTCCGTAGAACACATTTGGAATTCACCGGAACACCAGGTAGGCTTTTTAGGTCCCAAATTTACATCAGAACCTGCCCCCAGTTCTCGGGTGGGCTGTCAGAAACATCACAGGGTAGAAGTGCAGATGATGAAAATGTTTTCTTCCATGAAAAAAGAAATTGCTTAGTAATAAGAGAGAGAATAAAGAGTACAAGGAGTAGTGTCACAACAACCTCTCCCTGTAGATCCGTGAATACGAAACGTACTCGAGCTGTAAATGGATTATTTGGTCTGGGGAGTCAAAGGCAGCCGAACATGAGGGTGGCTGCGCCGCTCGCCTGGGGCAGACGGGCTGTAACTGCAGCAGCCAGAAGGATCCGGGGCAGGATTTTGACTGAGGAGCAGAAACCAAAGGCGCTCTGGTTCCTCCTGATCAAATTCCTTTGTCACATTGGTTCTCCTGCGTCCTTCGGTTTCTCTTACTGAGGTCACCACCAAAAGAATTAGTGTCCCAAACCAGGACGGCACGGTGATGGAGACACCAAAGTCTGTCTGACTGACGTCAGAGGTGCGGCTCCTTCTACGGACACAACAATCGGGAATAAAAGATCTGCCAGTGTGTAACACCCCATCTAAAAGTGTGACTGAGTGAAGCATCGCTGTGGTGGGCAACGCTGCGCAGGGGTGCTTCCCGTGTGCCCCCCCGAGCTCAAGCTGCCAGGAAACCTTCCTGTGCAAGTGGCGGCTGCGAGCGATGCCGGGTGGATCTGAACGCCTGGGATGGAAACGAAGGGCTCAAAGCTATCACGTCCCACATCTACAGAATACGGCCTCCACGAGGCCCTGGAGACTCCTGTGAAGGTTTTGTAGGGTAATGCAGATAAAGCCCCAGCCAGTATTTTGAGAATATAGAGGGAAATTAAATACCCACCAGAGGAAGGGAAGGTAAAAAATGAGACGTTTTGACAGAGCTGCCAGACTGTGTGGCAGGAGGGTTAATTTTTTCGAAACTGCCATTTCATACTCCCTTTCAGACAAGCTGAATTACACGGTACTGGCTGCTGGAGGAGTTGCATAATTTTCTTCACAGCAATAATGACAGGGTACTTAAAAAGCAAGTGAATGGATGGCTGAAGTACCGGGCAGGGACTTAAGAAATCCAGGCTGAGACCTCACCTTTGCTAGAGACTCCTTTTGTGACCTTGCACTGGTCATTTAATCTTCCTATGTCTTATTTCCCTGCCAATAACATGGGAATAATAACTATTCTTTATCTGTCTTGCTTATTGAGACTGCAAACTGAGTTTATGGTTTGCATCTTCTGTGCTTATGGGGCAACCAAAGCCAAAGAGCTTCAATTCTTGTTAAGGTGTCTGAGACAACCGTAATATACAAAGTAGATAATAATAAAAGGGTTTGGATATATGATTTGGAACATTTTTAGCATGAAAAGCTCAATCCATTGTTCCACACCTCTTGGAAGAAGTTTGGATCTGCACTAAGACTTCATCAAAAGCATATAAATACATAATTTAGGATCTAAGTCCAAGCTGATATACTGAATCCCCAAATTACTTCTGAAACTGTGAGCAGATAATTTAGATGCTTGCAAAATTTTCTGCAAGGTCTTTGTGCTCGGTGTGTCTCTGCATTAAGGGTTAGCAGCAGACTGAGTCGAGATCCTCATTTTTTCAAAGCTTAAATTTAGGTTTGCAGGCAGCTGCATGCCAAGTTTTTATCAATCTCTTCAGCTTTTAGGGGTTTGTCTGATTTCCAGAAGTCAGAGGAAGCTGACTTCTTGCTACTGGGTCCAGTGAAGATAACATCTCCTGTATAGTTAAGCAACTACATGAGAAATTTGCTGTACAAAGGGAACAATTCTAAAAATAGCGAGAAATGGCACCATGACATTAGCAGGAACAATGACCCAATACCCAACTTGCTGCAGGGGCTTTTGTCCTATAACTACCTTCATCATTAAGGCTTGTGATGACATTATTTTCTGTGCTTATATAGGGCATGAGGCCACAGCTACCTGGAAGGAAGGATTTTGATCAGACTGCAGAAGATGAACAAGGGGGAGAGGCGTGTTGGGTAACACTAAATCAATGTAGTTTCATTTACATTAGACACCAGCCTGGCAATTTGAACATTAATGGATGCACTGCTGCCCTCTGAATTTTGGTAGATTTAATATATCAGCAGGGGAGTAAAAGGGAAGGGGAGTGTGAGTCGTTCTTGCTTATGATACATGGATCTTTTCTTTCATGCGTCATCAAAGGACAGCAATTTGTACAGTTGTTAAATTCTTTTGGTAATAGATTTCCTGGGATAAGCGTTGCTCTGCTCCTGCCTCGCCAATTAAGATGATAAGAGCAGTAGTATCTTTGGATCTCTCCCTCTCCCAAACGGAAAGGACAAAAGACTGGCTCTGAGGCGAATGGCAAGGTAGGAGGAGCATCAGATTGGACCTAAGCCTTAGGCTCAGTTTGGTTTTGTAGCCTTAGGCTCAGTTTGCTTTTGTGGAGCCACCAGTTGCCTTTGCGTGTTTTGGCAAGTCGTCACCTCTGTCCCCTGCCACAGTTTGGGGTAACGCGTGGCCACCTCGAAGGACCTGTGATGGAGTAAGGTGCTCAAATACAAAAACAATGAGGGACATGCAGACTTCTAGATAGATGGAGAACTAAGTTAGCCGTCTTCCTAACAGGCAAGAATCACTAATTCCCTTCAAGAGGCACCAAACGAGGCAGAGACTGACATAAGACGTTGCAACGGGTCGATAGACACGTAGGAAATAGTACCTGTTCAATTCCAGCTGCAAAGAAAGAAGTTTTAGGACCCACTAAGAACCTGGATGTTATTGACTGGTTTCAAGGACTGTGACGTATGTTTGTAGACTGCAGCGCACAGAGATCTGGAGGTCAGTGGGCTGTCTTTGCCCTGTAGACATCTGCTGTAGTGTGCTCTGGTGCCCTGCTGCACCAATTGCCCAAGCAGGGTTCTGTTTTCAGCCTAAGTGACCCAGCTGAAGGTAAAGCCAGAAGGACTTAGGGTCCTAAATCACATGTGTCAGAATAAGAACGACAAATGTGCAGTGCTGAGCATATCCTGTCTAGGTTAAAAAACCAAACCAAAACAACAACCCCCCCCAAAAAAAACCCCAAAAACAAACACCAGAAAAATGGGTTACAGCACCAGCAGCTCAAATTATTAAAGACATTTCAGTACTTACCTTTACCACTGGCCTCAGCAGGATTCAGGAGTTTCATTTTCACACCTAAATACTTTTGCGAATAGAGGCTCTGGGTGTATTGAAAATTTGCTTTTTTCACGTTTTAAAACCCTGTCGGAAGCAAAGGGCTGGAGTTTCAGAACAATCCCCTCTGGGCATCGGGGTACGAGCAGGGTCTCTGCGTGCCCCGCAGACCTCCGTGCTCTCAGCACCGGCATTTGAGTCCTAACCCTGCCACCGATTTGTTGTGGGGTCTTTGAGTGAGACACTTCGCTTGACAGTTGATGTGAAATGGTTTGACGTTAAAGCGGTGAGCGCGGTGCTTAGGGAGGGCTGCCGGGGGCTGCAGGATGAGCCCTGCAGCTTGGTTCTTCATGGACACGTCTGTCGCTTCCCTCAGAGCCCAAACTTGATTAACTTCAAGGGGATGGGAAACAAGGAGCAGAATAAGTCACAATACGACCTCCGGCGTCCCAGAGCACTTAAATACATACTCAGCTTTCAGCTCCGGAGCAGCTGCATTGCAGCCAGGGCTCTCCGTGGCAGCTGGACCACCGGTCTGTGGCCCAGCCCGTCTCCTGGCAGCGAGGGTGCAGGTCTGTGCTGTATGGCAGGCTATGATTTGTTGTCACCTTTGTAAATCAGAACAACAAAATCACTAGTCTTCCACGCAGAGCCAGACCACCGAGAGCAGCGCTTCCTCCTTGGGGACATCCTCCTCCATGTCGCCTTCTGTTACCCTTCCGTGGTCGTTCTCGTTCCTTCAACACTCGTTTCTCATTTCAGGGATGGATGCTGCCCTTCGCGGTGCAAAACCCCCCAGTGTTCTTTGTGAGACTATGTCAAATCTCACTATAATCGTCTGTCTGATTTTGTGACCGTACCTGGGAGTTTCTGCTCCATTTTCTCACTCAGGAGACTATATACGCCTATAAAAATTTGGATAATGTTTTTTCAAGAATATCAGGGCTCAGCAGGGTCTCCTTTTTCCTTACTCCCTGATAGACTTCTCCAGGAGAGCTCTGTCAACCTGTCTATCTCTCAGTTGTATTTTGGTCTGGCTAAAATAAGCAAATGCAATGTATACTCGGGGATGCTAGAGAAAAGGAATCAGCAAAGAAAAATATAATGATAGTGCCGAGTTTCCTGGAATCCTACTGAGAGACTGATTTAAGCCAGAAAAACAAAATCTTTTTGCTTTTTCCTTTTCTCTGAATTTCTTGATGAGCAATCTTTATTTCACCCCAGGTTTAGCTTTGCTTCCACCAGCCAGCTTTTTTTCCCCCCCTGTTAATACCTCGCATACGGCGAGAATAAGGTGCGAAAGGACAATGCTGGCTCACATCCACGGAAAGGATCTTTATTCCTTTCGACCGCCGTTGTCCGTGTGAGGCTTACTTACCTCAGCCACAGAAGTCAAACAAGGGACGGCATCCTTCCCGTCTTCAAGCCAAGCCTGTTAAATGTACTTTTGTAAGCAGTTGTAAAAAAAAAAAAAAAAAGTGTGTGGGGGGAGAAACAAAAGTATTGACCTCGGCTCTGCAGAGCTGCTGCGGTGAAAGGCTCCTTTCATCGGTGGAGAAAGTGTTCAGCAAAAGGAGAGGGTTTGCTGCTGCTGCCAGAGGTTGTGCCCCGTGCAAGCTCACAGAGAGCCGTCCGGTCCCTCCCTCTCCCTTTCTCTCTTTTTTTTTTTTTTTTTTTTTAACATATGTGCTTTCTATGGACACTTTAATCAAACTCCAGATGGGTTGTTTCAATCTGGGGATTTGTGCTGCTCGGGAGATAACAGCCCATTGTGCTAGCCTAGGTAGCAAGTGTGTTTGTGATAGCTAGAGCTGATAGCAGGAGATGTCCAGGTGGTCTTATTTAACAGGGGTATTAGTGATCCTGCCATTGTCCAGGAAAACAGATAACACTGCGGTCCAGGTGTTACCCTACACCGTGTTTGAGTAATGATATTGCCAACTGCTGATTGCTACCTGCATCAAAAAGAGACCAGACACTGCAGACGGGTGATGTTTTCTCTTGCCGTCATCCCCAAACTTCCCGGGGTTCGCTGTTCAGAGTGCAAAATTTCATCTGAATATGAAGTGTAACAGTAGTGAGCACACACCCCTTGCTCACGCTGACTATCTGATACCTGCCTCTTCCTGGCCCGGGCTTGGATTTCCTGAACAGAGGCGTTTCCTCTAAACCATCGCGTATTTTCCTCTCTGCCCTACCACAGAGCGTATCAAATGAAAACGCTTTGGGGAGCGAGACAATTTTTATATATAGGCTGGCCGGGACAATTCAGTATTCTGCCAAGGATAATTAGAAGAGAGAATGAATTGTAAAGATGAATGGGCTTGAGAGAGAGAAGATAGTTTGGGAATTGCTAGCCTGGGCTGTAATTTCGGTGACAAGAACACGTTACAGTTGTCGTTCTGGAGCGACGCTGCCCAGCACAGTGACACACCAGGTCCAGGAGGGGATTTGCCACGAATTATTGCTAGACAATCAGGTAATAATCAAGTTAGAAGAAGTAACTGCTTAGCTTGAGCAAGGGATGAGGTCCTCGGCTGCTTTTACACACATGCATTCCCATTTTGGAGTGAGGTATTTAGCAGAAAACATGAATCCCAGGCTCGGAAGCGCGCGAGACTTTTGTCTAGACTTCACGTAGCGCGATCTGTCTCTGTAGGGCTGTATTTCTCAATGTGATATTTTTCAGGAGGACTTGTACTTTGTCCCAGAGATTTCAAGATTGTGGAAGCTTATGGCTCCTTGTAACCATGGTAGATGAAGCCCATGGTGCTGGGAGGCCGCTGTAGTTTCTTCGTAATTGTTTGTATAGATGGGATCTAAACTTAGCTACAGAACATGGTGCAAAAAAAAACCTGGTTAGACCAAGTGGGGACTCAAGAGCTTAGCCTCCAGCTATCTTAGAAGAGCCTGGCTCATCACGGAGAGATCCCCAGCTGCACTTCCAGGCTGTAAATTAAACAAACAGTATTTCCTATATACCAGACCACAGGGATGGCAGAAAGAACAGTGTGGCCTTATTGCTGTCATTTCCTTTGGTTTCAATCTCTGTCCTCTGCCCCCCACCTCCGTCTCAGACTGGTGGTGCCCACTTTACCCGATTTGTTATTTATTACAACGGTTTAAAGAGAGGCAGGGGGAAAAATGCTCGGTGCAAATTATATTTTGAGCTGTTGTGCTTTGCCTCTTTGGCGGATAATAAATCTCTCTGGCAATGCTCCTCTGTATAGGATTTGTCATTAAATGCAATTAAACAAACCCTGCAGGTGTCCATGATCAGGCCTGCAGCAGCCCATTCACAACTGCAATGTTATTATCATCCTGACAACAAAACACCAGATATTTCCTGAGCTCCTCTGATCGATGAGCTTGCCTGACTTGGAACTGGAGGGAGGAGAGAAGGGGGGAACAGAGTGGTTCAAATGCTCTTTAGACTTATTGATGGAAAAGTCAAAAAAGCTGCTCAGCAATCAGGGAAGGTGGAAAGAGAAAAAGGCAGAGGAACAGGAGGGCTGAAAGGAAAAAATGAGAGGAGCGTTTGGGAGCAAAAAGATAGAAATGAGGCAATATATCATGTGGTATCCAGCTACCCAATGATTTTGTTAAGGCACAAGTCTAGAATTTAGGAGGCAAGCAAGGTACTTTAGGTATGATTCTTCTCATGCAAATTCAGCCTATTAACAGTTAGGCTTTTAGTGGCAAGTGAGTCATGTCGGCTCCCTTTGCAGTCGATGCAAAAATTAATCTCACCCTAAGACACAACTTGACCAGTGGGTTGACTCGTTGTCCAGAGATATCTGTCTCCGTTAACTGTAGCCGAATGGTTGGATCAGATACTCAACTAATTGCAAATCCCACCTGTAACAGCCAAAGGAATTGGCTTCTGCTGAATGCGTGTTCCTTTCTATCTTCGTGCACAAGGAGGCATTTCCTGGCACAGCTAGCAGGAGAGCAAGCTACAGAGGCATCGCTAATAGTATTTGTAGAAAGCAGATGCAACAACATTTACGCCAGAATTGTTGTGCACTCTGACAATCGGGGAACGGGGAAAAAAAGTCCTGTGGTTTATGTCAACCATCCCAGGCAGCCTGCAGAGTATGAAGGTCAGGGATTCACAGGGGACTGGCTGCCATCAGGTCCAGTGAGAGAGAAAATTTTGCAAACACCAGTCAAATTATTCTGCTTGAATCGTTTGCTCAGCTCAGCCTCAGGGTGCTCTCAGGATGAACCTCTTTTCTCTTCCGTCCTCACCCCAGGAATCCTGGTTTAGTCCAGCTGACTGCTGGGGCACGCTCAGAACTGCAGTGACAAGGGATAGCGTATGCTGCTAGACTGACTCCCTTTAGGGACGTAACCGAGCAGGCTTCAGTCCTGCGCGTGCGTGTGTAGAGTGTAAGGGATGGCCATTTACTTTACAAAAAAATAAAAGCTGTTGTCGGGGTCTTTGACTAATTATGCAAAGGCGATGTGCTAAGGCTTTATAGCCCCGTCTGAAGTGCCCAGGAGGGCAAACGGCATGGAACCGTGTTCGCTGGCATCAGAGCTGGAGTTGGGATGACGGAGCCAGGATTTCTGCTATCAATCCACGGGTCTCAGGATGACATTTTCCCCGGACCATACGTCTAGATCGCTCTGCAGCGCTGGTCTCTGACTCCCTGGTTGCTAGGGCAGTCCAGATTTCTATACTAAAGAATGTCCTCTCTTCCTTACTCTCCTCCTCAAACGCTGGCTGGAGGGTTTCCCTCTACCGCTCTGTGTGTCCTTCTTTCCACATTGTATTATCACTTAATCTGCTGGTTTGCACCGTTAGCAAACCAATGTGCAATTGTCAGCACCGGTCCGTCGAAGCTAGAACTGCCTTATTCCTGTGGTACCACAGAATCTGGCACGCACAAAGCCACCGCTACCAGTATTATTTATGAATAAGCCCATTTTGCGTGCCATCACCTATAGACCCTGGGGATGTTTGAGGTGACGCTGGCTCAGAACATTCGGGAGCCATGCGTACATGCAAAACCAGCAGCCTTACTGGTAACACAGCATTGCACCTCTCCGGTTTCTTCCATTTCCCTCAGATTCTGCCTAGACTCTGCTCTCAGACACGTCTGCTGAAATCTAGAAACCTTTCTGATTTATTCCTCCCAGACGCTGTAGGATTTGCACTGGGGTGACAAAGCCGACACAAAGGGATGTGCTCTCTTCTAGGGAAAAAAAAAAGACAAGAACTGGCATGTCCAGTCTGAGGAGCCCGGTGACTGTTAATGAGTGTCACTGGGACGGATCTGCAGCTGGCGTAAATGAGCACCAGCTGATTGTAAGTCCGCAAGGACTCGAGTGGAACCACGCTGATTTACACCGGAAGAGCCGCTGGTCCGGGGCTCGGGCCGGCCGGGGAAAACCCCCTGGAGTTTCCATCAGCGGGTGTGAGAGCGGGGTAGAAGCCGGCTGCGTGCGCGAAGGGGCGCAGAAAGCAGATAAAGGGAAGGATGGGAAAGGCACGCCTTATTGGATTGACTTCTCCAACAAACACTTTTTTTTTCTTTTTTTTCTTTTTGTTTTTGCTTCTTTCCACTTCCCTTCTTCCCCACCTCCAGCAGCATCTCTCCCGCACGCTCCCTCTCCGTGCTGCTCGTCTCCCTTTGTGCACCTCTTACCGCACTCTCCTCTCTAAACAGGTGCAGTTCCCACTCAATAGACTTTAATTACCACTTCAAGGGCTCTCACCAGGGTCTGTTGGGAGGGCGGAGATGAATTTTCCTGAGGATTATGCGTATGTCTGAGTTCTTTTTAGTCAGATGGCAGTATTGCTGTCAGTCTGCATCCTTCGAGAGAGTGTTTCTTCGTGTTCTCTCTGCTTGTGTTAACAAAACCCAAACCTGCTGATGAAGGGGAAAAAAACCAAAAAACCAACAAAAAATCTCCAGCCTTTAGCTAGATTAATTATCAGGACAGCAAACTGGTCTAGATCAAAATATTATGGGCAGTTTTTAAAAAAAGCAGGAGTCTCAGCTGGGCTTCTAAAACACGATTTCTGCTTGCAAATAAGAGGCCAAATTTTCAGAAGTGGAAAGCTCAGCATCTCCAAAGATTTCTGTGGGAGACTGGTGTCTAAAAATACAAGTTGTTTTGAACCACCTTACCTTCTTTTTTGCTCCGTGCTCTTCCCATCCCAGCTCACTGGAGAAATGCGCTGTTAATGCATTCTGCTGGTACCCCGGGGATTCCTCCAGCGTGAGCGTGTCAGTTGATTTCTGTCTTCGGCACAGTTTGCCTACGATGGAGAGTTATTCCCAATGTTTAACTAGTAACATAACATTATTTTTTATTATTAAGATCCTCTTCAAAAGACAATCCTGGAGAATGCGGAGCAGCAGCTCACCGCTGTCGGATCTGCTTGAAATTGTTTGCACAGCATGTGAGCATGCACTTGTGTGTAATGCAGATGCACGCAGAAATGTATATACATGCTTATATGTGCTGATACGTGCACCGCTGGAAAAGATAGGGGCTGGAAATAAAACTGTCTTTTGGGACAGGGAAGGTTTCCAATTATTTAAAAAAATAATTTTGTTTTGCTCAACATTAACCTTTTTAATTTTCATAAAATGAAAAGCAGGAAGGAGATTGTTTTATAGCAAACTAAGCAACATTTTCATCTTCCCAAATTAAGTTCGTTTGCCCAAACAAGCAATTCAGCAAATTGGGAAAATAACGTAACCAAATCTGCATTTTTGCATACGCGTTTTCCATGAAATATTTTGCCTAGCTCCAAAACAGCTGGGCACATGCAACATCTGGGCTTCTGTTGGGCGCTCGCTCCTGCACCGGTCCCCACGCACACACCAGTGTCTGTGCCGGAGCACGATACGGAGCCGTGCTCTGCCTTTACTCTCCCTGCGGGATATTCTGCGCTGAGCTCTTCTGCGTTCGTACCGCTGAGCCAGCTTGTATTTCTGGGTTAGCATCCAGGCTCCTCGTGTCTCTGGGGCATCGGTAACCACGCGGTGAGGCTCCCACGCTGGGCTGAGGTTCTTACGTGTGGTCGTGTCTCTGCACCCGAACGGCATTCATTTCCCGTCCCACGCAGCCCGCCTCTGCGCGCTCCTGGCCGCTCTCAGCTCTGGGCTGGTGTTGGTACCTGCAGCACAAAGACGGAGGAGATGAAGGAAGGGTAGATGGACAACAGCGACGGGAATATGCTGGTAACAAAGCAGAGTAATTGTAATTGCACTTCTCTCCTAAGACATCAGTGTCGTGTCTGGCTGGGAATGTTCTGTTCCTCCGTCCTTAGGCTCGGAGTGCGACTGTGACCTGATAAAGTGTCGAGGGGCACGACGCCGTGGGCTGGGTCTGGGACAACACTGCCCCTTGGTACAAGGTCTGGGAGGGGAAAAGGAAGAGGCGTGCTGATGTGCCCACAAGAGACTTCTCCCTGTGCAAGCACAACGTGTCTATGCCACTTTCGCTGGACTTTCTCCTCGCTCGGGGGATCTGTTCCCCTCTTCTTCCTGTACTTCTCCACCAGGAATCCTGCAGCCCCTTCCTCTCCTGTTCATGCCCTTCCCGTCCTCTGGAGACCTGCCAGCCCTCCTGATGTTCTTACTCTCATTTCTCAGGTTGTGTCCTTCTGCTCCTCACTGTAGCTCTTTCTTTCAGCTCCTAGGATTTTCAAATCCCACTGTCTTCATCATCTCTTCCTCCCCCCCTTCCTTGTCTTGTGCGTTTTGCTTTCCAGGCCCATCTACCACATGTTCTCCTGCCATTTATGTGGGACCAGGATGAACATTGATCACGGCCATCTCAAACCCATCTCTCTCTTCTCCCAAAGAGCCAATGAAAATGTCACCCATGAGATAATCATCATGTCGCTCACGTCCCTTAATTGCTCTCAAAGTACACATCCAGGCTGCAGAGCCTCTTTGAAAGGCAGGTTCTGGCCTTTGGCACATTATTGACAGGCTGTTGATAGGCCCCTTTGTTGAGGAGCAATTTTGTCCCTTTTGCTGTACAATTTTTTGTTGGTTTTTTTTTTTTTTTTAAAGACAGCCCTTTCAGAGAGAGTAGATTTTAAAAATAGAGCTGAGCTTTGAATGAACAGGCACCAGACTTATTCCCGCGAAGCAGTGGCATACATGTGAGATGAGTGCTACCAGAATGTTTCATGCAAGACTCCATACAAGAAGTCAAAGCTGTGCTGACTGATAGCTTCATCCTAGTTGCTTTTTACTCCTTCCCCTCTTAGACCTAGTAATTAGATGTTTACTTGCAGTGTATTACTAAACCATTAGATGTCTTGTGTGTTCCAGTGCATGGTCCCTGGTAAACAAGTAAGAGAAAGTTGACGCTCAAGCTGTGCGGCAACCCATTTGTATCTAGTAGTGATAATTCTTTTGTTTATTTAATACCTGCTGATTAAAATGGACTAAGATTTCCTCATCACAGCAGCCCTTCACCGTCTCAAAAGCTGTACAGGTGTGGGGCAATTGCCGGCGGTGCCGGCTGCAAGGGGATGTCGAGAGCAGAACAAAGCACGCTTGCTCTCCCATTACTGTCGTGGGCAGAGATCCTCCATTAGCAGCGCAGAGTCTACGACACGGAGCTGAGCAATTCTCACATCAGCTGCCGATTCCTGTAGTACCTACGTGCTTTAGAGCCACCTCTTTAATACAAACTGGTTTTAACGTGCCCCCGTGCAAGCTGGGGGTCCCACTGTGGTGGATGCTGCCGGTGTATCCCAAGTTAACCCTCCTAAAGCCTTCGGCACGGCTGCACGACCAAGCCCCAGTCTGTAAGTAGACTTTCAGCGCAATCCTTAGCAAAATCTCCAGGCTGTGTGCAACTAAACCCCAATCCTGACAGAAAAGAAATTCTTTCCTCTCTGAAACAATGTCCCTTGGAATGATTTTGCTGTTAATGAACCCTGACTGAGCTGCTGTATTTTGGAGCCACTGGTGTGCATTTTAACAAGGAGCTCTCTACGTGTGGATGTGCATCAACACAGCCAGCCCCCATCACGGAGCTCTGCGCAGCATCCTAAGTCCCGCATTAGGCTGTGCCTGTAGGAACCCGGGGACGTTCCGCTGAGACTGCCTGAAGGTAATCATCTCTCCCAGCCTCCTGGCTGTCCCTAACCAAGTGCTCCACTTGCATCTATTCCGGGAAACAGCTCTGGAGATTATAAAGTTTAGACCCTAATGCATTCACTAGCAACAAGGGAGGGGGGGGAAGTGCTGGTTATTAGAGATGAAAAGGAAAAATGCAAGGGGCTTTGGTATTCAGAAAAATCTCCATCATGCTGTGATTTGGTTGTTGAAACCTGTGAGGGACTGGAAGCCCTCGAGCTTCATTGTTTTCTCTGAGTCAGTACAGCCAAATCATAAGCAATACCCGAAAAACGCAGTTCGCCTCAAATTTATCTTAGAATCCTGCACGATTAAAACGATGCATCCCAGTACATCCCATCACAGAAACTTATTTCATGTGTTATGTCCATTTAAATAAGTATTCGTTTGTGTGTATCCCTCCTGTCTCAGGGATTAGAACATATATGCGTTATCTACATCAGTGTATGTTACACGGAGTGGAATCTGTTCTTTCAAACCCGTTCCCTTATTTGATAGGCTAGCAGGGGAATATAGTGTCTGTCTTCTAGACAAAAAATAATCAGGTAATTTATTTTTAAAAGTTATGAACTCATTAGCTGGTATCTATTGTTCTACCTACCTGTGTTGCACTTTGTCAAGTTATGTAAAATCTGCACGTGCCTCTGTTGCCCAACACACCTTCGTCAGCATGTGGTGAGAGCTGTGCTAAAATCAAATGTTGGCTGAATTAGATGGAGTGGATTAGAAAGATGATAAAATATAAGCTAGGAGAAAAATAAGACGATAAATAGGTCTGGCAAGGTAGATGGATAATCTTCCTCCCAGGCCAAACATGACAAGATAATAACCTTTTTCTTTTCTCTAGTTCCATTTGCTCTTGGATCTCCAGAGCTTTATGAATACCACTTAATTTGGTCTTCTGGTACTCCTGTGAAATGAGCATCACGACGTCCAATTTTATAGAAAAAAAGGAGCCGAGCTACGTTACTTAGGAATAGGTTTAAATTTAAGATCAGGCTTGCAAAACTCTCTTTTGTTGGTTTCCTCCTTGGCTATCACCGTGCCTCGGGCAGCACGCTGCACAGAGGACAAGCGGTAAAATCAGAGCTATGGGAATTTCACAACTGGCCAGTGCCACGCTGTTTGCAGAGCCGAGCCGGAGCGGGAGCGAGCGCCGTCCTCTCCTTCAGAGCGCGTCCCCGTGCCTGGCACCCGCTGGGGCCGGTGCCTGTGCGGGACCAGAGGGAGGTGCGGCTGCCGTGCCGGCGCGGATCTCCTCCTGCTCCCGTATCGCCTTGCGAGCGGCAGAGCCGAGGGAGGTTGCGCCTGGCGATGGCATCGGGGCAGCTTCCCTTCCGAATATGGATTATTTCTGAGCAAACCTAACGAGCAACTGATCCGCTCGTTAAACATACGGGACTACGCCGGCGCTTTCTGAATTCAGAGAAGGTTTGTCTGAACCGTCCTTAGCTCTCCTTGCTCGGGAGAAATTCCCGTTGCTCCTGCTGGATTCAGTGCAAGGTCTGAGCCTGCAGCCTGCAAAGAACGGGGCCCTTTTCCGGAGACTTTGCCTCCCCGATAGTGACACCGTAACCGAGCGGGAGCCCCCAAGTAAGTTTTCCGTCGCTCTGTGTCATTGATTTCTCTCCATGTACGTTCATCTGGCAGCAGAGAGCAACGGAAGATTTGATTAGACAGAATTACAGACCACACCATGAATAATTTTGTGAGTTTAACTGAAAAGATTTGCAACTGTTCTCCCCGGGAACTGTGCAATTTTCTTCTTTTTAAGAGAAACTCTCCTTTCTAGTTTAATGGCAGGGTGTATTGTCATCTTACGGTACCGACTACTGCTTCTGATTCGAGGGGCTTGAATCCGTGCAGTTTTCCTCAGGGCTGGAATCTTGTAGGTCGGCTGTTCATCATGGCTTTAGATTTTTCAAAAGAAGTTAGCGATTTTGGATACCTTATATTTGCATTTGAGGCACTTTGAAAGGGGACCGATTACAAGAGAGACAGGTGTTGGCAGTCCCTGAAAATCAGGACTAATCGAGATATGTCATGCCGGGCACCTGAAAACGCTAAATGCTTTGGCAAAGCACAGGAGGGGGTTCTCTTTCTGAACACAACTTGGGAAGACTGCAAAGCCTTAAGTAGCGCAGGATAAAAAGAAGATCTTTGCATGACATTATGGAAACATCCTTTAATCCTCAGTTCAGCCAAGTGCCGAACTTCAGGCGCGTAGCTGATTCCGGGGGGAGCTGAGCGCTGAAGTTTCTGCAAGTGCATTTGTGTTTTCCTGAAGTGGGGCCTGATCTTGTGTAAGTTACTGTAGGTTTGGGTTCTGAAAATTTCTGAGTCAGTCTCCAAATGAAAATAAAACAAGAGGTAAAATTCTCCCCTCTCTCCTGAAGTGTGATGCCGAGTAGGACACAGAAGGCGTTGCTGCCTTTCCGCACCGCCATGCAGTCACACGCAGAGCCGCAGACTCTACCGTGAAATGTCTGTTCTTTGCGCTTCATAAAAACCCAAAACCCGAGTCACAGGCTGCGTTAGGTGCCGAGCAAACACAGAACAGAATGTCCACGCCCCAAAGAGATGAGAGTCTCATGCAGCCGGGCTGCTCACCCTGCTCACCCTGGTGATGTAGCTGTGGGGCTTGAATAAATGCAAGATTCCGCACGGCTGCGAACATGCACTCGAAAAGCAAACACGTAATCATGCAAACAAAACCCACCCAGCTCCTCCCCTCGTCCATCAGCAACCTGGCTGAAAAATCCTTGCTTGGCAACACTTGTTAGAGCCTCCCCTTCCAGCTCCGAGGCAAAATCTTGGTATTGACCCTGAGCTGCACTACTACGCACGCAGCTGCGCGGTCTGTTTATAAACAAGGTAAAACTAAAACCTCCCCGCTCGTTAGACACCGGGAAGGGGGCCGTATCTCACAATCGCAACTCGCAGGAGCCATCTGGTCTCTGTAAATAAGGGCTGCTGGAGTCAGGGCGCGAGCGCGCAGCGATTGTGGAACGTGAATAGCCCTATTCACGCAGGAGGATAACGAGGACGGAGCCAGTAGCGCGCAAGGCTCTGCTGAGTCAAACGAAAATGTGGCAGTAAGGGGTTGGGGTTGGGGTTGGTGGGTTTTTTTCCTGTTGCAGGGTCCAACCTGTAGCTACAGGACGGAGCTGCTCGAAGGCAGGGGTGGCCCTTTCTGTGCGGACAGGAGCCAGGGTGATGCTGGCTCAGCCCTGAGTTCTCAGCGGTGAACTGTGGCTGGGATTTTCAGAGCTGCTTGGAGGGCGAGTCCTTTTAATCTCAGCGAGTGCTGAAGATATCCTGGGCAGCCTTAGGATACTCAAACACAAATATCAATATTGAATATTGTATTAACTGTTCCTTAGCTATTTTTTTTTTCTTTTCCTACTTTGTCTCTAGGCTTAAATTTAGGTAAATTCTATTAAATGTAAATCCCAGCACCTATTTTACTAAGGATACGATTTATGAAGATATTTCAGCATCTAAAGACAGATCATTTTAATAGAATTTACGGATGAATTTGGAACCCCACTCCAGCTTATTTTCAGGTGAGGTGTGTGCCGACTTGTTTTACAAATCCCACCAGGACGCAGAGGTTTCTTCTCAACCCCTTCAGTTTTAAAGAGGCGTTAAACAGCGACTGGGAGGCTCAGAACAGCCTTTGAGGCAAGGCCTGCCCCTACAGAATGTCTCCATCGGTTTTATCACCTGCTTTTCACCTCTCCTGTGCTTTGGGTCTTTATCAGGACCTTAGGGTACCTCCAGGGGAGGTTTATTTCTTTTTCTTTCCTAGTAATTCGTTGCTCTGGAGGGGTCTGAATTTACTGTCTTAACAGAGACAACTCCCACTGATTTCAGCGAGCAGAAAAGCCAAATTCTTTGCTCAGAGTTGTTCCCCAAGATCTCGTTCCGATGCAGTTGCATACCTACATCCTGCTGAAGTGTTTGCTGAACCAGGGGTGGGCACAGGTGCTTAAAGCGAAGTGTGCGCTTAGCTGCTTGGCTGAGCCAGAGCCCTGCGTCCCGCCGCCCCGGCCGGGTCGGACCACGCTTGTGTGGCAGCGCGGTGGCGGGCCGCGGCGCACACAGACACACACACGCGTGCGCGCGCGCACGTTTAGTGCGTGCGAATGCAGGTGTTCAAAAGAGACCGAATGTAAAATCGCACGTGAACGCAGGCGTCTGGAGCAGGCGTAGTGCCTGGGTCTGCGTGCCGCGTTCAGGTGTCTGGGGCGGAACAAACCTCTGCCAAAGAGAGAAGAGCCTCGCCATGTTTATCCAAGCTGAAAAGCTGTTGCAGATCTTGCGTCTGAAATCCACTCTCCTTTTCCTGCTGAGATCCCCAAGCACCTCCCAGTCTCCCAGCTACTCACAGCCTGAAACCCTGCGATGCCACGATTGCAGTGGAAAAGCAGCTCATTACTGGAGGGGCAGGCGACGCACAGACAAATATTTGTGCAAGGCATACAGAGCCCAGAGACTGGAACGCATTGTCTCCCCGATGGGAGGAGGAAAGGGGAAGGAGGATCCTGCCTTTAGCAAAAATAAATAACAAATATCTATACAGCATTTATTTCTAGCAAAACTTAAAATGTTTCCTTCTAGCAGGCAATGTGGCAAGCTCCCACTAGATTGATTTCCACTTTACGCGTTTTGCTAAATACTTTATGGGTCAGGAATTAGCTTGAATTAAGTTCAGGTCTTACCCTGAATCCCCTGTGCTCTGTGGAAGGATTTCTCAGAAAAGAGACAGGACTGTATTCTTCTACGAGATGTGTTTGTTTTGAGGTCTACAGAAAATTGCTAGTAAAAAAAAAAGGTGACAAAATGTGCCCTAAACAAATTGAAATGTGACTTTCATTAAGCCATACACTCTGCACAACACAAAATTTAGTTAGCTTTGAAGATATGATATGATATCGTCTGTCCTGATATTTTTTTATATTCAGTATGAAATCTGAGTAGGCAATTTCCCAGAATGTGGAGATAAAGCCCTAAAAGCAGGAATCGGTATTTGGTACTACATAATTTTCTGATTGCCCCAGTTCTGTTGCATGCCTGTGTTGGGGCAGGAGATGAAGGACGTGGTTTCTTGCCCTTCTTTTCCAGCTGAACTTCAAAGGGAAAAGACCTTATATTGATGTTGTAGGAGACAAGGCATTACAAAAACCGAACCTCAGCATTAGGTTGCATCGAAGATGACAAACTGAGTCACTATGCGGCCACAGAACTGACGGAAGATGTTAAAAGATTGACAGATAGATAACCGAAAGATATCTCTCCATTCAAATTCCATAGGCAAGCATTGCCACCGTTGGTTTGTTCAATGTATATAATGTATAGCTCTGAAGGCTGCCCTTCAAGGCCTTCAAGGAAATATTAACTTTCTTTCCAAGTGTTTTTCTTTTTTTTTCCCAAATATTTAATTCAGAAACAGCAAATAGGAATTTCCTTAAAATGGAGAACAGCTTGTTTCCTTTTCCTCTCGGAAACTAACATCACTTAAGAAAAACAGAGGTGTAAAGACAGGAGACAGGGACAGTCTGAGCCTTGGATTATTTTGCCTTGTTGAGCCTCTCTTTAGCAAAGTATTAAACATACGTTTAAGGGAGCTGGGCAAGTATTTTCAATGAATAGGGATTCATTTAGTGAATAGTCTCACCTTCCAAAAATGGAGATAAAACAAATGCAGCAAATCAGCTGACAATAGCGATATGAAATGCTTTGTTTCCAAAGTGCTCAAACACTTTACTTTCAACATTTTATGTGGTTTATTTTCTGAATTACATTTGTGGTTTAATAATCTAAAAAGGGAAAAAAAAGATGTTCTGTTTCAGCTTTGTTCAAATGTCTGAGTTGAGGCAGAGTTAAATACTTTGTTGTTTTAATTTTGTCAAGATTAAAAAAGAAAAACTTTGTTTAATTTGATCCCACTCGATTTTGGGGGGGGGGGGAGGGTAAGCATTTTGTGAAAAAAAATCCACTATGCTATAGCCATTGAACACTTAAATATAACACAATCTGTCAATGGACCCTAAGTGTACCACTGAAGCACGACATATTTTGAGTACTCAGACAGAATAAACTACTGAGGAAAAATATTTTCAAATAACTGTTCATTGAAGAATTTACTCCCAACAGCATCTTGGTGAAATACCCTATTTCTCCTATAAACTAGAGAATTTTAAGAGCAACTTTATACACGAACTACCACTCAGCCACATTTTCAAAACAATAATCTTGACTTTGTCAGCAGAAAGCTTTGATATTGGAGTAGGTGGACAGTGCAGATTACATTCCGATTCATATGGTCATTCTTGGCTTCCTGCATTATTTTAGTGCCTGCCCTGCCCCAAACCTGAAGCTGTGAGCGTACCTTACCCAGGGCTGTCAGGGCTAGTCGAGAAAACGCAGTTAAATCTATTCCTATCTCCCTTTGTGCCACACTCAGCCCCTGGCTCTCGGCCGGATCCCAACTTTCCTGACGGCAGCCTGCCTCCCCAGCGCCCCTTCCCCACGCCGTGATCCTCCATCCGTCCTGCGTACCTGCCCGGGCAGCAGCTGGACCATGAGATGGCACGGGCGGTTCTGCCCCAGCACCGGGCATGGTGCGGGCTGACCGGGTCTGTGCCCGCTCCCGCTTCCAGCTCACCTTCCTTGTCCCCCCCCAGACCATTTGTTATCGTCCGCTCCGGGACTGGACTCACCCTGGCCCCGTCCATCCCCGGCGAACAGTCCAGCGTCGCTTCGTAGGCTCTGGGAGAGGGCCCTGGCGGTGCTCGCCCCGGGCAGAGTGTTGTCCCAACCTGCCGGGCCAGGTGCCGGTGGCCGGTGGCCAGTGCCGGGCCCCGGTTCTTGGTGGCCAGTGCCAGTGCCCAGTGCTGGGTGGCCAGTGGCCAGTGCGCAGTGGCCAGGGCACTGGTGCCGGTTCCCAGTGCCGGTTCCCAGTGCCCAGTGCCCGGTGCCGGTTCCCAGTGCCCGGTGCCGGTTCCCAGTGCCCAGTGCCAGTTCCCAGTGCCCGGTGCCGGTTCCCAGTGCCGGTTCCCAGTGCCCAGTGCCCAGTGCCGGTTCCCAGTGCCCGGTGCCGGTTCCCAGTGCCCAGTGCCCGGTGCCGGTTCCCAGTGCCCGGTGCCGGTTCCCAGTGCCGGTTCCCAGTGCCCGTTCCCAGTGCCCAGTGCCCAGTGCCGGTTCCCAGTGCCGGTTCCCAGTGCCGGTTCCCAGTGCCCGCCCCGGGCGGGACGCGCCGCTCGGGCCCTGTCCGTGGTGCTGATCCCGGCCGCCCGGCCCAGCCCAACTCAGCCCAGCCCAGCCCAGCCCAACTCAGCCCAGCCCAACTCAGCCCAGCCCAGCCCAGCCCAACTCAGCCCAGCCCAGCCCAACTCAGCCCAGCCCAACTCAGCCCAGCCCAGCCCAACTCAGCCCAGCCCAACTCAGCCCAGCCCAGCCCAGCCCAGCCCGGCCCGGCCCAGCCCAGCCCGGCCCAGCCCAACTCAGCCCAGCCCTCCCAGCCCTCCCGGCCCCGCTGCCCTTCCCCTGCCCCGGCTGCCCCCGAGGTACGGGTCTGGGGAGCCCCGACCCTTCCCCTGAGCGTCCCCCGGACACTGCAGCAGCATCCGGGGTCCCTCCGCCCAACCCGCCGCCGGAGGAGCTGTCCGGCTGCCTGGCAGAGGTGGGACCGGCTCCACAGGTGGGCAGGGTGCCCCTCGCCTTCCCCCGGGGCCCCGCAGCACCCCCGGCTCAGCCCAGCCCTCGGCCGAGCCTGTCTGGGCACCCCCGCCGGAGCTCACCTGTCCCTGGGTCACCTTTGCAAGCAGAGGGGCTGGGAAAGCTGCCCTGCCTCTGCCTCGGGGCTTTTATGAGCCACGGGGGGGGCGGCGGGAGGAGCACCCAGGCGGGGACTCTCCGCTTTGGCCAACGGGAGCTGCTTTTCCTTGCAAATGCACAGATTGCACAGATTACATCATGGAGAGCTGCCTGCGCTTCAGTGTAAAAGTCTCCTCCTCACGTAAAGGCGGGTCGGAGCAGTGATGGCAGATGGCAACAGGTCTGTCCGTTGGGGTAGCGACGCCTGGACCCCCCTGGAGAGGGGGCGGTGGTGGGGGGTGGGTGAAGGAGCTGCCCTGGTGAGGGACGCACGTTCTGCGTATACACGGGTGGGAGAGCCTGCCAGGAGAGCCGAGGAGATTCTTGCACTTCACTGAGCAAGGACCTGCATGTTTTGCTTTGTGGAGGTAAGTTGCTCAGTATCTCCAGGACCAGACCCCAAACAGCCTGTTCTTTCCATCCAACCGTAGTGTGCCTCAGCCTGTGTTGCTCACACCCTCTGATTTCCCAGCCCAATGGAAGAGCCAAGTTTCGCCCTAAAGTCTCAGCCTTTAACATCCCATTTTCTGAGCCTACACAAAAACCCAGCCCTGCATTTCTTCCCAGAGATACTGGCCTGAATTGCAGACCAGAACTGAGTATCTAGAATCCATTTGGTTCTCTTATGTTCATAGAGCAAGGAGGTCGGATGGTTATTCCCTCGAGTGTGCCAAAGATCAAATCCCTCGCCAGTGAAAACAGATTTATTTCCTAACCCTTACCTCCAGGAACACGCCTATGTTTCTGCCTTTGACTGGAGGGTGTCAGCTGGGATGGATTTGTGTTGTGCCTCTTAGATTGCAAACGCACAGGTTGCAGACATCGATTCTTCAAGACTGCCCTAGATTGTCCTAGATGGTCAGATGATTGAGGTAAAGCTTTGTCTTTTGGTATATCCTGTGCCCAGGATATATTATCATGTGATACCAAAGGAAAAATAGTAATTGATTGTAATATTAATTGGCTAGAAATCAAAATGGGCCAGAGTTAAAGGCTTATACTTGAGATCCCCATTCAGATCTGATTTGGGGAACCTGCTGCCTGCTACGAACAGATCTCCTGCACATAAATACTGGGCTCTTAAGATCTGGATCTAAAAGCAGATGACGTGAAGGGAGCCCGTTTTCAAGTGGCATTGGGTGCTATTCAAATTACAGCATGGTTAGAATAAAGCCAGGTGCTCTGGTTTTTGTGGGTTTTTTTTTTGTTTGGTTGGGTTTTTTTTGTTTTCCTGGTCTTCAGTACTATTGTGGTACCGGATGATGGGCCAAATCCTTTGCCTGGCTTACATCAGCCAAGAATCTGATCGGCCACTGCGACACTTTTGTTATTGCCTAAGATAAAAGATGGTTTTGAGCAGAATGTACCTGTGTTCGACATGAATCAGTGAATACCCTGGGAGGCTCAAATGCTGATCTCTTGAAGGAGGAGATGGAGATTGAGCAGTACCCGATGACCTTGCAATGCATTAGTCACAGCAGGAAGAATGTAGGCTGGTGTACAGGTAAAAGAAGATGTTACAGCCTTACTAGTGCTTGGCCTCGAACGTGTGTCTGCGAGAGATTTTTTCACTCAGGAGCCAAATCTGGAAGCCTTTGCTCTGGCTTTATCCAGGCAAAGCAGAAATTGGGAGGAAATGTGAAAAGAGCGGGAGCTGAAACTGTAAATAGGATCTTATGGAAAATGGTGAGGGGTGCCCGCGTCCCTCCGGGACAGACATCAAAAGGACAGTGAGACTTGGGTCCCTAATTCCTTCAGAAGATCCTACTGGAAAGGAAACCCGGAGTAAGGGACTGAGGCCAGTCCTTACGGCTGTTATTACCCCAGCTGGATCTCTTCATTCTTAATCTTCCCTTTTCCTCATTTGCTCACCAGGATTCTCCCAGTTTGTTCTCAGGTCAGTCTTACTGCTATCCCCTGGCCCAGAGCTGCAGCTACAAAACCATCTCCGATTTCCCTCCAACTTTTCCCTTTGAGTCCTCTGCTCTTGAGTCAAATGGAGAAAGGTCCCGCTGGGGTTAAAGAAATGGGCCACGAGGAATAAACCCTCCAGCTGCATATCTACAAAAAACAGCCATTTTGCAGCTGTCGTGAGTCCACAGGCGACGAGAAGTGTACAGGCACTGTCTTCCTGAGAGCTATCGCCTCTTCTTTTAGAGGTATCAGGCAGGAATTTGTACTCAGGTTCTCTCTGTGCCGTCTAACCGGTAATTTTGGCCAGCAATTTCAGCTGAGACTTCAGAAATGTGATTTTCAAAGGGATCCGAGTTGTGAGTGCGAGGTGTGCCTGAGTCAAGCCCAGTCTCAAGCCTGAGCTTCTCGTTCAATAGATGCATTTGAAATGTAGGCCTTATTGCGAGAAGAGACCTGGAAACTCACCACGTCTGTGGCAGATTCGTTCTCTCTGGCTTTTCCACATTGGGAGACTCCTCTGCCTCACTCATTTGCATTCTAGATTCATTTCAGTGGAAGAGGGGATTGGACAGATTTTTCTTGTTGAGAAAGTCTGAGATGAACTTAGAAGCCGCAACAGGAAAGGTCACGGATTTATTTAATTATTTCAAGTTGTTTTCCATCCCCTACTCGGAGCAGCCCTCGCGGCTCGGTAATTAGCAACGAAGCGAAGGGGGAGCGAGCTGGACTTTGGCCCCAACTGACCTGATTCATACAACACGTGTGATTAATGCACCTGGTCACATGGCAGCTGCCAGCGACTTGTTGCTGGGCATCCAGAGGTTTCCAAGGGAACCGCTCCTTCTCCTGCCGATGCTCCTCAACAAGTGCGGGAGAGCCGCAGTTCGGAGGGCCTGACGCCCAGCCGGGCGGAAGACGGGAGCAAAGGTGTATGGAGAAACACCCCAAATAGAAAGCGCCCGCGTCGAATTTAGTGATGCTCCGCAGCAGAGCGGCTCGGACAAAGCCCCCTGAGCGGAGCCCTGCGGCGTGTGCTTGAATCCCCGAGCCACGGGACTGCCTCTGCTCAGCCCTCCCCGCCGTCCTCTCCTGCACGCCCTCCCTTGTGCACACAGCCGTAGCTGCTGCACACCTATCCCAGCCCACGCACGCGTCGCTCGTGCACAATCCCACGTACACCCCATCCAACCAAAGACACATCGCAAACAAAACAACAGCTACGTGCTGGCAGAGGCAGGCTCCCAGCCCCCGTGTGTTTTCCTCTTTTCACGGAGGAGCTCCAGCACGCGTTCGAGACCCCTTTCCTGAGGTGTGTTTAAAAACTCTCTTTCGTATTACAGAGCCCTCCACGGGCAGAGATCTCATCCCCTAGAAAGGTCTCCGCCGCTGCACGCACAGATCCAGCCTACCTGTGCGGACTGGCCCAGAGCTCCCACATAGCCCAATCTCCTCTCCCTCCCCCAAATCCCTCTCCCCGCACACGCAGCCAGAGTGCTGCCTACACCCCGGCGTGGCGGCTTCCACATACACAGCCGCTCTTCACACCTCCCCTCTAGACACACGTCCTTACACACGCTCCGCACTACTTGCAGGCATCTCCCTCTGCGCTTGCGCTTCTGCAGACTTACACTCACATCCTTGTTTGTCGACGTTCGCACACAGATGGAGACACCCTTATGCACGTGCACACACACTCACACTTGTATTCCACGCTCCCCACAACCTGCAGGCTCACCCCGAGCACGCAGCCGGTGACGCACGTCTCAGGATCGCTTGCTGTGTGTGCACCCGTAACTGTACGTTCCGTGTCCACCCGCACACCCCGAGAGGGACTTCTGCTAGCGTGCACCCCCTCGTCCCTTCTCCCCTTGCTCGTGGCTGCAGGGCTCGTGTCTGCATTGTCTCACAAGCCTAGCACGTGCTACGCACACGAGCACAGGCCAGCAGGTCTTGGCGGTGCTGAGAAAGCCCCTGAATGAGCAAACGCAGCTGACTTGGCGAGTGGCACTGAGCTGTGATACCCGTCTGCCAAATACCCTCGGCGGTCTCGCCGACAGCCTGCCGTTCCTCTGTTCCCTTTCGCTGTGAGGGAGGAAGATGGGGAGGGTGCGTGTATCTGCACTGTGTGCTCTAACAGTAACTTCCCCAGCTCGTTAACGTAGCTCCGGTTTAGTTAGTCATGGGGTAAGCGTTAGCTGCGGCGAGGCTCCAGAGGTTGTTAGCGCTGTGCTGGGAGCCCTTCCATTCGAATCTCACGTGCACCTGATCCCTGGCAGCTTCATTCAACTGATTTGTGTAGAGCAACGCTGATTTATCCCCGCTGACACAATGGTTTGCATTGCTGAAAGACATGAATGCTCGGGGAAACATGTCTCAAACATGCTGGGTTTCCTCAGCTCCTTCCCTGCCAAAATCTTTCTCCTTTTCCCCAGGAAGGTAATGCGTCCTTGCTAACTCTCTGCATCGAACTGCTCTGAGGAGGTGCTTATCCACTACCTTTTATCTAATCTTCCAGACCAGAGCACGTGCCTGCAAGACTGTAAGATGCGAATGGCTTCGTGTACCAAACTGGATTTACATGATGGGAAGAAAAAGATTCGAAGGGTCTGGTTCCTCTGCCTCTTAACTCAGTTTTACGCCACATCAGACCATTTGATACAGGAGATGTATCAGACCGAGAAGAAACGTTATTCGGACTAAGCTCAAAGGCTTAAGCAAGAGGAGGCACATTCAAAACTGCATCTCAGGCAGTGGAAGTTAACAACGCAACCGGGAAGATACAGCTCCGTGGAGGGCGGAAAAGGCTACGAACGAACAACCGCTTGTTAGAGTCCAGGTCTCTGTGCGAGCGTGCATAAGGCATCAGACACGTTTGTGTCGGGGCGAGCTGTCTCTCACCGCGTTCAAATGATGTGTGTGAGCATGCACGCCTGCGGAAGTACAAGGGTATGCGTGTGTGTAATGAACACACTTTTAATGAGGCGTCTGCAAAAGGCACGATCAAGTAGTGGCAGAATATGTTCATGCCTCAGGGGAGAGTGTGGAAGTCTGTCTCTTTGCCTTTGTCTCTGTCTTGTATTAAGCCCCATGTGCATGTACTTGAACTTGTGACATTGAGACCATCACGAGTATAATGAGGGGAAGGAGGTCATTCGGAGAAACTCACCCGTCCTTGGTTGAGTTTGTGTTCTTGTCTTGAGCAACAAGACTCTCAGCGGCTGAAGCAGTTAAAAGGAGAATATTGCAAAAATAAAGCCCATGCTAACTGAGTAAACAAGAAGCTTGAGAGCCGGATCTGTCAGGGGCTACAGCAGCTTGTAAGCAGAGGTTAAAGGAAAAAATAAAATAAAAACAAGCCGAAGAGCAAACAAGAGCACTGGAAGCAATATTTTCATAAGCATTAAAAGTAGAACCTGCGTTCCACTTTCAGAAGTGTTTTTAACACTTAGAAGCCAAAATCACATGACCTTCCAATAAAATCTGGGATTCTATGTCCCTTAGATGTTTTAGATGCTGTTTCTCGCAACACGAGAAGTTGGTGCCCCAGTGAAATTACCAGGCAAGTTTAAAACAACCAAAAAGAAGTGCTTTTTCACACAGCACATAATTAAATTTTGGAGCTCATTTGCCACAGGATATTGTGTAGACTGAAAGTATAAATGGGTTCAAAAGGTTTTAGACAAGTTTATGGAGGTTTGGTCTATCAGTGGCGATTAAACTTAATAGGCTGGGTGCAACGTCCAGGCAGCCCTCGCAGATTGCTGGAAGCTACAAAACTACAGGTAGGAGAAGCCTGATTCTTTATGCACCCTTGTACACTTGTCCTAAGCGTCGTCTTCTACTTACTAGCAGGGCCAGCACACCGGGATAAGGACACGTCTGCTGCGGATCAGTCAGGCCCCGTTTATATTCCTAAACCTACTGTGAAGCACTGGTTTAGGCTTTCAGGGGGATCTTTATAATCAATCGTTTAGGACCCCTGATCCTTAGTGATTCTCATCTCATTTATTCTGCTACAACCTAGATGCTGTTGCCACTAGCCCCCAACAGAATTACACCTCTGTGGGACTCACCTCACACGGTGAATTCCAAACAGGCGGCTTAGGGTCGTTTGATGCTGGATTTGAACCCGGCGTCTCCTCCACAGAGAGACTCCAGAAGGAGGTGGTGAAAACAAGGCTTTAGTCGGCACAAGAGTACGTATCTCTGCGTAACAGGACAGTCCGATGCCGATCCCACCACACCGGCTAGAAGCAAATTCAGCAAAAAAAATGGGGCCATTGTGCTTCGAAGAGATTTCTCAGGCAATGCTGTCCCTTCTTCATTTCTCTTCCCCTTCTCCCCTCATCCATATTTCTTCTCTTTTGCTCTTCTCTTCCCCTCTGTCTCTGTCCTACCCGCCCTGCACCCCACTCCAACTCAAACACCCAAGCCTTTTTTTGGATGAAAATGCTGAAAAATAACCCCCTTGTGAGGAGCTGCAGTGTGTGCTCTGCCAGAGAGCGGTCTTATTCATTAAGGTAATGGTCTTGTATGCATTTGGGCATGTTATCAGTAACACTCCAAAGGGAAATGGACTACTTAAACCTATTATATCACTGCTTTATTCACCATGTGCTGCCATTTACCTCCTACATGACGCTGGGCTCTAATAGCACCAGTTCTGAGAAACCCTGCACATTAGCCACAAGCAGCTCATTAATCCACTGTTTTCATTCTTGCAAAAAAAAAAAAAAGGGGGCTCCAACCACATGAGAGCCCAGATGCCAAGCGCTCAGCCAAAAACAAAACAGCTTTGTTGTGCCAGCAGCTCTGAGGTGGCCCCAAACAGAACAGTGGTTCCTGCTGATGGGGCACAGAGGAGGTCCTGGGGTTTGGGGGACGGGGACGTGCATCAGGGAATGGGACAAAGCTGTCAGCCAGCGGCTGCTGCAGGGGGACTTGGAGAGTCCGATTCCTGGAGGCTCCAAGCCAGCCCCGTGCAGCCTTCCCTAGCCTCAGGTCCTGGCCGTTGATGTGGCTCCGTCCCAGGATACCACTTGTCCCAGAGAGAAGAGAGAAAATGGCAGGCGTCTCTTGAACTCCAGCACGGGGAGTCTGATCAGAACGGGGCTTGGCGGAATTAATTCCAAGCAGGCACAACGAGATCTTCCCTGAGAGCCCTTGAAGAAAATAAAAGGTCCCGAGTCTCAGCCCCGAGCCACAAATCTGTGAGCCTTTTCGCTTCTTTGCAAACATGCAGCGGCTGTGCCATAAAAAAGCAGTCACATCTGCTTCATCAGAGAAGAGCCCTGCTAAGGGCCCAGGCTTTCTCTCCCTAGTCCCCGGCTCGCACCACGCTGAGGAGGCAAGCTGCTCCATCTCCTGGCTGACTGGGCTCCCTGTCCAAGCCCCTCTTCATCTCAGGGCAGAGCTCGCTGCACAGCGGTGCAGGTGTCTCCAAAGGTGATTATTTCGGCTGAAATCTCCAAGGCTAACAAACAAACCCTTCTAACTAGAACATGCGCAGCTCGTGGACAGGAACGCACATAAAAACAACCGCTCATCCATGTGGGAATAATAGGACATCTGTGTCCGCAAACTAGGCGCAGACCAGAAACAAGAGGCAATACTTTTTCATGAGTGGGACTTCAGGAAACTGGGATCTGTTCTTCTGGGACCTCTTGGTCACTTCTTCCTGCCTTATTTATCAAAACCACTGCTGCTCCCTGGCTGCAGATCCCTGCTTTCCTGCAGAACAAAGAGAAATATAAAGGCAAGAGGTCACTGGTGGAAAGAGAAGCAGAATCCAGGAGCTATGCAGGATGCCCTGCCTTCTGTTTCAGTACTCGGAGTTCAACCACAAGCTCAGTGACAGCTCTGCTATGTCACGGCCATCGTCGCACCTTCAGCTCTCCTTTTCAGTCTTACGGAAAGCTGTCGCAGAGGCAATGAGAACGAGAGATGCAAATGTTGGTCTTCAGGACCCAGAGCATCCTGTTAGCACCTGCACTCCCCTTCCAGCCGAAGAGATCCCCTTCCCAGCTGGGCAGAAGGGTGGGGATGCTGCTCCCCACAGAGGGAGGGAAGCTGGATGCAGGATTCAGCTCTGGAGATGCTGTGGGGCAGAATTAACCTCCAGAGGCGGTCGTCAAACGATGGATCTTCTCTGATTCAAGATCCCAGCTGCTGCTTCTGGTCAGCGAGCAAACGCCCAAACACTCCCAGCCGAGCGGGTATGCGCAGCCCTGTCCCACTCCCAAAGCCCTCCCGAAGTCGCTGGGGTGCGTGCGTTGCTTTATTTGAGATGGTTTAGTGAAAAATCTAAGCGGGGCAATAGGGCTTGGGATGTGCAGTTGAATTCACCCCTGCCCTCGGGTGGGGATGTGCAGGGAATGGGAGGCGAGGGGCTGCGACTGCAGGAGGGGTTCCAGCCCAGTGGGGCTGCTCGGCCTGCTCGGCACAGCCCACGGCCAGGCAGCGCAAACCACCCAGGGAGGCTGGGGCTGGTAAAATCCCTCCTGCCGAAAGGAAACGTGATTACAGGCCTGATCCTGCTCCCTGCCTGCTTCGACGTGCCTGTGCAGAGTGGCTCACGCTGAGCAGTGCTTACAGAGGCCTTTAGCCTGACACAAAACATTCTCTCGGGGCACAAGGGCGATGGAGCAAGGCTGGGCGGACTCCTCTCCGTTGAGCTCAGCTTCACTGAGATCAATATGTTATTACGGCAGCGACTCCGGCCCTTAATATTCTACCTCTGAACTGTATCGTGTTTGTGTGGAGTGAGGAAGACTTAGGCTAGACGTCAGGGAAAATTCTTGGCAGTGACAGGGACAATTAAATCAACAGAGCACGGCGAAGGGGATAGAATTTCTAGTTGCACAAGCTTTTTTAAAAAAAAAAAAAAAAGAAATTCAGCCAAAATTCTTCCAGAGGGATGTGGGGCAGGGAGGGAGCCGTGGGCAGCAGGATGGACTTCTGCTCAACCCTATCTCTGGTCTCATGAAACGTGGTTAGAGCTGGTTTTACAGAGCTGTATGATCTCCTGCCGGCTCTTTGAACAACACGGGTGAGAGGCTCCAGGGCTGCCCCTGCCCCGCGTTCCTGCCTCTGCCCCGCGTTCCTGCCTCTTCGCCAGGCCCCAGCTGAAGCTTACCTGCTAGCCGCCGTGCAAAGCGAAGCTGCAACCCCCCTCTCCCCCACCTCTTGCATGTCTCTGCCTCTCGCTGCCCCACCTGAGGCCTCTTTTCTCTTTTGATGCTTCTAATGAAACTAAGTGGCTGCAACCAGAAAGTTTCCACTTTCCAGCTCTGAGCTGATTACTGCAGAGCTGACACAGGCAGCATCCTGCGCCGGAGCCTCTTTGGACGGGAACCCTCAGGGGAGGGGATAAAGTGATGCTCCGTGCCCTCTGCTCACCGAGCACCATTAGAGCCCTGACTGCCTAACCGGGCAGCCTAGGAGAGCAGGACCTCGCCAGCCCGACTTCTGGGGCCGAGGTCTCTGGAAAACATGCGAGACCGCACGGATGCACGATGTCCTCTGCAGCCCTTGGTACTGGGCTGCAGTGCCAGAACCTAGAGAGGAGTAAGTACAGTTCTTTTATCAGCAATCTTGCCTGGTGCTGCAAAGGGGGGGAGCTGGTCTCACTTGCTATTTTTGTGCACACTTAATAGTGTCTAGAGATGCTTCTCCACATCCCTGGTGGATGGAGACTGTTTATGCCTGCAGCGGGGACAGGAGCGGCTGTAAGGGACCGGACCACCTCTCCGACCCCTTCTGCCAAGCCAGCCTCGTCTTTGAAAGCTGCTGAGGGGAGAGTCTGGCCCGAGGGGCAGTTCAGGCCCTGGCCGGCCTGTCGACAAAGATTTCTACAACAGATTTCTGAGTAGCGAGGCTCAACTTTTCCAGAGCAGCCACTAGCTTTCTGCCTGGCCAGCAGCACTGAGGGCGAGCGAGCTGAGCCCACGGGGATTTCCAGATGACCAGGACACCCTGAAAATCGTACTTCCTTGGCTCTTAGGAGGCAGGCTGCTGCCTTGTTATTCCCCATCCCTCAATTCAGGAGCAGTGAATGCACGCTCAGAGCTTGGCTCCAGGTCAGGTCGGTGCCAGGGACCTCCACCAAACACGCCGTGTGTTTCTCAGCCGTCCGGGCACTAATCAGTTCCTCGCGAACAAGGCTCACGTGCCTATCGCCCCCGGCACCTCTCCTGTGAAACTTTACTCTGCGTTTCTCCTTCAGCCCGCACGCTTTCTTCTCGCACGTGAGCCAAGGGCTTCCCAAACAACATCCTGCCCTCTCGCAACCGCAGCCCTGTTCTCGGGCTGGACTCCGTCTTAGATCGGGGCCGGTTGATGCCACAGTGCCTGGCCCTCTCGGAAACGGCTCTTGGGTTACGCTCTTACACCTTTGAGTTGCTGACCACTCCTGGAAATCTGGGTCTGTAGCAGCAGGGCTCGGTTACCCTGTGGATCACCTCGCTGACATGAGGGGAAAGTAAACGAGATTCTGCTCAGTGCTGCAGAGACCAACCGCTCCGGTGTTGCCTGGCAGATGGGGCCCAAGAGGGAGACCATCTGTTCCTGAGCGAGGCCCTAAATTTCTCCCTGTGAGATCCTGGGCTGAAGATATCCAGCCGAGTTCAATGGGTGCAGAAGTGCAGGGGAGTGGCCATGACCTTGATTACTACTTGGTGACTGGGCATCTTGCAGAGCTGAGCCAAGGCTCAGACCTCAATTCTGCGGGTTGTTGGAATCCTGCAGCATTCCTGTTCCCTACCTTAATTTGGGGGTGGGTTTTTTTGTTTTTTGTTTTTTTTTTTTCTCTCTCCACATCTCCACCCTCTTTTCCTCTCCGCAGTCCTTCCCACATGCGTGCAACGCTTCGGTACAGCACACGTTCCCTGGTGCAGAACGTGTACGTAGCTCCCCCGCAGCTGCCGCTGACTCTGCCCTCTACCCGCCCTGCTCCCCTGGTCCAAAAAAGCACAACCACCCCGTGCAAAGGCCGTTTGCCCCATGCCTGGCTGTTGACACTTCAGCCGGCTCCTCCGGCATGTTCCGGTGACAGCAGAGGGGGTTAAAAAGAAAGAGGCACACCGGGGAGGTTGCCGAAATGCTGCTAGAGCTCAGGGAAGGGCTGGCATCTCAGAGAGGGGGAGAAGGGGATGACATCCAGGGAAGGCTGAAGGAGGAAAGAGCAATCTGCTGACAGTCAGCATGTCTGAGAAGCTGGGAACATATTGCATTAAACCGATAATAACACCTTGAACAGCAGGGTGGTGGTTTCCATCTGGCCTCGTGCTGAGCTCGCTCTCTCTCATTTCTTCCCCCCTGCAGCCCGGGAACACGAGGTGCGGGGCCGGGCACAGGGCACCCGGCAAGGCTGCGGCAGCACGGGGATGGGACAGAAGAGCCCGGGAGCCAGAGCAGGGTGCCCAGGAGAAGCAGCAGCGCAGCCTCTTGACTCTCCTTTCGCCCCAACTAGCTCCTCCTTAGGCTGGGGAGATGGGAAGGCACTAGAGCTCTTTGCTTAATTAGTAGCAACAGCTGAAGCACTTGAGAAACAAAAGCTCCTCTCTCTCTCTCTCTGCCCCACTTTTACTGGGGAGCCAGGGGTGGGGAGCAAATTGCTTGGAAGCCAGAAAGCACCCTGGATCTTGTCACCATGGCTGCACAGACACAGCCTCCTGTTATCTCCAGCGGAACAAAACCCTCCTCCCACCCTCTCCTGTCTCGGCTGGAACTGATAAAAGAAGAAGAAATAAACAAAACAAATAATAATAATAATAATTTAAAAAATATTAATAATAATCCCAACCCAAACCAGCAAATAAATATCCAGGGAATAAACCAGCCTTCTGCAAAACGTGTTGGTTTCCACGGTGGGTTTTGGGTTGCTGGAGAGCTGGAGGACTCAAACGAGCATTTCAGGCTGTAGAGTCCATCTCAGTAATACTGGGATTTACAAAATCGCAACTCAGGAACCTCTCAGATCATGCCATTTGCTTGAGAATAACGATCTCTAGCTATACATACACCTAATTGTATGGTTCTGATTCATTCATAGGTATGGATGTGTGTGCTATTAACAGGATTATATATAATTTTTATATCTCCGTGTTTGGAACACACAGGGATCACATCTGTAAGTTTTCTGCAGCAGCTGGAGCCTTGCCTGTTCTGTCGCCGTATCGCACCACGTGCAGGGAGAGGCACCAGAGGGGCAAGTCAGCAGGGTAAAGCAGCAGAACAAACCGGTAACGCAGATCTTTGTGCTACCGTGGTTAAACTGCTTCTGGTATCTGGGCGCCTCCAGTCTTCACTGCAGTGTGGACAAGGGCTGCAGAAAGTACACCGAAACGAAAAACACAGTGGGACTTTGCTGTTGCGTTGCTTTAGTTGTGTTCTCACAACTAAAAGGCTAAAAATATGCCAAATAGCATAGCAGTTAAACGGTAAAAACTAGCAACCACGTATTTGTATTTTGAGAGAAATTAGGGCTATTATGGTTGCTCCAGACAGGCTTCCTGCATGGACTGGGTAGATAATTTCTTGGTGCTCTGTGCATCAAAGCTCTGACCATCGGGCTGCACGCGACCGTACCTTGCACCATGTCTCCTTTTGGCTTGATGCCTTCAGGGCCACCGCCCTGCAGCAGGCACTAGTTCAGCGCTTCATTACACTTACTGTTGAAAAAGGACAACTTATTTTTAGGGTGTATCTATCCAGTATCAGCTTCTGGCCACTGAATATCCTACTCTCTGTGTATGTATGTAGGAAGCCGTAGGTTTCAATCAACCTGGGAACTGCGTAGGCCATTGGGGGTCAGAAGGCCCCACAGAATGACTCTAAGTTGTCTTGGATTTTAAAAAAAGTCATTCGCGTGTGAACAAATGAAGAAGAATGAGAATAACTGACAATTCAAAGTTTAACTTAGTTTTCTCCTTTTGGCACTGACTGGCACACTCTTTGGCTCACCCACTTTGGCTCACCCACTTTTTTTTTTTACTGTTGGTAGTTGAAATGATAATGCTTGTAATTCTGGTAAGAAAATTATGACTTTGTAATACAATAAACATTTTGCTTAAATGATAAGTATTGTCTTTGGTTACAACTTTTCCCTACAACTGCCAAAGAATATCAGGTCATCCTTTGGTTTGAAAAGGCCGAAGAACACCATATTAAATTGTTGATTATGTCTTTCAGCTTTTCCACACCTGCATTTTCTCCCATCAGTAGTTCTTTGGCTAACTGTAGCAAAGAGTAGAAGTCCAGTGTGGGTCACAAAAGACAATTAAATGAGAGCAGTTTCTGCCTGGGAGACTTACAAGGGTGAACTCTTGCTTTTAAACTTACCTGACCTTCCTTTGCGTATGGACTCACCTGGATAAACTCATTTAGCACCACGACAAAGGCTTGCTCAGGTCTTATTGCTAGCTCTGAGCACACAGCGCTAAAGCCAGCATGCTGCGCTCGTGTTCTCCCACTGCCAAACACGAACAACTGCATAACTGTTGTAATAACAGCAATACTCATGTTAATGATACTGGGGTGAGAACCGGGACTACTCTCCAGTGCTCGTATTCTCCTGGAAACTGTCTGCAGGACCTCTCGCCGAAGGCAGCCAGACCCTCCAATGTCTTTGAGAACCTGAGTTAAGAGGTTGTTTTGAAGGAGTTAATGATTTTTCTCCCCAAACCCACCAATCGATAAAGAAGTGAGTGTAGGATTTCATAGAACATCAGATGTTCAGGCTAGGGGTGGATTTTTGGTGAATTTATGAGAGGAGAGAAATTGCAAACCCTGCTCAAGGCTGGGGATTGCAACCCAGGTCTCTGGGCTTCGTCATACCTGTCATACCCTGACTTGCTCCGTGCTCCAGAAAAGCTACTGTCCCTTTGCAATGTATTTAACTTTTAATTTGCAAAGAGGAAGAGCAGCATCGCTGGGCCTGAGACACAAGAAGTCAGTCCTTTAGTGCAAAGGCCCCGGAGGGTCTCTGCCCCCCTTCCTGCCTGTATGACGGCAGCGCTTGCACTAGCGCTCAGGGAGGATGTTACGGGTCAACATCGTCATCGCCCCGTTGCCTCATGACCGGCTGCGATTCAAGACCGGTTCCCAGGGACGCATGGCTGTGCTCTCGCACCCCTCGGTGTGGCAGAACTCCCTGATAATTTTGTTTCTGCAGAGAGAGCATTTGCCTCCTCTGGTCCCTGCTGCCCACGTGCCCCTTTTTATGTATTAGCATCGCGCGGGTTGGAGTGCCTGCCCCTCTGCTATCACTCACGTACGTACCCCCCCCATCTCCCAGCACCCACCGACTCCTAGCATCTGTGCCACTTGCTTGGCCTCTTTTCCTTTATGCTGCTCCCCTCCACAGTCGTGTGACTGCTATTGTGTGGTCCCTGCCGCACAAAAGCTAGCCTGACCTAATTTAAATCAGCGCTATTGAAGCCGTTCTTGTTTTATCTCCCGGCACAAGGGCTGTGCTCCCCATTTCAGAGGGAGCAGAAATGAATGGCTAATTGGGGGGGTATTGTGCAAGGCGGCGTTGTCTCCCGGCCCTGATTGTCAGCTCTCCTGCTCCGCGGTGCTCCGAGCTCCCCTCGCTTGTAACAGCCGCGCAGGCCGCTGAGGGAGGGAAGGGGAGAATGGGACTCCAGAGCCATCGCAGCGTGTCGGGCAAACAAAGCAGAGCACGGCCGCCCTCAGCGCACTGGTGAAAAGGCTGGCTGGGGGAGGGTCCCCTTGTTCGGAAAGGGCAGATGCTGGTGACAACAGTGGAGACTATCTAGCCCTTACCTCCAGCTACCCCCCCCGCTTGCTTTTTCCTGGCTACGTATGTGACAGCCCTTCCCAGCGCTCTGGAGACTGTCCCTGGGGAGGGGGGCGAGGCGGGGGGCTCACACCCAGCAGGGCTGGTGAGTCTTGGAGCAGGGAAAGTGGGACAGGTCAGGGGCTGGAGGGGAGGCTGAAATGCTGCCGGTCTCTTTGTCCTGCGGGGCAAAGTTTGAGCAGCTGCTGACAGTGGATCGTTGTAAGAAACGCGAGCACATCCCCGGGAGCCATTCCAGCAAGCGGCAACCAGCAGGAAGAGGGAGCTTTGTCACAGAATTCCAGAACTCCAGACTGGTTTGGGTGGGAAGGGACCTCACAGCCCATCCAGTGCCACCCCTGCCATGGGCAGGGACACCCTCCACTAGCCCAGGTTGCCCAAAGCCCCATCCAACCTGGCCTTGAACACTGCCAGGGAGCCAGGGGCAGCCACAGCTTCTCTGGGCACCCTGTGCCAGGGCCTCAGCACCCTCACAGGGAAGGATTTCTGCCTCCCATCCCATCCCCATCTCCATCTCCCCTCCTGCAGCTTCAGGCCATTCCCCTTGGCCTGTCCCTCCCTGCCCTTGTCACCAGCCCCTCTCCAGCTTCCCTGGAGCCCCTGCAGGGACTGGAAGGGGCTCTAACATCTCCCCGGAGCCTTCTCTTCTCCAGGCTGAACAACCCCAACTGTCTCAGCCTGTCTCCATAGCAGAGGTGCTCCAGCCCTCGCATCATCTCCATGGCCTCCTCTGGACTCACTCCAATGGCTCCATGTCCTTCTTTTCTTGTCCTGGGGACCCCAGAGCTGCACGCAGCACTGCAGGGGGGGGTCTCACCAGAGTGGAGCAGAGGGGCAGAATCCCCTCCCTCGACCTGCTGGTCACGCTGGTTTTGATGCAGCCCAGGACACGGTTGGCTTTCTGGGCTGTGAGCACACATCGCTGAGTCATACTGAACTTTTCATCAATCAACACCCCCAAGTCCTTCTCCTCAGAGCTGCTTTCAATCCATTCCTCGCCCAGCCTGTAGTTGTGCTTGGGATTGTGCCGACCCACGTGCAGGACCTTGCACTTGGCCTTGTTGAACTCCCTGTGGTTCGCACAGTCCCACCTCTCCAGCCTGTCAAGGTCCCTCTGGATGGCATCCCTTCCCTCCAGCATGTCAACCACATCACACAGCTTGGTGTTGTCAGCAAACTTGCTGAGGGTGCACTCGATTCCATTGTCCATGTTGCCAACAAAGATGTTAAACAGTGCTGGTCCCAGTACCGACCCCTGAGGAACGCCACTCGCCACTGATCTCCACTTGGACATTGAGCTGTTGACCACAACTCTTTGAGTGTGACCATCAGCCTATTTCTTACCCACCGAGTGCTCCATCTGTCGAATCCAATTTAGAGACAAGGATGTTGTGTGGGACAGTGTGAAATACCTTGCACAAGTCCAGGTAGATGACGTCTGTCACTCTTCCCTTATCCACCCATGCTGTAACCCCATCATAGAAGGCCACCAAATTTGTCAGGCACGATTTGCCCTTAGTGAAGCCGTGTTGGCTGTCACCAATTACTTCCTCATTTTCCATGTGCCTGAGCATAGTTTCTAGAAGGATCTGCTCCATGATCTTGCCAGGCACAGAGGTGAGACTAAACGGTCTATGGTTCCCCAAGTCTTCCTTTTTTCCCTTTTGAAAAATGGGGGTTATGTTTCCCCTTTTCCAGTCAGTGGGAACTTCTCTGGACTGCCAGGACTTCTCAAATATGATGGAGAGTGGCTGAACAACTTCATCTGCCAGTTCCCTCAGGACCCACGGATGCATCTCATCAGGCCCCATGGACTTGTGCACCTTCAGGTTCCTTAGATATTCTCAAACCTGATCTTCTCCTACAGGGGGTGGTTCTGCATTCTCCCAGTCCCTGCCTTTGCCTTCTGTGACCTGGGCAGTGTGGCTCAAGCATTTGCTGGTGAAGACCGAGGCAAAATATTAATTGAGTACCTCAGCCCTCTCCATATCCTGGGTAACCAGGTCTCCTGTTTTATTCCAGAGGGGGCCCACATTTTCCCTCATCTTCCTATTATCATTGACATACCTAAACTTTTCTTGTCCTTGATGTCCCTGTCTAGATTTAATTCTGTCAGGGCTTTGGCTTTCCTAACCTGATCCCTGGCTGCTCGGACAGTTTCTCTGTATTCCTCCTGGGTTACCTGCCCTTGCTTCCACCCCCAGCAGGCTTCTTTTTTGTGTTTGAGTTTGTCCAGGAGCTGTGGGGCTGTGAAAGGGCCACTGAGGGAAGTTTCAGGCCAGAAGCATCTTCTGGATGGCTGGGATTTCTACTGTGCATGAAGGAAAAAACCTTCCCAGCTGTGTGCTGGGGCTGGACAGCCCAGGTGGGTGCCATGAGGATGGGGCTGGGCCCAGGTTTTCCAAAGGCTGGAGGTGGGGAAGGGCCAGGGCAGCTCTTTGTGCAGCCCCTGAGGCTGGGGCTGGCCCTGCTGTGCCAAGGGCTCGAGCTGGGGAGGGGGCTGCCTGCCCTTGGGAGCTGGCCTGGAGGGAAGGGAAGGGGCTCCAGCAAGGAGCAGCCGGTCCCTATGGCAAGGAAGGATCCCTCCCAGCAACGCCCGACTTCACGCACCACCAGCACACGGTGCCAGGAGCTCGGTGCCTCCGCGTGTGAGCTGCCGTGCGTCCGGGAAGCCTGGTGGGAGAGGAGCATGGAGGCACCCACCACCTGCTCCTGGGTGGGTGAGGGTCGTGCAGCCGGCACTGTGGAGGAGCAAGGGGCGGAGGCAGAGAGAGGCCTCGGGGTGCTGAAGGTCTCCTGTGGGTGCCAGGAGGTGTGGTGACTCGTGTGTCCGGGACCATCCCTGCCATGCTTCTCCAGATCTCTGCCTGCCTCCTTCCTCTCCCGGCCTCCATCTCCCTTTCAGCCTGGCCAGATCCCCCAAGAGTTTTGCTCTTCTGCCAATGCTGCCCTGTACCCTGCTGCCTTCCACTTTTCCTTTATATGCCTCCCCCATTCTGGTAACCCCACCTGCTATTATTTAATTCTTCCTACACTGCTTGTGAAAAATGCATTTCTAGGTCTCCCTCTATCCAGCGACCTGTCTCTGTCTGCAGTGAGTCCCTGTGCTATGAACCCAATTGCTCTTCCAAAGTCCTTCTGCCTGTGCCTGTCTGTTGGGCTCCCTCTTCTGATATTTCAGTTCTTACCTGTATGGATAGGACGGGACGGAGAGAGACGTAGGGGACCGTTACGTGGTGAGGTGAGTGCACAGCCCCAGTGGGAGTGGGGCTGTGCGAGGGCCGCTGAGGGAGGTTTGAGGGCAGGCAGCCCTTTTGGGGCTGGCACCTTTGTCCTGGGAGCAGGGGCTCGATGTGTCCAGTTTTGAAGTTGGACTCTGGTGGACAGTGAGAGACATGTACTGGAACAACGGACACAAAACTCTAATCACCATTCATCATGATACAGAAGAGATACACCACGTCTTAGAGTAACAAAGGACGGAGAGCACCACTGTTGGGAAACTTCTTGAATACTCACCAACTGCAACAGGAACATTTAATCTCATGCTTCACCCAGCTGTGATTTTGCTGACTCTTAACTTTAGTATGTCTGTTGTTTAGAGTATGTTCTATATAAAGGTTTGGTACATGATAAAACAAATTGCCCAACTTCAATTACTCAGAACATGCAAATTAATAAATAACAAATACCAGTGCTTCACTATCTACTTACTGTGGAGCATTAAGTGTACACACTATCAATATACTATTTATGGCACAGAGGCAAGAGGTGACAGTTCCACCACCCTGTGAAGGTAAGATGAATTGTCCATAGTCACGAGGTGGCACGTGGCAGTCTGCTCCCCCCCACACCCTAAGCCATGACCACCAGCGGGGTCGTGACGGCCGCATCCAGCTTACGCTGGGCTTTGGGGGACAGACAGATGGCCCCGCGGTAGCCGAGGGCTGCCAGGAACGGCGACCTCACTGGTGTGTAAATATGACGCTAAGTGGATGGTCTCACTGTCACTAGCGGCCAGCTCAGGGCCCCGGGAGCTCTCCTGCCCGGCAGCGGGCTGCACACCAGGGTCTCCCCTTGAGCAGGGACCTCTCAGGGTTACTCCTCCAGGCTGAGGGACTCCTGGCCCCGACAGATCCTTGGGAAGTGACTAACGGCACGCTACACTCCGAAATCCTAGCGCAGCGATAGAAAGGATTGATTGCGCATATATAATCCTTTAGACGTGAACTGCTGATCAAGTCTGGGACTAGGACTGGATCCAGCTGCGCCCAGACCCCTCTCTGAGAAGGGTTTAAGAGTCAGGGGGGTCCTCTCTGAACCTCCTGACTCCACGGGAGGGTCTCCCCGACAGTTTGCTCTGCCCCGTCCTCTGTGCAGTAAATAATCCAGCGTACCCTGCCATCGCATCTTGTTACACCACCGTCACATTCACTATCAAACCGTGTTACCTCGCTGTTTTACATCAAAGTCTATTGTTGCTTCTCTTACGAGTGAATTGCATGATTCCATCCACGACAAGTATAGATAAATATTCTTTTCCTACTCAAAACCCATGTTAAGAAGGTAACTGAGCAGGTCTCTAAACCACTGGTGTTTTCACCCTGGTACGCTGAAAGCCTCCCAGGGTTTGTGGACTGCCTTCCTTGAGCCCCTAGACGAAGCCAGAGAAGCCAGCTTGCTTTCAGACAGCACACAGTGCTTTAAAATGGTGTGTGCCCAACCAGACAGCTTAAGGGGTCCACAAATCGATGTTAAAAAGAAACAAAACCTTGCTTTACACTAAATGCCAGGAATCTGTGTTACCATGAAACTCTGCAATATTGGCTGTGAGAAATTAACTGCATGCAAGAGTCCACGGTTGCTACTGATCTAGGAATATTAGCTTAAAATCAACACGTTGCTAAGAACAGTTGAAGAACTACAGCAGTATTGAGTGAGGAGCAACAACTAGTCGGGGACAAACAAAAGGCTCATCCACCCAGCGTCCCAGCAGCCACTGGTCGATGCCTGAGGAATCTGCGCAGGAAGAGAGGCAAACGTGCCTGCCTTAGGACACACGTTCCACCAGGCTGGAGATGTAACCCAAACCAGCAGTCTAGGGTAAAGAACATGGACTAAGAAGGTAACACAAAACCCCCAAAACATCATTCACTCGGTTTATTTTGTACATCAGGTTTATAAATTACTCCCATTAGAACAAGATCTGCTGTGAAAGTGATCAGAGGAAGACTACTAGGAAGGTTGGCCAGTGAAGTTAAATTTGTTCACAACCAAGCGGTCAGAACTGTTTGTGGCAGACAGAGGGACACCGCAACCTGTAGTAGAATCTGTACTGGGCATTTCAAGTTCACCTCAAAGCAGGGTCTCAGCGGACGGATGGCTCCAACACACTCTATCCAGCAATAAGTTTCCTACAATAAACACAAAGCAGTCATTAAGCAGTGCTTCCTGCAAAGTGTGACAGCAGCTAACGCTACAGACAAATTTCAAAAGCCTCCAGTATTGGGCCAGAAGTTTCTGTTACAGAAGCCGATACAGGCACAGCAGAAAGCAGGCATACAGGCCAATAAACTTTTTGGAAGGAATCACAGGCCACCACAGAAACATCCTCTTTCTCTGCTCCTGTACAGCAGTATGCTCTTTCCAGATGATTTATGCACAACGATGCATCAAAGCTCTTGCTTCAAAACAGAACATAAGCTGTGGTCTCAGGAATGTCATAGTCCTGCTACTGGCTAAGACAATTTTTAAGTAAAGAGAGCCCTTACTAAGTCATTTAATTGCCTCTACGTGACCTGAGAGCTTTTCTACTGACTTGTCCATAAACATCTTTGGTCATCTGGGATGCTATGAGCGCAGCAGACTCGTGAAAAATTTCTCTCATCCTTTGGTGACACCAAGGATCTGTGATACGTATTTTGAAAATGGGGAAGACACAGTAAATTGTTTAAACTGCAACAAGCATCTCTGGAAAAAGAGACTTACAGAAGTACTAATGATTTGTTCTGTGACTTCCAGATTTGCTGATTTCCCTATAAAATACTGTGTAGCTTGAAGGCAAGGATCTTGCATTTAAATGTTGTAAATGAAAGTAACTGTTATTCTGGCTGGAAAAAACAAGTACTGAGATGTATATAGTTTCCTCTGGGCCTTTTTCCATCAGCATCCTTTAACGCAAGGTAAAAATCTTCCTAACTTCCTTCTATCTGCAGCAAAGAATAAAAAAGTTCTAAGCCTGCCTACTACACAAATAAGCGTTTAGAGGCCCAACAGAGGGTACTGTCTAATTGCTGCTCTAGCTTTATGGATGGTCAGTCTTATAGAAGATTCAGAACAGCACATTTCATATGCAATTAAAGGCGGGGGGGGAAACCTGGAGAAAGCCAATTTTCCAATGAATTTGCAGTACACAGCAACCGTCTCTGAACATTCAACTTACTTTTAATAACAGCTGCAAGGAACAGAAAGGAGTCTGAATTTGCCTAGCAACAAAACTAGTCATGAGCTTGAAGCCATTCTACCTACGACTAGAAGTTAACAGATCTGTCAAAATTGCCACAGAACACTTGATTTGACTTCTCAAGAACCATGTTACATTGCGAAAAATCCACTGCTTGCAAAATAATCACTTGAAAACATAATCTTATTAATATTTCATCCTTCTGGCACCCTGTGAAGCCCTATATAAAAAAAAAAAAAAACAAACCCAAAATCCTGAACAATCAAATTGTTTTGGACCAACAATACGATCGTGTCCTGGACAAACACATCAGTGCAACACTACTACTTAAGCTAAGAGACGCACAAACAAAACTTACCATTAGAGGGAAGCTTAATCTTCAGTTTTATACTTGCCCCCGATGTAAGGAACATACTGAAGGACCAGCTTCCAGTCTGTGAGCCATATTAAACCAGTCCCAGCTACACCACCCCACGTAACGAGGGTGGGAGTCCTAAAGGAGAGACACACATGCGCAGGTAAACAACATTGATTCTCCGCTGTGAAAGGTCTGCAAACGCTCATCAGTAAGGTACCTGGGAAAGTAATTTCAATCAAGAAAAAAGCTTGGCAGAAGTCTTGAATCCCACGTACACAGAAAAGTACTAGTCCCCAGTACAGTCAAGGTATTTTACAGGAGAGGGTTGATATGCTTTTATTTACAGAGGGCGCTCCCAAGTTAAGAAAAGACGCACTTACTTGTTTAACTCTTCTCCTGCTACAGCTCACATCCCCTCTACCCTGGCCCGCAGGCCACTTCACTCTCCCTCACGCAACCTGCAAAGCGGCACCCACCAGCACCGCGACATTCACAGCTCCGAAAGACATCGAGGACAGCCGGAGCAACCCGGAGGCCAAACCCACCCCAGCCTTGCCGCCGCCACGCAGACCCGCCCCCCCATCCGCCCTTCAGCCCCAGCCCCAGCGCTGCTCCGGGGCCGGCCCCGGCGGGGTCAGCGGGCCACAGAGCCGCGGAACAAGGCGGAGGGGAGCGGGAAGGCCTCGGGAAACCCTTCAGGCTCCTCAGGTGCGCAGAGAGGGGTCGCGGCCCGTCCCGCACACCCGAGGCCCAGTGCGAAGGAGCCCCGGGCCGGAGCAGCCAGCCCCGGGCCGGAGCAGCCAGCCCCGGGCCAGCCCTCACCAGTTCTGGAAGAGCTGGACGTAGCGCGGCCCCAGCACCTTGCTCAGCATCCCGCCGCCGGCCTCAAAGTCACCCCCACTGCGCCTGCGCGACCGCGCCGCTGCGCCACGAAGGCCCCCGCGTGCCGCGCGTGCGCACTGAAGGGAGCTGCCCGCGGCGCTGCCTGAGTCAAGCGGCGTTGTCATGGCAACCACCCCCCCCCCCCCCCTTCGGCCGTCGCCCCTCATGGCCCCTTGGCGACCAGCCCGCACACCGTCTGCAGGGGGGACACGGGCCCTGGGCCACGGACCGTCCCCACCCCGGAGCCCCTGAAAGGTCCGTGTCCCCTCTCCGGTGTGGGGACGGAGCTGGGACTGCTGCTCATCCGCCGTGCTGGAGGGAAGCGGCCCCTTTCCAGAGCAGTTTCCCAGTGCCCGTCAGTGGCTCCCAAACCCTCCTCGCCGCTGCCGCTCAGCCTCTCCCAACAGGGACTTTCAAACCAGATTTGTTTTCAGCAGAGGGTCCTAAATCCACCACCAGTTCCAACACATTCCCAAACTCTGCTCCGAGCCAGCTCGGCCTCTTGTGAACCTGCAGAAAGTCCTGGGGGACGTTGGAGCCTGAAGCGCTCGTCTAACCGAGACCTGCGGCTGGGCTGCCGAAGCTCCAGGCCTGCAAACTCCTCCCGTGCTGCCCTGCGCAAACCTGCACTAACGGTGTCCGGCAGCGACGCCGGCAGCCGTCATCTTCCCTTGCACCCTGCGCTGGCTGCCGAGAGCCGAGATTCACAGAGCAGAGCCTTCTGCAAAAATCCAGCTCCTGATTTTTTCTTGCCAGGACACGGAACAACTATTTTATCAGCCCTTTGTGTGACTGACCCAACGCCACGTCTCATACTGACAGTTTGAGTGTTTCTTTGCCCAGGTGCCAGCATGGCGACGCGGGTTACTGTACCACGCAGAGTTTTGGGTTCGTTTCCCTGCTGCCCACGCACCAGCTGGTGCCCGAGGAAGTCAGACGGGAGCTTCGCGGCGTGCATTCCTGCAGGAAACCTGTGCCTTTGCCACAGCCACTGTGTTACCAAGAGTATGGTGGGGGGAGCGAGCCTGGTAAACAGGCTCCACACAGGTTTTGCTTTTTTGATGTCTGTTTAGCTCTGTGGAGTCACGCAAACACGGGAGAGTCTCAGCTTTCACTGTGTATTGAAAGTTTCCTAGATGCCAAAAAAAAAAAAAAATTAAAAACAAAGGCATAAGTCAAAATTCAGAAAGCAATGAAAAACAGCACAATGTTTATCTTCAGAAAAGTCTTGGTGTTTTGAAGGCAGTTTGGGGAGGATGGCGTATCCTACTGTTTACCCCAGTCAAGGCAGACAGGGAAAGATCCAGTAACACTACCAATTTCCTGGTTAAAACAAAACAACAGCAATATTAGCAACTCATCCTTTCAGTATATTTTGCTGTCATCTACAGTTCAAGCACTGTGCAAAGGGATTTGTGGTCTGCTCTGGCCACCACGCTTGCTCCTTCCGTGTGGAAGCTCCTTTTAGCTGTTGGGACAACGTTCACACCGCAGCAGGGAGAGCTATGTCTCCAAAGCCCGAGTCCTGAAGGTGAGATGCCACCAAAGGTGAGGGTCACTTTCTTCTCTTGGTGACTTCTGTGGCACAGGTTTCATTTTAGATTCTGAAGCAGAAAAGAAAGGGCAGTGAGCCTGGTTGTCCAGAGCTGCCTTAGGGACACCGTGGTGATGCACAAAGCTGAGTTCAACCATTGGAACAAGTGATCTGCATCTCTCAGGCCACTAAAGCAAGTGGGGATGTCTCTGTTGATGCCTTGCATCAACAAAAATCACCCCCCACTTAAAGCGGTGAGGTGGAGTTTTCTGCTTCAAGAGAGCAGGTGACTCTGCAATAGCTTGTTCTTGCTTTATGGACAGTTCATGGCTATGTCTGGCAGCGTCAGTGTAACACTGATGTTTGCCCACAGGATCTGATAGTCTCATCCCACTTCTTGACTCATCTACAGGGAGAAAATGCTTCTGAGCGTTCACCCAGGAACCTCCAGCTCCATGTCAGCTGGGGGCTGCTGCCTGGACCTCGGCAAAACGATTTGCTCTCAGCCACTCGGCAGCAACTCCTGGGTGTTGCTCCTTGTTCCTGCCCTCACCTGATCTCCCAGCCCAAGCCTGCTCTGGCTACCGGGGCTTGCCTGCTTTACCTGCAGCCTTGTGCATCTCTGAGCATCCACCTTCCAAGCCGCAGCCTTGCTCCCGAGCACGCATTTCTCCCTTCTCTGGATCTGGTACAACCTTGGTTTCTTGGTGCTCCACCCTTCCTTGTCCCAATAGGGGTGGGTGGCTCCCCTCCTCACCCCAAGGATGCCCCTCACCCCCTGGCCTGGCAGTTCGCATCTCAAATGTCTCACTAACCGAGGTGTTTGGTGTCTTTAAACAGTTTGGCGTATCTGGGCCTGCCCTGGCTTTTAGCCAGCTCAAGGGAGAAGAGCAAGCAGGCCCAGCACAGGCTCTGGCCACGCAGCAGTGCAAGCCCCAAGGCTGAACTAGCTCTTCGACGTGAGAGCACGCAGGAAACAGCCCCTGTGAGCCGGGACTGAAGGCAAAGAGGATGAGGTGAGGCACATCAGTGCCCCGGAGAGGCAAGGAGACACAGAATTAAAAGGACTGTCACTTGGTGCAGCTCGGGAAGGACAGTGCACTACCTCAGAGCTTGCTTGCTGCTGAGAGGAGGGCAGTCAGGGCTCAATGACATTTAAGAGCCACTGCTTGGTTAATTTGGACTGTTCTTCCTGCTTGGCCCTATGCGGACAATCCCCGAGCTGGAGCAGCACAGCAGAAACACAGGCAGAAAACCTGAGAAAGGAGGGCTGCCTTCAGGCAGCATCTTGTCTTTGGACCCAGGGTCTTGGAGAGGGTCCACAAGGGCTCAGTGCTCCTGGATGCAGCTGCCACAACTCCGTTTCCCCCAAAAGGTAGTCGCTACTGTGCTGAGCGAGCTAGTGGCAGGGGGCTAACACTACCACTGAAACCACAAGGGTTGAAGCTATGACAGTTTGGGGAAATATCTGCTGGTCGGAGGGCAAACGCATTGGGGACCTGCCTGCGAAGCCTGGAGGGTGAGGGCAGGGAGAGCCCGGCTGGGCAGCGCGGTGCAGCAGACCGGGGCTGCGCCCTCGGCAGAGGGTGACAGAGATCCCACAGGATTCAGCCTGGCCAGGGCAGAGCCTCATCCCACAGAGGAGGCCGGGAGGTGAGAACCCACGGGGCTGGGCTGTCCCCCAGTACTGGATCCAGCCCATTCTTGCAGGGTTTAAACCCTCTTGAACACTCTGGCACCCTGTCTCCCCCGTTACCAGTCCGTGCTGGGCTCCTGATATGGGCTGGGTGCGTTTGACCCGATTTCCAGCTTGCACCCTGCCGGTACCACCCTCACTGGGTGCTCCCCAGGGCAGGGCAGAGGCAAGGAAGCAGCACCCCTGCTGCGACATCCCCTCCTTCCAGCCAAGCAGGGGCTGCATTCCCAACCCAAATGTTTCCAGCAATAAAAATGAAGACGAGCTCCCCTGCCACGCGTAACCCGGGCTAAACTGCACGCTGCCCCACGAGAACAGCACCCCGGAGAGACGGGCAAGGACCCCACCGACCACAGCAGAGCCACGGGAGAAGCTGTGCTGCGACGGGGAGACCCCAGCACCTACAGGTCTGCCAAGGCGTTTCCGATGGCTGCTGGGGCAGGAGCCCAGATCCCACGGTGATGGGCGGCGCTGGAAACCTTCACCGGAGGCTGCGTACGGGGAGGGGTGAGAAGCACTCGCTGTGTTTGAGTGCTGACTGGGGGGTAGGACCCGTGCCCGGAGCACGGGAACAGAGAGCGAGTGGACAGTGTCTGAAAACCTGTCTTGTCTTGTCTTTTTTTTTTTTTTTTTTTTAGTAGAAGGTAAAACCTTTATTACAACTTTTCATTCATAGGTATACAGTATCTGAAAGACAGATATGGGGAAAAAAGTAATATTGTTATAAAATGTCACATTTATTGCTACATTACTGTTATATACAGGACAGTTCTCAAAATCTACTTTAAAAAAGTTAGGATTATTTAAAAATTCCAAATAATCCAGCCAGCTGTTTTGACACTTGTATAAAATTATTTAAAAAAATGAAAACAATTCATATCTTGAGGCACTCAGAAACACAATTTTATCCCCCAATTGTGATTCATTTCAAAGAACAATGCATTTCCCCACCCCCAAATACTTTATTTTTTTAATGTTTTTTTTTTTGCTGGGTTAGGCATATATATATATATATTTACTATATATATAGTTCAAAACTATAATGTGTATCTGATTTAAGAACAAGGATTTCAGCCACTTAAGTACATCTGGATTTACAGGTAGGCAGCATAAACATCAAAAGCAAGGACCATTTTTTTTAAAGGCCAAAAAACAAAACCAACCCAAAACTTTCTACGGGGTTAAAAATAAACAACTTCCACAGGCATCTCCCATCTGCTCTCCCACCCCCACCCCCCCGTCCTACAAAAATATATAGAAAGAGCAACCCAGTAATGTTCCTTTTCCCCAACGAGCTGGAGCCCTCCATAGAAAACGGGTCGTTTCCTGCAGACCGCAAAGTCTGAGCGTGTGGTTGGGGTCACCCCCGCTCCGCTTCACCCGGTGCTTCCTCCTCCTCGCCCGGCAAATCGGCCACTGTTGGCAGGAGGGTGCGCGGCTTCCCACGGCCCCTTCCCTCCCCGAGCGGCCCCACGTTACAAGGTTTGCTCAAAAGCTGGTGGGTTTCAAGTGATTTGGGAAGACGTGGCACTGGGAAGGGGATCCACGGTGTCCCCCAGCTCGCTGGGAGCTCCATGGCTCCCCGGGGAAGCGGGGCACAGGGACGCTCTTCGGCAAAAGGCCTCGGTACCCAGGACACCCCATTTTGAAGCACGAACCCCTTTTGCTCTCCCGCACTGGTGCCCGCAGCTGCCCCGTGCCAAGATGTGCCAGGGCACGAGTTTCATTCCCTCTCCTTCCAACGCCGGGGGCGCTTGGCTGGCCCAGGGTGGTATCGCCAGACCCGAGGGGCGAGAGGCGCACAAAAGCAGAGGAACGGGAGGGCCGGCACGCAGACCCACGGCGGGGCTGCCTCCTGCGCCCGAGGGTGGAACGCAAGATGGACGCAGAAGGTTTGGCAGAGAGGACTCCTGCGGCCCGCACCACCCTGCCAGCCAGAGAGCACCTCCACGCTCGGCTCGCGTGGGAGTCCCCAGGCAAAGGCACTGCGGCTGCTGGCTCTCCAGAACTGGCCTGAAGACCAAACCTCTGCACAGAGCACCGGGTCCCCAACGGCAGCCGGGCCGCGGGACCGACCTGCAGCACCCACCTCCCAAATCCTCCCACCTCCGCCCCAGCAGGTGGGCAGCCGGTGACACGGTTCTGCCCCACCGCGAAGAAACCCACGGTGGCTGCGCGTGAAGGGAAACAGCTCGGAGGTGCTGGCTGGAGAGACTGGGGAGCGCAGGAGGAAGGAAAACACGCCTTCAGGCTTGAGGCGGTTGAAGGAAGACCAGCCAAGCCAAGCCCAAGGCTCAGGCGTTAACAGAGCGGGGCAGTAACGAGGTGGGACACAGCTTCTCCGTTCGGGGGTACTGGGGGAGATGGTGCGAGATGAAGGATGCTGGCAGTGAGCCGCCAAGCATCGAGCAGAAGGCACAGGAGGGTGAAGGGTGCGTGGAGGAGCCCTAGGACCAGGCCCTGCCCCCTCCAATTCAGTGCTCAGCTCCTGCAGCACGAGTTGAAAGGGGTGTTCCTGCAGTCTTACCTGTCTTCTACCCCCCAGCTCCACGGCACGGGTCTTGAAATGCTTTTGGAGCTGCCAGAAACGCAGCTGGACCCTGAGAGCAGCAGGAGCAGGAACTGAGCAGTCATGGACAAGAGCAGAGAGAATGGGCTGGGATCTGGAGAGCCCCAGGGGAGAGGAGAGGGGGTTGCATAGGATTTAACGGGGCAAAGACCTTGTGCAAGCTTGTGGTACGGAAAACAGGTCTTGCTACTGCTGGTGTCGAGCAGGAACAGGGGAATCCAGTGGCCACGGCTTGTTCCACGTTAGCCAGCACTGCACCTCGGGGGCTGATGGCTTGTCCTGGCCCAATGCCAGTACTAGCTTTGCTTCACCTCCCCGTTCCCAGCTCCTTTCCAAAATCCCAGGCCAGCGGCTGGCCGAAACCTCAGCTGGCCCAGAGTGACCACCACAGCGCACAGCAGGGCCTGCAAGAGGGCCGCAGGCTCCACTGGCGCTGAAGTTGGCAGCCTCCCCACGGGATCGAAGCTCAGGGACACGAGGGGATGGGGGGTTTCCAAAGCCGCCTGTTGCTCCAGGCCTCCCCTCCCTACCGAAGGGGGGGGATGTGCTGAATTGCCTAGCAAGGGCCCAGGGCCCTACACGCTTGAGGTGCAAAGAACCTTTGAGAGTGGCTTCTGCACTGAACCTGAAATTGCAGACTCCTGGGGAAATCCCAGCCCGATTCTGTCCTTCCTGTTCAATCGCTACCGGCAGCGAGTGCAAAACCTCTAGGAAACCGGCTCATCACCGACAGACGGGCTAGGAGAAAAAGCCATTCACCGAAGTCACAGCTGGGCAGGTTTCACATCACACTTCTGCATTTTTCTGCTGGAGACAGCAAAAACCCCAACTGAAAGCAGTGTTGCCCCGGAGTGATGGCGCAGCACGGAAGGGGCAGCAAGTTGGCCCCACCGCACGGGGCTGGCATGGACCTGCTCCCGACAGCCAGACGTGGGATCTTGGGGTGCCCAGCTAACTCGACCGCCCCAGTTCCTGCAAACTGTCTGCCCAGGCACTGCCGCACCCCGTGCTCCCAGGTGGAGGTCAGCGCAGACAGGAGGGGCACAGCCAGGGATCCAGATGTCCCAGGGCCCGTCCCTCCTGCCAACACACCTCTGCAGGATACCGGCGCGAGCTGTAAAAGCAGGGGAGCAGAGAGCCCGAGGAGATGTTGGCAAAGAGCTGGAGCTGAACTCAAGCCAGGCAGTTGCTTGGCTGTCAGTAGGTCTGACTGGAGGGTCACAGGCAGGGGAGCGACTGCCAAACCAGGGGTTAAGCTGGAATTTTGCTCCCCGGGGTGCGCTGGCAACGGCTGTGGGGTTGTGAGCAGAGGCAGGCAGACTGCCACCACCTCCCGTTGATGCTGAGCGCCGTCGGTACAAGACCATAAAGGTGTAGTCTCTGGGAGACTGCAGCTGTTTTGCTCTGGGGCAAAAGCAGGTGAAGAGAAAATCTGCAATTTTTACTGTTAATAAACTGGATTCCAGACACTCCCCAGCACCCAGTGGCATGCACAGCTCTCAGGCAGGATGTGCAGGGAGCTGCTTGAGGGGGAGGAAAGAGGAGGTCCCTTGGGCTAGGGACCCGAGGACCGCAGCCCAGCAGCTGGCCCTGCCTCACAAGAAGCGTCCCACGGCAGCTGCGCGCCTGGGACCCCGGTTCTGCTCTTTGACCGCGACGCTGCTCAGCTACTGCGGCCTGGGAAAAGAGAAACTAGAAAATGCACACAGGGGAAGGCGGCCTCTCCCCCCCCCCCCCCGATTCCCTTTCTGATAAAGGAAGCTTTGCAGGGGCTCTGTGCCCCCCCAACGCTGAGGAGCACGCAGCCCAGGAGAACCCATGCATGCAAGGCTGAGAGAGGAAGCAGAAAACTGAGTGCCACCGTGCAGCATGTCACCCATGCGTGACACCTCTCTGTGCAGGACCGCTGGCGCGCGGGACACGCAGACAGGCAGAGAAACAAGTTTGGGGAGAAAAGTGATCTCAGATGGCACAGTGGAATGTCAGCAGAGCCGTGGGCTGGGGAGGGCACAGACTCTGGCCCTCTCTGACCATGACACCTAAAGACAAGAGCTTCGTTGCAACAGGCCGATACTTCAGGGCTGGCCTGGTGGTATTTTGGGGACAGCACCTGATAGTCCTCATTTACAGAAAAGCCACTTTCCCTGGCAGGTTACAGGCACCTTGTTCACACTGAGCCAAACACACTGGCAAGCCAAAGTTATTTTTCCTTGCTGCACTCTGCAATTGCTCCCTACGGACCTGGAGAGCCGAGATGCCACCAAGGCTGCGCTGGGCTGGTGCAGGCAGCGAGCGTGACAGCACGCAGAGCGCCATCGAGGCTGCTCCCAGGCACAACACTACCAGCCCCAAACATCACGCTTTCCTGCTGGAGGAACCAAGATCTCCCCCAAACCCTGGCACCGGGGGTTTATGCCTAAGGACCTCCGCCCAAGCCTTGCCAAGGAAGTTAGCTGGTTTTGCTGTCAAGAAAACAGCATCTAAGCCACCTAAATGCAGGTGAAAAGCCCCATCTCTGCTGCACTGCCTGGTGGTTTGGGGATGATGGGAAAGGCTCTGTCTCATCAGGACTCCCCCCTGGCCTGCAAAGTGTCAGCCAGGACTCAGAGGGGATGAAGGAGCTCAGCAAAATTTTGAACAAATCATAAATCTTCTCAAATTTCCAATTTTGTTGAGTTTCTGGATTTTTCTTGACTATAGTATCTTTTCTTTAAATCCAGTTGTACATGACTGCCACCTCAAATTCCTGTTGCAAAATCAAAGCGTCGGGGAAGCACTTTTTAATTTTTTAGCAGTTTCAAGCTTGCCAGGGCTGGGACATTGCTCCATCCCTCCCCACAGTCCTGGGGCAGTGGCACCGAGCCAGCAGAAAACCCAGAGCAGCAAGCGCCCTGCCAGCCCCAGCACCGTCCTGCTGACGGGGTAGAAATGCTCATGGGATGAAGCCACCTTTACAGGCTGCAAAAAGCAGCTAACGAGTCCCCAATTCCTACCCCAGAGCACGAACCAGGGTTGTCTGAGCGTCCAGACCCAGCTGGTGGGCTATGGAGGGACACTGCCCCCTCCCTGTATGTTTTACCGTCCCCAAGCTGAACTTGCTCCAGCATCTGAAGCACAACCCAACCCGGCAGGACACTTCAGGAAGACGTGGCTTTTGCTGCAAGGGAGCTGCTCCACAGGGCAAGGCTGTCACACATGGAGGAAAACCTCACCCGTCTCACGCTGCCTGGCGCTTAAGCAGACAGAAGAACCCAAGGGAGGAAAGAGTGTCGTTAACCTGACAAGCTAATTAGGCCGAAATATGTCTGTTGACACAGGCGAGAACAACGGCCAGGACCACAGCCACCGGCCTCTCCCCACCTTTCCGGGGACAGAGCTGGAGGCTGCTGTGGTCTCAGGCCTCACCACACAGAAGTGATGGTGGGAGCAACAGGCTGTTGGAGGGAAAGGCAGGAGCACCCGAAAGCCTCAGAGCACCCGAAAGCCTCAGAGCTATGGCTGGACCTTGCAGAGCCCGGGGCAGTGCCAGGGGCAGCAGGGAGACACAGTCCCATACTGCTCCGGCACTCCTAAGTGGCTCCTCTTACTACAGGGTGCTACAGGGCTGAGCCCACGGTAGTAGGCGTAGATGGGAGGTGAGCAACGTCCTGAGCGCTTCCAGCAAGCTTTGCTGGAGCACAAAGCAGAGCTACGAGCACAGAGGAGCACCAGGAGGTTATGCCAAAGGCTGGGGTTGCTAGGAAGTGCCGCAGGACCTAAATCTGTTCGCCAGTCTTTCCCTTTCCCTGTGACAAAGCAATGCAGCTTCCCCAGGAGCACAGGCCAGAGAAGCAGAGGGGAGAGATGTACCCTGCTGCCAGGGGTCCTGCCATACTCACTGTCCCCACGTCCCCCACAGGCCAGCACCCGTGCCCCATGAACTATCCTGCCTGCCTGGGCTCTGCCAGGCAGATCCCAGCAGCAGCCGGCCCCAGTCCGAGAGGATTACAAACACTGCTGAGATGGGATTTAACATCCCCGGTGGGAGCTGACCCTGTCTGCCTGCAGAGCTGGGAAGAACCGGGCACAAAATGTTGCAGAAGGGGAAGGAGAGGGAAGAAACAAGAATAAACTCCCAGTGGATGCTTTTCCATTGCCAACTCCAGAACAGCTTCGGCAGCTCAGCACCATCGAGCACCTCTTCGTTTGCTCTCGCACCTCTGGGGCACCCTGCTGCGCAGTGGGGCTGCCGGGGGTCTTCCTCCCGCTGAGCACACCGGAGCAGTCTGGCGTGATGCTGGGAAGCCCTCGGAGCAAAGGGACCATTGGCCAGGCTCGGCTGCTGGGGCATCTTGTGCAGGATGGGTGCTCGTTGCTCCCCTCCTTTCCAGCAGAGAAGAGCCCACGCACAGATGACAGTGGCCACTCTGCATCCCCACGGCAAGCCGGGCGGCACGCCGAGCTGAGTTTGCCTCTGAGGGTGCTTTGGAGACACGGCAGCAGGTGAAGGCAGGCTGTGAAACCACCCCTCTCCCCAAGCCTGCAGGGTTTCGCACTTCCGATGGCAGTGGCTCCAGCGCGGGGAGAAGGTGTGAGGAGACGGGGATCCTGCTGCCGGTTGCAGCTTGCTGAGGGCTTGAGTGGGCGTACGTGCCGGGTAGCCGCTCCCCTTCCTGTCCCTTGGGCTCTGCCGCCCGCTGCCAGCGTCCGTGGGTCCATCTGCTGCCAGGTCGCCGAGCACAGTGTCCCGCTGCTGCCTTTGCTCCGTACGCCTCTACTCTTCCCAGTCCTCCCGCTTTGTTCAGTTCGTCTTTGTTCAACACTGCCCCTGGAAGCGCCTCTGACAGCGGGTGTGTGCTCAGGTGTGTGGGCAAGAGGTGCTCTCCTCCGCCCTGGGCTTTCCTCTTGCATCTGTGTTGCTTTTTTGCTTACCTTGAAAGCGCCCTAGTCCCTTGGTTCTCTTCCACCCCCCAAGGCCTGCTCTCTCCCAGCAGCTTGTCCTCCCCATCACGATGCTCCGGGACAGCCATGGGACACCTCCTCTCCCAGGTGGGACTGCGTCCTCCGGGATCCTCCAGGAATAAAGCAAATCTTGCAGAGACCCTTGATGGACCTCAGTCACCTCCCGGGAGGAGTGAGAGCACCGCTGAGGGATAGTGCTGCAACTTGCTTTGCTGTTTAACTTCCTTTTCCCAAATCAGAAGTGGCCAGAGCAAAGAGATGGTGAATTCAGCACGAGTTTGTTTGTTTTTTTATAATGGAAGGTACAAGCCAGGCAAGGAAGAACATCCCCTCGCTGTGGCTACATTCGCTTTTAGTGGCTTTCAGAGCCGAATCTGAGAATTCCTCTCTTTATATCCAGTCTCTCTTAATACAATTTTAATATTCTGGTTGATCCTAAAGATGCAACGTTAACTATAGAAACAGCAGCAGAAAAGCGTGGGGTACAAGACATTTTTTTTATACAAAAAAAAATTCTTTTCGTTGCTTACAAAACATATGCAAAAGAAGCTAAAAAAACCAAAAGGCATTGCTATTTGTTCTACATAAAAAATCTCATAACTAATGTTCTTTTTTTTTAAAAAAGAAATATCAGGCTTAGGCACAATTTTGCTGCTGGCTGCTTGTGAACAAGCCAAGAGAACACGCCACCCCCTCCTAACTGAGTGATATGTATTGACTGTTCCGCACTTTATACTTAAGGCAATTTTTTTGTTTTTGTTTTGTTTTTGACAAAGTGTTTTTTCCACCCCTTACGTCATGCCAGGATCCATCCACGTGTGTCAGTATTAGCAGTACTAAAGTTTATGGTTCGAGAAGGTTGCAGGTCACACCGAGGGTTTGCTTCCTACAGATCTCTCTATCCAGAGGAACAAAAAGATCTACAAATAAAAAAACCAAAAGCCTGAAGTGAGAGAAACCCAAATGAGAATAAAACTCTGCCCCTTGCGTAGCGGGGTTGCAAGCCCCCCTCTGCCAAAACCTCGTCTCCGCAGAAGTCAGCCCTGAGGGCTCGACATGGCCACAGTGGAGCTGAGACGTGAACTCGCTATTCTGCTGGGGCACCAGCTTTGCCTTTTTTTTTTTTCTTTTTCCCCTTTTTTTCTTTTTTCAGGGCAGCCGCAGGCACCCACCAGCACAGGGGACGTCGGGGGACCACAGCCCCTCCATGGCGCGCGGGTGCTACGGGCTGAGGTGTTGCAGCAGGGAGCCTCGCTGACGAGGTGGATCCCCCACCGACGTCCCCACTCCGCTCGGGCCATCAGGCTCAGAGCTACTCCTGGCCAAGCACGGGGTTCCCTTAAAACCGGGGACAGCCCAGCAGAGCCTGCACCTGCCACAGTCTCACTGGGGGAATTTCACGTTCTGTGTCTTTCTCGGCATTTCTGGGACCTGCCCATTCCCTCCTGTAGGGCCGCCGGGCAAAGGAGTTGTGGGTTTCCAGTAGCCAACTGGGGCACGGCTGGGAGGTGCAGAGCAGAGCTGAGCTGAGCTCCCTCAGGGTGGTGAGAGCACCAAAACCCTCTGTCCCGGCTGCGGGGCTGCACCTCTCTCCTGCAGGGCAGAGGCTTCGGGTGTCCACAGACGAGCAAACGACATGCACGTGCAGGTCACGTACTTAAGGTAAATTAAGAAGAACGTTGGCTGGTGCCAAGCGAGTGGGGCTGAGCTGCCAAAGCAGAGCAGCGCGCGGCGGGTTGGACCTGCAGTGGGGTGCTGGGATCACGAGGCGGGGGACAATACCTTTACATGTGTCCAACGGGATTGTGACCATCTCCTAGACCAGGATGTGAAGCTGAAAGTGTCATCTGGGGATCTCCTACTACTCCGGACACTTTCTCCTCTTCCCGACGCTTCAAGCAGGCTGCTTTAGGGTTCAGATTGCGCTCTATGCCAAAAACAGCAAGGGAGGGAGGGAGGGAAGCAACCTCAGTTTGGGCAACAGCATCCATCGCGCACGGCAGCAGCATCCAAAAGAGAGAGAGAGCGAGGACAGAGTCCCAGGACAGACGCACGGGACCATGCGAGGAAACGACCTCAGTGCAAGCTGCTCTCCGCCTGCAGCTCCTTGCAGCGGCTGCAGCAACTTGGCCGGACCCCTGCTAGAGCAAAACCCCGTGCCCGGCTGAAACACCATGCCAATTTAAACATGTGCTCGCTTACAGAAAACCCCAAGTGCCTCAGCCAGCTCTCAGAGTTGAGGACTGAGTTTTCCAAAGCTGCTTAATGGGATCCAGGTGCCAAATTCCCATTAAGCGTGAGGGGAGACAGACCGGGCCAGGGCTTTGGAAAGCTCAGCCTGCCGCGCGGCGCACCCGAGGGTGCCGCTGGTGATGCGAACGCACAACCTCGCACCAAAAGCAGGAGTCGCAACAGAGATGCACGCGCACGCAGAGGTGTGGGGGGAGAGAAAAGCCCCGAAATGCACCTGCCAGCTGTTACCATACCTCGTACTTGCTGCTCCAGGCCCAGAATGACCTGCACCGCTTGCTGTAGGATGATCAGTTTGGTCTGTGCTTTGTCCGTTTTTAAGTGCATCTGACACATGCGTCCCAGTTCTTTAAAGGCCTCGTTAATGTCCCGCACACGCACCCTTTCCCTGGCGTTATTGGCCATTCTCCTCTCCCGGTCCCTCAGATCTTTGTCCTCCAGTGACAAGGCCTCGTCTGTACTGCTGGGTTCATAGCACCACAGGGATTAGTCAGGGGGGTGGTACCAAGGGGGGGCTATATGTTGCCGTGCTGGTAGTGCTTCTGGTGTCCACTGGAAACGGCTCAAACAGCCTCACTGTGCAAAGCCAATTCGTCTCGGGCGCTTCCTGGAGCAGCCTGGGCTATTTTGGGCTGCGCGTCACCTCTGCAAACCACGTGAAGGTGCTGCCAGCACGGGGTCGGGCTCCCACGGGGCTGGAGGGTGCTGCCGGGGGCGAGGGCGGGCAGTGGATGCAGGATCAACACCGACACCTTCTCCCCTCCGCAAAATTTTGCCTTCCTGTTTGTTTTCGGCTGAAAACTGAAAGTTCAGGGGGAGTCTCAGCCAAAAACATCGGGGTCATCCCCCAGGGAAAGACTTTTTGGCAGAAAGCAAATCCCTCTTTGTAAGATTTCCTTCAAAAATCCCATCTGCAGCAAAATCCTCCCAGTGAAGGCATTTCGGGAAGCCGTGGCGCAGCAGCACGTGGCAGCCTGGCCCGGCACCTTCTTACGGGTGGGGGGCAGTACCAGGGCCAGGAGCCAAGTGCCCCCGGCTGCTGCTGAGGGTCAGTCTCCAAAGCAGACACTGAATCCAGGTCTTTCAACACAGTCAAAATCACTCCAGAAGGCGTGATTTTCTTTTCCAGGCACGGTCATGAGCTTTGGGAGAGCCTCCACCGCTGGCAGCACCCCAGGGTGCCCGAAACAGGCAGGGACGGGGAAGGAAGGCAGAGTCATGCTGGCAGCATCTTAAACCGTGGCCTCGCCCGCAGCCCGACCCCTCCAAACCCCAATTTACTGCACAGACGACCTTCTCCCCCAGAGCAAAAATTCTTGCAGGGAAGACACCTATCTGAGGAGGGTCCTTGGGTGAGACCTGGCACTGGGACAGACTGTGGCCTTTGGCTCCAGGGGAGCCTCGCAGCGGTAAGACTTCATTGAAGAGGGGCCGCAGAGTCAGAGTCTTCCTGGGTGCGCTGGGAGGCCTGGAGAAGCTCCAGAAAGTGCCTGACCGCGTGGAGGGGGAGCAAGGGCTCTCCAGGCAAGTGTTTGCCTGTGTGGGACAGAGGGGTGCCCACTGTCCCTGTCTGCATCCTCTCCTTGCTGCCTTGTCCCTGTCCATGTCCCCTCCTCACTGCCTCAGTGCCCCAGCCAGCACTGCCACCTTCTCTCCAGCACACCCAGGATGGCCAGGGGGAGCGGAGCCACCAGCCTGCCTGGCACCCAACCTACCCGCAGCAGGAACTCGGCTCATTCCTCCGAACACAGGCTGGCAGCCGCGGTTTCTGGCTGGTGGCTCGCACGCAGCTCCAGCAGTGCCTTGCACGCCACAGCCAGGCAGGATGGAGCCATCTCCCCACCACCGGCAAGCGCTGCTGGCAGTTTGCACGGCCATGCGGGGTCCTCTGGGTTATAAGGACGTGCGATGCCTCGGCTGCCTCATGCCCCGCTCAAAGGGAGCGCCGACCTGCTTGCCTGGCCCCCCACAACACCCCCCAACCTTCTCCTTTCCCTTCCTGCCCCATTAGCTGCCGAGGGCGGCAGGAGGATCCCGGCAGCCCCGGCTGGGCATGCCCGGTGGCCCCACTCCCACGGCAGCCCTGCAGGAGGGGACATGGGGGTCGGCTTCTCTCTTGCAAAGCAGCCTGAAGGCCAAACCCGCCAGGTAAGGGACACCCTAGCTGCCTGTGCTAACGCCTGCTGACAGCAGCACACGGGGCTCAGCTCGCTTTCCCGGCTGCGTCCGAGAAGAGTTTAAAAAGGGACAAGCGTGGGAGACCAAAATGAACACGGTGCCAACTCTGCCTAGCCCCTGCCCCCCGCCGCCCCTCAGCTCCTGCCTCGATCCGCAAGCAGCAAGTACAAGGTAGAGAGTGGGACCACCGAGAGGTCACGGCTGGGGACTGTCTGTAGGAGATCGGAAAGAACAGAACCAAAAAATAAAAACTTGAAATAAAAAATAAAAAGGAAGGGGAAATTAAAAAAGAGACAGGAAAAAATATACATGTTATGAAAGGCAAAAAATTACAAACTGAAGAGAGGCACAAAGGACTCCAACATCAATGCAACAGCAGAGGCCAGCAGAGAGGAGCACAGCCAGGCACAAACCACCGATGCGTGTTACAACAGCCTCTGCAGAGAGAAAGGGGGTTAACCTGCCACAGCACCCTGCGCAGCGGGGCCAGGGAGCGGGAGCATGCACTGCGGGGTGCAGGAACAAAGCAGCAAAGTCCTCCGGAGTGGGAAGGCAAGCCCTCCGCTTCCCCTCCCACCGGGACACAGCACCGTAGGGCAAGCACGGGTGGCCGAGCCAGGCGCACACGCGCGTGTGGGAAAGGATCGAGTGTGCCCCAGCAAGGGCGAGAGCTCGTGTGTGCCTGCCTGCAGCTCCAGGCTCTGCCAGGGATGCACAGCGCTCCCAGCTTGCACTGGAGACCAGTTTGTACAGGCAGCGAGGGCTGCCCAACCCTAGGCTCGGCGTCTCCATCCCACTGCCCCTCGCACAGCTCCAGCGATCCCCAGGGGTTTGCCAGGCACCTGCAAACTCAGGGGTGACAGGGACAGGAACGCAGAGCCCCGCGCCGGGCGGGCAGGGAGGACGGGGCATTGCTCAGTGCTGCTGCGGCCGTGGGCAGAGGCAGGCTCTGTGCTTGGAGCAGCCCTCGGAGAGATGTCAGGTCTGCGCCCCCTCTGGGAGATTTGCTTTTTTTGGGTTTTTTTTTTATTTGCTGGCCAAGCAGCTGAGCAAAACACCTGGCTGCACGAAAGCGAGGATGGCGCAGGTGCCCCCTCGGGGACCGGCATGCAGCACATGCAGTGGCAGTGGGCAACAAAAGAGAGAGCAGCAGGGATGCAAAAAAGGAAAAAAAAAAAAAAAAGAAAAAAGAAAAAAAAAAAGGACAACCACCTTGGGAACCCAAGGCCACAGGGGAGAGAGACAGTGCGAGGCACCACAGCACATGTCACAGGAGACAGACAGACAGACAGCCCCGTGCCGATCAGATACGTAAAATATCACCACTCCGGGACCCTCACTGACCTCTAACTTGTTGCTCCAGGTTCAGTATGACTGATACGGCCTGGTGTAGGATTAGCAGTTTGGTCTGCGGTTTTTCGCTGTTTAGGTGGAGTTGGCACATGCGTCCGAGCTCTTTAAAGGCCTCGTTGATGTCACGGACCCGCAGGCGCTCACGGGCATTATTGGCGACCCTCCTTTCTCTCTCTCTCTCGGCTTTTTGCTCTGGGGGAAGAAGATCGTCCTCCTCATCCTCATCTTGACTAATGGTTTAAAATAAGAACGAGACAGGGACATTCCTCGCGTGCACTCTCAGCACTGGTCAACTCACAGAAAAGAAACATACGTTGAGGCACCAAGACACCAAGCCCTGCGAGCTGGGATACTGTGCCCCGCGTGCCCCCGCCGGGATGTGCTGGCCCGGTGCCCCAAGTTCAGACACGGGGACATGCAGTGACTTTGGAGAGAAGCAATAAAGGCTCTTCTTCTGCCTCTTTTTTTTTGTTTGTTTGCTTTGTTTTTAAACAACAAAGAAAGAAACCACAACAATACAATTAAGGCCTGAGCTTGTTGCCAGGAGGTTGCAGAGTGGCCTGGAGAAGGTGTGGGGGACACCACTGGTGTCCCGAGCGTGGCACTTTGGGAAGACACAGCCCTCTGCCTCCAGGGCAGGAGGTGGCTGCAGTCTGGCAGGAGCAGGGCTGGCGCTGCCCCTCCAGGCAGAATCACCCTGACAAGGACTCCGAGCCGATGGCGAGGTTGCAGACAAGCTCGAAGGACTCCCTGATCCGCTGCCACGCATGGGGCTGGATGTGACAGAGGATACAGGAGCCCGAAGCAGACAGCGGAGACGACCTGAAGCAGGGAGGAGGTCAAAACCTTCCCTGCCCCTGGCCGAGGGAAGCTGAGTGCCCGAAACTTTCTGTTCACGGCCACAAGCAACACCCCGAGCGACCACGCAGGCGGGTGCAGCTCGTGTGGACAAGGTGCGAGCCCTCTGCTTTAGGAGCAGGAGGAAGCCCTGTGGCCACGGGGATGGGAGCCAGCAGGAGAGGGTGGCAAGGACCCTTCCCCAGCGGGGCCCAAAGCGGCCAGCCACGGGGAAGCAGCGGGAGCCCGGGCTGTGCCGCCTCTGTGCGAGGACAGACAAGGCTCCCGCAGCGGGCAGGGGCTGGCGGGTCTGTGCTGCAGGATGACCCCCGGCCTCACCGGGCTGAGCCCGGCGCCCGGTGGGTCACCACAGCCGTGCCCCAGCCCAAGTGCCCCCAGCCTGGTAACGGAGTAAGTGAAGGGAGAGACCTGTTCAAAGAGCACCTTGTTCTGTTCCGGGAGGGTTTCAGCTCCTTCTTCTCCTCTTCTGAGTTATCTGCCACTGACGTGTTCTCCTCGTCCTCCTTCTCTTCCCTCTTTATTTCGCTGGTTCCTGAGGAGACGCTGCTTCGCCCCAGCCCCCCTGACAAGCCTGCTGAGGAAGCAGAGCCAGACGTGGAGGTTGGAGGGGCCTGACCTGCATGGAGGGCTGGGACATCCCCAGGCCCTGCTGCGCTGCATCACCAGCGCGAGGCATCCCGGGCCCATCCTGTATTACCGGTCTGCAGCAAAAGGAACTGGAGGGGTGCCAGCCCTGCCCCCACTCCCCGCTCCTCTCCCCCCACCTCCCAAGGCCCCCTCTGGAGTCAGAGCCCGACCTCCCCCAGCAGAGCAGGCCCTGGGGGCTCTGTGCACCCAACAGCCGGCAGGAGGGCCAGGAACACGTAGGTCAAACCTCTGGAAAAGGCTCAAGTTAGAAACTGGCGGATGCTGCAAGTAAGCACCGGCCTTGCAAGAGCACCCATCTTCCCCCAGGCTGCTGCTGTACAGGGCTGGACCTAACGGGCGACCCGAACCACCCCTGCGGCAGGCGAGCCTCAAGCATGCACGCGTGCAGAGCTGCCTTACCGCTGTACGTGTCTTGCTGCCTGTTGAGGTCAGGGAGTGAGCTGGGCTGTGACGGAAGTGTGACATGGTTGTGGAGCATGCTGGGGTTGCTGGACAACCCGTCTTCGGGGTGACCTCCTCCCACCTACAGCAGAACAAGCAGAGCAAGCCTTCAGGGAGGGAAGTGTCACGGCCAGTGGGCATGGGCAGAGGCACCCTGAGCACAGCGCGGGGCTCCGCAGACCAGGCTGAGGTGCAGCCGTGTGCCCTGCTCGCACGCTCCCACCACCCAGAGCGCAGGCATGCACGAGGGAAGAGCCAACCTGCTCCAGCACCAGCTCTCCTCTGGGGACCGTGGCAGGGGCACTGCAGAAAGCAGCTCTGTGCCCTGCACATCAGCTGGACCACGTAGAAAGCCCCCCCTCACGCTTGTCTCCTCCCGCTGTGGAAAAGCCTCTCTGCCTAGATGCAAGGCTGGCACACTGGAGAGGACACCCTGCCTGGGTTGCACATGCCCCGTCTCAATCAAGCCCCAACGTTTCTGCCACCTCCCCAGTGCCACCAGAGCAAGGGACAATCCCAGCAGTGTGGACTTTGCTCCAAAGGACCTGGACGCAAAGGGCGAGGGTCATGCAGCCTTTCTGAGCCCGCACCCCCCGAGGCGGCACCACGCGGGCCAAGGATCGGCAGGACAGAGCCAGCCCTGCTGCAAACACTCTCCTTTCTGCACCTGGCAGCAGTTTGCAACAGAGGACACACATATGATTTCATTGCTTGGTAGCAGGGAATGGGGAGCTTGGAAGGGAAGCACATCTGGTTCTCTAGAGACACAGACTGCAGATGTGTTCCTGTTTGCTGCAGCAGGCAATCGGCTCTGCCAAAAACGTGCTCCTGTGGTCACCAGCCCCTGGATGAGGGGAGACCCTGGTGATCCAGCACGGGAGCCCAGCATCCACCTGCTCTGAACACCCAGGACCTGTCGCGCTTCTTGGAGCCTGAACGAGCCGTCACACATCGGCACTCCCCACGTGCACGGAAGGATGCAGTGCCTGCCCAAACGGTTCGGGGCAGAGAAGTCCTGGTGATACCTGGCTCCCTATACCTGTGCTCCTGCCCTGCACCACATTCCTTTCCTCCTCCTCCATGCAACCCCTGGGGACAACTTGAAGCCGTTTTGAGGGATTCCCACCCATGTTGCAGGGAAAGAAGGAGAGCTTTCACCACCTCTGCCTGCCCTGAGAAGGGGCACGAACAACCTGCATGCAGGCCACTGAGAGCCACCTCTGTGCTGAGTGTTGATTCAGCCCCCCCGTGCATGAAGACAGCAAGCCGCGGCGCTTCTGTGCGCATCACCTCTTCAAAGCTGTCAAGAGCTGACCCGAGCTGGACCACACTGAGCTACTCTCACACCAAAAGCAACATCCCTCTGGATGCCAGGGGACTCGGCGACGTGGGTCCCCGACACATCCCTGCCAGCTGCCACAATGCTTCCACACTTACCAGACTCGGGTGCCTGTTCCCCAGGGACATGACCGAGGTGGGGAAGGCCTGGCCCAGGCTGCCCACGGTGGCACTGTGGGCCGGCGCCGAGCCCAGGAGCCCGTGCATGTCCCCGTGGTTACTCGGCATGGCAGCTGTCTGGCCCACGGCGTGATTCCTCAGCACGTGGATGGCTTCGTCCAACCTGTCTTCCATTTTGTTTTGCTTGAAGGACAGGACAGAGAAATAGGTTTGCATTAACGCCTATACGCTGCAGCTCTCTACGCTAAAGAATGGCTGGCAGCAATCGTGCACTTGGCTACCACAAGGGAGGTAAAGGGAGAAATAACCCCCCAACCCCATCAGTGCCATCCCTCAAAGGCAGAAGGGGTCACACAAGCAGAACCGCTCAGGAAAGGGAGGCAGAAACCAGACAGAAATCTGGGCCAGACCCACAGGGATGTGAATGGGCCCTAAACGGGGTGGGGGGGTGCGAGGCTGCGCCTCCGCCAGCCAGGCTCTGGGCTCAGGGAAGCAGGTCCCCAACTCTGCTCAGCTGCTTCCAACCAAACGTCCGTCTGTCAGCTAACCACCTTCCTTCAGGCCCCAGCCGTTTGGGGGAGAGGACTTTACCCAAAAGCCCTTTACCGCCAGGCGCACAAGGGATGAAAGAGAAAAAGGAAAAGGCAGATCTTTCGGCAACACTTACTAAAGTGTGGAGGCTCCCTTCGTAGCTGGGAGATAAGGCACCCTGTCCGCTCGCTCGGGACCACTGGGATGTGCCTGCGAACAAACGGGGAGAGCTTGGGACCGGGCACAGCTGCCGCTAGATGGGGCTGGAAGCTGGGCCACCACGGCCCCGCACGGTGCTGCGCAGGGACGGCACACCATGCGTACGAAGCTAGCCACGCTGCACGCAGGGACAGGTTCTTCCCTTGCTCCGTCACCGCTCCGCAAAGCAGCAGGGTGCCCGCCGAGGCGTTACAGCTCAGAGCAGGTGCCCCCCCCCACCTCACAGCGATGCTGTGAGGGGTCACGGTCCGATCCCACGCGCCCCTGCTGCGGGCTCGCCTCTGCTCTGCCTCAGGAGGAAACGGAGCTCAGGCCTTCAGACCTCGAGAGGTGTTTAAATGTACATTGTGGCAGTGAGTGGGCAGCCAGCGCACACACCGTGCTCCCTCTGACCCCAGGGGAGCAGCAGGCTGTCGCGTGTACGTTGCTCTGCACCCCAGGCACCGAGGAGTCCCAGTGCCGGCGTTGCTGGGCAGAAATGAGACCTCTCCCGCTGGATGGGAGCAGAGACGGGCTTTAATCGGGCACTGAAAATGGGTTTTAACGAGTTGCCTACTTCCCAGTTCCCACTGTGCTCCTCCCACGGGAGACAAAACCAGGAACAAATTCTCCCAGCCGCACCGACCGAGACAGGACGCTCAGGGACAGGGTCTGTCTGAACGGCAGGAGCAGGTCCCGGGGGGTGGCAGCGATGCTTTAACTCAAGCATGCAGTGGTGCTACCATGTGGGCCGGGCTCGTGCCTCCGGCAGAGCCGCCTGCTAAAACCCTTCCGCAGGGGCGAAGCCAGGCACAGGCAGAGCCATTGCCCTCACACGCGCAGCGTTTGCCACACCTGGGCACTGCTGGGCTCCAAATGGGAGAAGAGCTAGGACTGATTAAATTAGACAGACATGCAACTTCACAGGAGGCATTTAAAAAGTATCTCTGAGTTCGCTTGTACTTCCTCTTCACTCTCCTGTTTTTAAAAATAAATAGCATTTGGCAAGATTGCCAAAAGTGTCTTTAATGAGAGTTTGGGGTAGATGTGGGAAGTACAGCGCCTTGGACCTCCTGAAAGCAAACCTGATAACCTCTTTACACAAAAAGCAACATTTTTCACCTACCTGCAAGCCCCTGAGGGGAGCCGACCGGTGTAGAGGGGTTTGACGAGAAGTTATTGCTAGAGTGATCAGGGGAATAAATCTGGAGGAAGAGAAGCAGGGCATGGTCAGCAGCGCCCACCCCGTGACGGCTCCCCCTTCCCAGTAGCACCAAGCTCAGGCGCCGCCAGGACCCCGATGGCACCTCCCCTCCCGTACCACCACCAGCTCCCAGCCAGTGTGATGGCCCAGCCCGCTCGTCCCCCCCCAGCTCCCCCAGTAAGGGCAGGGTGTCTCTGTCCCCACTGCCGCCACCCCTGCAGCTACGGCCTCTGTTCTTCAGGTCCCACCTTGAGGGAAGTCAGAGCCCCACGAAATTATTGCAGGGTGCGGTGCTGAGCACCCCTCTACCACCATGCAGAAGCAAAGGTCCCTCCACTGCACGGGACAGAGGCAACCCCAGGCTCTGACAGCCCAGTGGGACCAATGCCTTCCAGTTTGAACCAGGACATGCAGGGCCAGGACTACTGGGCAAGTCCTGCTCTGAGGGCTGCGTAGGGTCATCTTGCCAGACCAGAACCCGGCTGGGTGGCCCGCAGAGCCAGCTCACAGGGACGGGCCAGTGCCTCAGTTTCCCCATCTGCCAAAGGGTGCTTTTGCACAACGCCACGACTCAGGATAGCAGCATACAGAGGGGGGGAACCCTCCCCTCAGAGGCTGCCATGTTTTGGGGGGCATTCGTCCCAACTTCTCAATGTGTCCATCTCCCCCGCTGCCTAGAGGGTCCCTCTTAGAGAGGGAAGGTCCAATGCTGTGACAGGACAGGGACCGGGGTCAAGGACCCACAGAAACTCTTACTGAAGCTAGTGCCTTCCCGAGTGCGTCTCCAGAGCTCCCAGCTGTGGTTCCTCTGTTACCTGCCGAGAGAGGACACAGACATCACTGCCATGGCGCCAGAAATCCAACAGGACAAGGCACCCCTACAAGACCTCTGGGGTCACCTGCTCCGAGACTGAAATTTCTTGCTCTTACTGCTTTGCTTGAAAATTAAGCAGACGCTCAGCTCAGAGCAGCCCAGGCGAGGGCACACACACCCTGGCAGCTTTCACGGGGCTGCAGGAACATCTTTATCAACAGACGCTGGGTCGAAGGTACCATGCCATCAACAGCGATCAAACGTCTCTGTTGCAGCACGGCCCATTTTCACTTGGCATCTTAAGCCCTTACAATCCTGAACTTGCTTTCCCTCCTCTAAACAAGGGTTTTTCTAAGAATTAAGGTCAGAATCCTCATTTCCTGGGGAACATGAGTTCATTTCAGTAACAGGTTTTGTAACAGGTTCAGCAAGGTTAGAGATTAAAGCACTCGAGGATTTAACGCGGCATCCAAAGGCAGCACAAACATTCCTATTCCAGATTTAGACAAACGGCTTCACACGTACCCCACCTTCCCGTAACGCAGGTGCAAACCCTTCCCGCAAACTCATTAAAGTCACCGCACCTCCAACAGATAATGTCACAGATCCTGGTCTCCTCCCAGATCCACCCAGCGAGGCGTAAACCCCCAAGCCAGAACCCCATCCCCCCGCTACAGCCCACCCAGGTACCCTGCAGCGATAACCTCGCCGTGCCGCTTCTTCACGCGGTAACTCCACGCAAGGGTGACACACAAGCGATAAAAAAGCGCCTGGGTGCATCGGACACAGGTATCGCAGCCTCGGGCATCAGAGGTTTGCACAAGACTTTGATTTCCCAGTTAAGCTCTGCGTGGCAGTGGAGTGAGGGGGGTCACGCCGGGGATCGCCGCGTGCTCGGGGGCCGTACGTACCCATCATGCTGTCCGTCCCGCTGATCGGGGGGGTGTGACTGGAGACACCGTACGGCGTGGAGGCGGAGGAAAAGCCAGACACGGAGGGGAGTCCGCCGTTAACCTCTCCTGAATGAAGCTGGTAGTTCTGGCAGAGAGGAGGAGAGGGGTGAGAGGTGCCCTCAGAAGGCTGCCAGGCTTCGGCGTCCGGGCCAGGAGCCAGGCCCTCCCTGTCGGCAGCTGCCCCAAGCCAACAGCCACGGGACGAGGTGACGCGCCACCAGCAGCCGGCCGAGCGCAGCCCCCCAGCCCGCAGCGCGGGGACGCGTTACCATGCGTTCGTGCTGATGTAAACTGTTGAAGCCGCTGGACTGCGGGAGCGGGGAGGAGGAGCTGCCCAGCATGGCACCGTAACTCGACTGGCTCATGGCACCTGGTGAACTCCACAGGTCTGGCGAGTTATGGAGCCCGTCTGGAAGGAAAAGCAGAGCTGAGCGGGGCAGGGACGCCTGCACGCATCCCACAGCCCACACAGGAGCAGGTCAGCCTGGGCTGAGGGGCTGCGTTTGTCCCCGTCGCATCCTGCCTACACCGAGCATCACCCGCTGAGCAAACGGGAGCCATTTCGGGGCTGCTTCGCGTCTCGTGCACTCCTGCCCCGAGCTCCCTCCATCTCGTGTGCTGTGCCATTCCTCCCTTTGCCGTGGGCCAGGCAGCCCCTGCTCTAGCCGGCCTGCAGGACGCCGGGGTTGTGAGTAACTCACCTGCCATATAAAAGGCTCCGGGATACACAGTGCTGGGAGGTTTTGAGGGGGTATATCCAGCTGGATCCCTGCTGTAGTCATCACCTGAGTTGGATGGATACACCTGTGGGGCAGGAAAGGGGTTGAAGTGCTTGGCCACCCCATGGCCCCACATCCTCCCCACGGGTCACCCCAACCCGTGCAGCTTAGCTTTTATTCATCGCAGCAGACAACAGAGTCAGTCCCACAGCAAGGCTGGGGAGAGGGGGGGAACCGCAGCAGCTCAGCCCAAGTCACGGCGGGGGTACCGAATGGCACGGCTCTGCCAGAGAGCGGCACAGGAGAAAGGGCCGTCGCGCAGACACATCCCGTCTGCCTTCCCGTAACAGTGCGGATCCCCGCAACCCCCTCCTGCAGAAGATGCTGGCGCCAGCAGAAGTTTCAACTCTCTGCTCTAGTTCCTTTTTCTGCGGTTATAACTTTTTATGGGTAACCACAAAAGCCATCGTTTCTGCGTGCTAACCCCGCACCCAAGGGTGCGGGCTGGGCGGTGGCGATGGGGAGCGGGGAGGCTTCGGGATCTGCTCGCCCCTGCGCCGGTGCTGCCGTATGCCAGGCTGCAGCACGGCGCCGGGAGCAGCCGCTCCTGGACACGGCCCCTGCTCAAACCCTTCACGGAAATCGGCCTGTCCCGCTTGAGGGGAAACTGAGGCACGGGGGAAGCTGAGGGCTGAGCAGTCCCTCAAAGGGGTGTCACACGGCGGGGGAAGGCTCTCAGACAGCTCCTGGCCAGATTTCTGCAGCACCCTTCAGCTCCATTACTTAACAGTATATTAAGCAAAAGAAAAGGTTTTTTGTTTTTCTTCTAAATTAACCAAACCCATCCTAGAAAGCCCTTACCAAAAATCATCTTGTGCCAGTGCAAAAACATCTTTTTTTTTTTTTAAAGCAAAAATTCAACACGTAAAGAAACTGAAATGCCACTCAAAATTACGTGAGAACTTTTGTTACAGCTTATTTTCATCCCCATTGATTCATTCTGAAACCGCTAATAATTTTTTTTTAAATACACACGAAAGCAGAGGCTGGCCAGGCACGCTCAGCCAGCTCTGCCTGGAAGACACAGTTCTTTGGAAAGGAAATCTGCCCTGAGTTTCTCTTTCCCCACACCCAGCCAGCTCCCTCTGACCCCTCGTCCTCACCCAGCGAGATCGGGCAAAATTGGTCTCTACTTCTGTAACTGCCAAGAACACCGAGAATTTCTTCTTTTTTTTGGGGTGGGGGGGGTGTGTGTGTAATAAAAAATAGAGTTCTTTTTTGTTAAAAACAAAACAAACCCCAAAACCCCACAAAAACAAACTCTGAAAAGCATCAGCGACTGCACTTAAATATATTGTGCTATTGTCCCCTGGCAGCGCAGGTTTCTTCCCCCAAAGCTGGGTGGGTTCAGAGCCCCAGGGGCACCCCCGGCCCCTCACCGCCCATCAGCTGCTGGGCAGCGGGTGGCCAGACCCCGTGGGCACCAGGGAGCTGAAAGCAACTTGTGGGCATCGGTGCTACAGACTGAGACTGAAAAACTTGTAAAATAAAGGGGGGGAAAAAAAAAAAAAAGAAATGAAATGAAAATAAAAAGAGGGGGAAGGGAAAAACCTGACAGACGCCGGCAGCTGCCCTTCGTCCCTCGCTCAAAAAAGAAAATTCACGGCCTTTGTGTGGCATCGCAGGACAGCGTCGGGGCGAAGCAGGCGCACGGAGCCGCGCGTGGGCAGCGTGTGCAGCCGGGGAGAGCGGGGGAATGGAGGAGGCTGCAAAGAACAAGAATCCAGTAAATTGACTTTTCCTATAATTTGATTAAATAGCGGGAGCTGGGACGGGGAATCGAATGAAGCACGTCTAATAGCCCCACGCCATCTGCCAGGGGCTGGCACCTGGCCAGCGCGCGAGGCAGCTGTGCGGCAGCGAGCGGGGGGGCCGTGGCGAGCTGCAATATCCATTTAATAAATCCAGAGCGAAAATAAGAATAATAATATAGCAGGGATGAGAGGACCAGGGTTGCAAAGCAGCGGGGCGGGGGAAGTTCGTGCTGCATATCCACCCTGCTCCACCATCCCCAACCCCCCCCACCCCGCTGTCCCCAAGGGTGGCCCTGGCCCCCTCCGAATCTTTTATTTCCCTGCTCAGTGCAGGGGAGGGCTGTGAAAACCCAACTCCGCTCTTCCCTGCACCAGCCAAGCGAGGAGCATCCCAGCCCCGCTGTGCACGGGGGAGCCGGCCGAGCCGGTGGCTGCCGGCCAAGCTCCGCAGGAAACGGTAAATCAGCGCCAGGTCCCAGCTCTCCACCCCACGGCCTCAGCCCTCGCGCCGGCAGCTCCGGCGGCGGCCTGGGGACCTCCAGGTGAGGTCATTTCCTCCGGTTAAAATTGCCAGCGCGGCGAGAGAGCCGCTTGAAAATCAAGCCCCAACGCTGGGATTCACAGGGCTTTGTGGTGGTGTTGGTTTCCCCCCGCCCCCCTGTTTTTCTTGCTTAAATGCCTGAACTGGGGTGGGACTTCAGACTACAGCTAAACAGAGCGGTGACCAGACTGCGAATTCGCAGGCTGAAACAGCTCCCAGCCATCACACTCGCTGCGGCAACAAAATCCTGCAGGAACCGACTTGCACAAAGTCCCTTCCCGGCTTCCTCCGGCAAAGCCGGGCGACCCACAGCAGGGGCTGGGGGCCTCATCCAGCCACGGGTCCTGTGCCCGGCCGCACCAGCCCGCGGGGGAGCACGGCTGCGAGGACTAACCCTGCTTTCCAGCTCCACGTCGCAGGGAGGTTTAAAGGGGCTCCGTGCCCCGGGGGCAGCCCCAGCACACACCACTGCCCCAGCCCAGCACCTATTTCACCAGAACTAACCCCAAAAGGCCGCGGGTTACAAGCACAGGCACCTCTGCACCCCGCCATCGCCTTTCACATCCCGCTGTAACCATCTCACACCGCCAGCGCCTCTCGGTGCCTTCGGCAGAATCAGTCCCCTTTCAGCCACCCTCAACTATTCCAGTTGGTGATCCCTCCGAGTTTTCAAAGCAGCTAGGGAATTACAGATTAAAGGACTTTATTTTAATAAGATGCTGATTAACCTATTTATTTTGCACAGGGTCCAGCGATAACACGGGGTGGGCTCCCGCACAGGCCAGTCAGACAAGAAAGAGCCTTTGATCCGCTGCCTTTGAGGCCGGCAACTCCTTTTGCTCCACATTTCTCTCATCACCTTGGTGCCGATTTCTCTCCCCAGGTGTGGAAGTTCAAAAACAAACCAAGAAGCCAGAGGTCACGGCAAAGAGAGGGCAGTGAGAAGAGGCAGCACCAGCTCACACGCCAAAAACTGGAGCTCTGCGGTCAAGGGGCAGCCGAGGCGACAGCCGGCGCTTTCTGGGCTGGAAAAGCCAGCGTGCAGGTGTCGGCTCAGACGCAGGGAAGGGGCCGAGTTTTGGCAAACGCCAAGCGGCTCTTCCTGTGGGAATCGAGGCCCTTTAGGGCACTGCCAGCACGACGGGCAGCGAGCCCCGTCACCTTTGAAATCTGAGGCCAATAAAGGGCCATTTGCTGGGAGCGATGTTTTCCCCACATGTCGACTGGGGTTTAAAAGCTCCAAATTTCACACAGAAACTCGACGCAGAGATATAGATTCTGCTTCGAGCGGGTTTTCCCTGTTGAAACGTAAACTCTTGGAGCAACTCAGCACTGCTCAGCTGGTTTCCGCACGATGTGGGTCCACAGGAACCCCCCAGCACCCTCCGGTGTGTGAGCCCACACCGGCAAGCCCTCGGTGCCTTCCTCTCCCTCCATCCTCCCAACACTGCAACCCAGGCTCCATTTCCGAAGGCAGAGCCTGCGGCGGGGGTTACAGACCGAGCCTCGCGCTAGCAGCGAAGGAATGCCACAGCACGAGACCTTTCCCACGGGTGGACGCACACGGGGGGGTGTTCTGTGGGGAACGGGGGGAGCGGGCACCCGCTTCACGTCGCATCAGCGTCGGCAGCGAGCGGCACAACGCGCCCGGGCGAGGGCACGTCTCCAGCGCGGCCCCAGCCTGGGCTCCAGTTCGCCTGCGGGACAGAGCCTGCCCGTCCCCCTGCAAGCACGCGAACGCTCCAGCGAGGAATGCAGCCTCGGCCGCTGCGCAGCCAGACAGCTCCCATATTCCTGCAGGAACCCTCCAGCCCGCTCCAATTAGCTTTCCTGGAGATCCCATTACTTCTAGCCACAGAGACATTGTTCAGTTTATTCCCCTGTAACAGCCGCGGGAGCATGGCTAACATATTCCTACAGGCTGCTCAGCTTTCTTATAAAACAGCCCAGGCAGCGCACACACCTGGAGCAGCCCCAGCTGCCTGCCCGCATTACAACTGGTTTGGTTTCCCTTCTGGAGTGAAATCCGATCACACCGAATATTACATTTCACTCAGGCACTCGCGACATAACGTCAAAGAGAGGAGAGGAGAGGAGAGCCAGCGAGGGCAGGAGGTGGTGCGGGTCCGGGCTCCGTGCGGGGAGCATCACGGCTCCTTCTCCTGGACCAGTGCCCCGGCACCGCAGTCTCACAGGGCTTCCCCGTTTCTCCTACAGAGGAAGCTGTAGCAGGGAAAACCCTTCCCCGTCCTGCTAAAGTCCAAGCCCTCGATGTTTGGGGTGGCCGGACCCGCAGGGCCAGCAGCTCTCGTGGCAGAGGGAGCAGGGACGCCCAGGGGATGGGGGAGCAGGGAGGAGATACCGGCAGGGTTAATGCTCCTGCCACTTACCGAGGAGGGGAGTCCAGGAGGCACCTTCCGAACCTTTTTGGGCTGTCCATCTGAGTTAAAGAAAAAAAAAGAGAGGATCTAACTTTTGAAGGGGGTTAGCGGGAAGGGAAACAACACGCTACAGCTCAGAGTCTCCAAGGACGGAAGATGCCAGTACAAACAGGGCTCAGATCCCAAATGCCCCATAGCCAAAAAAGTGCCAACAGTGAAAATCCCTGAGGATCAACCTCTCCTCCTCATCTAGTCTGCAGCCTTTGAGGGCAGTCTCTCTCCCAAAACACTGTGATAAGAGGTGCTCAGCATGCAGAGAAGGGCTGCGCTTGCTCTTCTTTTCTCTTGTGGAAAAGACACAGCCCATAAATAACCCCTCATTGTGTGTTTTGGGTTTTTTTTCTTTTTTTTAAAAAAACAATTTATCTTGAAGTAGGTTTGCAGAGAGAGGATGCAGAAAGAGAACAAATGCAGAGATGGGGTTGTGTTTTCATTTGCTCCTTACACAGTAATACACTTGGGAAAGCTTCCCTGCAGCAGGAAGGCAGGGATGGTGCTCGCCCTGGGCTGGTCCCTCCCCAGCTCTCAGAGGGGAGGACACCGTGTCCCGAGGGAAGGGAGATAATTCAGGGAGACAATTCTGGGGACACATCTGGAGCAGTGGCTCACAGGGAAGCACAGGTTAAAAATTTGGGTTTTGGTTTGGCTTTTTTTGCAGTTCATAATTAAGGAAAGCCCCAGGATGCTAACACAGCAAGTCTGCCAAGCCAGGGACTCTGCCGGGTTGTAGCTCAGGAGGAGAAATTCATCACACAGAACGATCCGATGCAAAAGAATAATTTTCCAGGCTGACAGCATAAACCAGCAACGTTTTAAAGTGGCAACATCAAAGTGGATGCCTTTTTCAGAAAAGCACTGGAAAAAAATACACGTAACACTGGGCCGCTTCTGGTTTCGTTTGTTGGGGAAAGCCCAAAATAGCAGCAAGAAAGTGACTTTGGAGGGTGCAGGGGGGGAACTATGACAGGAAACACAAGTTCTGGAGAACTGGGGCTTGTCTTCACTCGAAAGTTAAATTCACACCTGACCTTAGCCTTCATTGAAAGCAAAATGGCTTATTCCCAGGTAGATCCAGGCGTGGGCAACTCCTGCTCTGCAACATCGAAGCAGGCAGGTGGGCAGGGAGAGGTCATGGAGCAAACACCGTTTGCGTCCCAGGGCACAGCTCCCACGCCCCGGCAGAGCGCCTGGACCTCACGCTGCTTCTCACCGAGTTGTTCCTGGCAGTCCTGTGTGCTTGCAGCAGGACGAGGCTCCAAGGAGGGCCATCAGCCATAAAAACAGCCTCAGAGGCGGCCCAAGGTTTTCCAGGAACGGCTACTGATGTGCAGCGCGGCTGGAGGCATTTTTAGAAGAACCTCAAGCCATTTGCTGCTTTCACCTAATTGGTATTTTCCAGAAAGAAGGAAATCCTACCCAACTCTGAGCCCAAACCCACTTTTTAAAAAATTATGTATTTTTTTTCTCCCCCTGCATCCCTCCTCCCCCCCCCAAAAAAGGCAAATGCCCAATTCACGCCTACATGCACACATGGCAACATCAGTGCTTTCATTCCTGAAGGCAGACCCAACGCGGGCGCCTGCCCCGTTCGTCAGCCCCTGCGTTTGCACGACCAAGCTGCAGGACACACCGGAACGGTGGCACCCGAGGGCGACACGAAGCGACTTACCTATGTTGCTCTCGGCACCTCTTCTGCGAGGATTGTTGGGATAAGAAAAATACTGAGACCCTCCTTTCACCCCAGTGGGGGAAAGCGTGCTCGGACTTGCGATTCCCATTTCACTGGGCAGGAAACCAGGCTGCAAACGAGACAGAAAAGCCCTTCCATGTAATTACGTTGGAAAACCACCGTGCTTGCTGGGAGAGAACAGAGCTGCCTTGAGCCGTCTTCACAAAAATTCAGCCAAGGGTGGGGGGCGGGGGGGGGAGAGAAGAAAAAGACAAGCCAAAGGGCCAGAAGGAAAAACAAATACGTAAATATGGGGGTAGCAGTGGGGGAATGTACGTGCAATTGAAAAAGAGTCTTTCAAGCTGGACCTCAGCAAAGAACCTCTCTACAAACCAAGGATGCAAACCAGCAGGGAGCATTGCGATCCCACGCTCACACGAGGGCAGGATGAGACCTTGCTGACGGTCTTATCGGCCCAGCCTGCCGAAGGCAAAGAGGAGGCGAGAGTCAGGCTGTTACGGGGGTTCGTTATGCAGTGTTCCCCGCCAGCCTCGCCAGCCTGCCCGCAAAGCCAAGGGGTCGGAAGCGCCTGCTGGAGGCAGCGAGCTCTGCCCGCAGAGGCACACTCGATGGGCACCGCGTGCCCACCCATCCTCAAAAAGCACATCTGACCAAACGGCCCCACGCTGCCCCTCGAGGACCCGGCCAGGGCAGAGGACAGACACAGCGCTCACTCACCAGCAAACCCGGGAGCCCGCAGGCTGCCACATCTCTTCACCGGGCCTAAACTGACCACAAGAGATGGGAGAGGTTACACAGCCGGCAGCCCATCTGACTGCGCCTCTCCCAGTCCCCCCTGGCCGTAAAATCCAGCCCAAGGTGCCGGCACTGACCGTTCCTCTCCCATCTCCAGCGCTGTGCAGCCGGACCCATCATGCAACGGAGCCGCAACGCCTCTGCTGGGGGTGGATTTCTCTTGCATTTTATCACAGAAAAGTCAAATCCCTCTTTCTAAAAAGAGGAAACTCCTCCCTTTTGTTTGTCCCCGCTGACCTTGGACACTCTGGGAAGCAGTGCGGAGCTGGCCCGAGCCGGAGCCCAGGGTGCTCACTGGCTCCCTGGATGGAGTACGTGTGCCCTTCCTCCAGGAGCACGCCCGCCAGCATTGCCCCTTTCGCCTCGGGAGAAAGTTAAATGTATTTACGTGGAATTTAACAGGGCTGGCAAAGGACCTTAAAGTAACAAAAGCTTAGCTTTGACCCATCTTCTGAGGGCAACGTGTTGAAATAAAGGAGGATTTCAGGCTTTTGAGAAACTGGAAAGAAAAACCCACTGCTTTAAAACTCTGTATCCTCCAGAAAGGGGTCGGGGAGGGGAAGAGGAGCTCATGTATTCACAGCTGGTGAAATTCCTGCAATCTGTTCCACCGGTCATATTACCTTTGCACTGAAACCACTACGCGCCACGGAGCAGCACGGCCAAGAAAAGCAAGTGGCACAGCACCCTGGAGGAGATCCTGGAGGGTGGGTCGCTGTTGCCCGGCTCCTCCAGCGGGTACCCCTAGAGAGGCACTGAGATTTTAAGGCAATTTCCCAGAGAAAAGGATTTTCTTTCCCTTCCCTCTCCCTGGGATGCCTCCAGAGGTCGTTAGGGGTTAAACGAGGGGGGAGCCACAGCTCTGCCCCAGAGGAGGACGTTCCTCCATCAAGGGCATCTGCCAACGGACAATTTTCCAGCGCTTTTCAGAAAGAAAAAAAAAAAACCTAAACCACAGGTCAACACCCCCCCCCAAAAAAAAACTGGAGCCAGAAGCAACAACTGTTCTGGGGGCCACTGTGAGCGTGCAGACAGCCCCGCTCGCCTCCCACCGCCCCGCACAAGAGGGGTTTTGTCTCCCCTCCACATCAAACGGGCTCCGTCTCCTGCTCTGCCACCCGATCTGGACCCGCGCGCCCGCACCAGGGCCTCTCCCGGCCCGCGGCACCATTTGCCCACCCCGTTTCTGTTACCTTATATCTCCCCCTCCTCCATGAAACCCCAGCAAAACCATAACATTAAAAAGCAAGGCTTGGCATCTGTCCCATTTTTATTTTAACAGCTTCAGTGGTAAATTAAATCCACTCTGGCACAGACAGCCAGCACAGCTGTTTCAGCAAAGGAAACATCCTCAGTTCAGAGAAGAGGAAATTATGACAAATTTGTGTAAAATTAAAACATGTAATATGTGTGTGTGTACATGTATAAAATAAAAAGCTGTCCGGCCAAAAGCTACTCCCTCGAATAAAATGGTGGGACTGTTTCCCGGGGGCCATGCTCGGGCACTGACGGGGCAGTTGCAGCAACACATCAAAGCAGAGGTGCTCGCTCCTTCCCGAAAAACTATTTCTGGATGCTGGTGGCAGCAGGCTAGATTATCTCAGCGCTGCTTGACTGTGTTCCCGGGCTCCGATTTACGCCTGTGGTATTCCCCACAGGAAGCAAGTTTTTCCCCACGGCACAGCCCTGGTCCTCCCGCCGGGGTTCACACGGGGTGACCCAACAGGGCAGGGTTGTTGCTGCAAGAGGCAGCTCTCCCACGCCGTGTCCCTCCCTGATTGCGGAGATGAGCATCTCCTGCAGGTCCTGCACCGACAGAGCCACCATAAAACCAAAACGCTGCCTGATATCCACCGAAATGATGTTACAACAGCACAGAAACCATCTCACGAGCTCTCCCTCCCCTTAACTGGGGAGTAGGGGGACATGGGGATGCTGGCTGGGGTAGAGGGGGACGCTGGTCGGGGCAGAGCATGCAGCACCAGGCGCGGTGCTTGGACGCAAAGCGAGAGCCCCAGGGCAGGGCGCTGGAGGGAGAAGGTGCCTCCCGGAGCGCTGCTCTGCCTGCGGCCACCCGGTCACAGGGAAAGGTGTTGTTAGATCGGACTCACTGAAACTCCCTCCAAGGGCAGTGTTGGGTAGGTCATATCTGATTAAATACAAATCAGCTAGAAACAGCATTAACAATAATAAAATAAGTTAGCCTGAAGAGGTTTAGAGAAGAACCGAGAAGCTGCTACAACCCCATTTTCTAAACTCCGACAACTTTTCTGCGCCAGCAACACACACTCGTATAAACCCCCGACGCTCAACAGACGTTTCTGAGCGGAGCAGAGGCTTTCCAGGACCTTGTGCAGAGAGGCGAGATGCAAACCACCAGGTGCCTTTTCATTCCCAGGCTGTCATTCCTAGCAGCTTAGCCAGTAAATGAACCAAAAAATCTCAACGCATTTTTATCGTTACCTGGTTTAGTCCCGGCATCCCTGTGTCTCTTCCAAACGTGGAGTACGAGGCTCTTTCACTGCTCTTCCCTACAGTGGAGAAAAGAAAAGACAAGGTTTTGTGTAAGAGGGAAGGGGAGGTTTTGTCTGCACCCCCATGTGCCCTCCCTCCTGGGGCATCCCACCGAGGTGCGAAGCCCGCTCTCGTAATGCAGCTTCCTCTGCCCATCTGCAGAGGTGACTGCCTCCCGTAATAGCTTGTTGCTAAAACAGGAGCTATTTTAAATTAACGGACGGCAGGGCTCGGCTGGACCATAAACAGCAAAACCCCAAAACTGCAGTGATGCAGGGAAGTGCTTGTGGCCATGGAAACTGGCAGTGTCAGACCAGAGCAAAAAAAATCCCTCCAGACATATTAAAAAAAGCCAGCCGAATTTGGCAGAGGCAGTGACAGAGTGAACAAAGCCAGGCATGAGTGACCAGATTCTGCGGGCGCTTTCCGTAGAATAGGAAATACAATTCCAGCACACGCTGAGCAGCAGTGTGCGGAGCTGAGCTCCTGCTCCTTATGGCGCAGGGATTACCTTCGTCCTCTTTCCTAGTGGAGATTCAACTTTCCAAAAATCCATCCAGATCTAAAGAGCAGGTATACAATAGAAAAGCGTTTCCTTCCTTTCTAAGCCCCCTCCGTTAGCTCCCCCTGGACCGTGGGGCTCTTCACAGCCGGAGCATCCCTGCCGACCGGGATGCGGTGTGGGAGCAGCCCCGTGTGAGCCAAGCCCACAGGCCCCGGTGCTGCCGAGGGAACTTTAGCACCCAGCGACGGCTTTTATCAAACATGCTCAACCTCACACTGCCCACACGTTGCTGAAAATAGTGTTTTCAAGGCGGGGGGGGAACCAACCCAAAAGGCATAGTGAAATGTTTCCGTTCTGAAATGTCCTTGCAGTGTCATCCCTCACAGTCACCGCCCCAGAGCACACCATGGCCCCCGGCAAGCAGCACCCATGGGTGCCAGGGCAGTGTTGAAGCCTCGGGGAAGGACCCCAGGCCAGGGAGGAACAGCAGCACAAGAGTCTGCTTTGGAGTCTCCCAATATTAGACATTTTTCTAGTGGGGAACTAGCATTTTTTCATTAAAAAAAAAAAAAAAAAATGAGAAAAACTGACTTGAAAGTATATGAGGAATTTTTCCCTGCTGCTAACTACAGCCTGTTAATGGTGCCACCAGGGAAAAGGGGGAGGGAACAGGGAAACTGGAGATGATGATCAAAAAGGCTTTGAACAACACAGGGCAGGACAGCCTTGCTCCGGTCAGGCGGCATCGGGCTCTGCCAACCCCCTTCCCCAAAAAGGGATGATCGCATCCTGCCTCCGGTCTGGCTTAGTAAGCAAAATTGGGAGGGGGAGGATTTTGCCAACCCGCTTAACCGAAAGCCATCACCGAAGCCTGCTAAGATACAACCCCCAAACCCGAGACCCCCCCTTCCCAACAGTCACCGCGCGCCACGCCAGCATCCCGGTGCCCCTCATCTCCAGTGACAGCCGGACACAGCGGGCACCGCTGCTGTTTTGTTTCAGAGGCTTAAACGTTAAGTAAACAAAGGTCAAAATGTCAGAGGACAGATCTCCTAAGTGACCTAATTTTTAAAAGAGCTTAGCAGCCCTATTTGCCGCAGCGCCGGCAACGTTACACAAATAACTCAACAGGTTGTGGCATCGGGCAGATCGTGATTACTCCTAAACCAGCGGAAAACCAGGGTAATGCCACGCTAGTTTATCTGGTCAGCAGCATCTGATAATATAACGCCGCTTGCACGCGTGGCTTGAGCGGTGAAGCGCCGAGCCACATGCCTCTGCCGTCACCAGATGACCCGGGAGGCTGAACCGCAGGGCGCTTGGCACGCGCGCGGGAAGACGGAGGAGCGTAACGCAGTGCCAGCTCCGCACCGTATTGCTTCAAACCCCGCTACCTTCATCTGACGGTCGGTCTTTCGTGCAAACGTGCCTGGTACCAGCAATCTGCTGCACACTTAGATCACGCATCTCTTGGGATGACAGAAACTGCCCCCCCAGCCCCTGCACCCTCCTTTGTCATCACATAAAAAGGGGGAAAAGCAGCGAAAACCTCTGCAGTAGAAATTTTACATTTAATTAACTAGGAAAACATGGCAGAAGGAAGAACGGCAAACTTTTCTGGATTGAAATGTATCTATCTAGCCTATTGAAATAAAAAAAGTCCACAAGTTGGGCAAGAAAAAGCTGAATTTGCCAGCAGAAGGTGCTGTTCCTGCTGCTGGGGAGATGCCAGCCGGCACTTGTGGCAAACCCACCACTGCCCAAGGGCGCCAAGCAGAAAAGGCGATGAAACCCCAGGACCACAGCAAGGACCGGATGGAGGCAGGCCTTGGCAGAAAAATGCCAGGAATCTCCCCAAACACCACCTCACTGCTGACCGAATTACTGAAATCCTGCAGACGGGTGGTAAGGGATCTTAGGGAGGAAAAAAATGAAAAAAAATAATCAGAAGATATTGAGAATAAATCCTTTGAATGGGAAAGGGGTTTCCCATGGAAATCCTGTTACCTTTACCCCTGCAAAGGTGAAGCATGGCAGAGGGCACCTCGAGCAAGGTGCATCCAGAAACTGGCTGGGAGCATTCAGTATTTCCAGCTCTTCATGGCATTGCTTTGCTGCAAGTCCTGGCATCCCCCTCCCGCCTTTTCCGCCCCCGGCAGCTCTTGCCCCTGCCCCTTGCCTGCCCACGCTGCCTTCAACCCTGCTTAATAAGTGATTTCCCAACCTCTCTCCTCTCCCCGGCATGTTCTCTCTTGCAGGATCCAGCTGTGCCGGGCTCAGACAAAGCCTCCTCGGGGCCTGCCTTCACCCAGGCTTCTTGCAGAAAAACCCCTCACACCACTTGCACTCTCTCCTCCCAGAAGCAGATTTGCTCCTGGGCTCTGAGACAAGGTGGCAGAATAAAAACCACTTTTTCCCCGAGGTTCCCGCCAGCAGCAGGGTTTGGTCTCAATGCCTGGGACCACAGCAGCATCTCACCTCCACCAGAGCAAACCGTGATTTTAAGGCAACTTGCGGTTTTGCCATTTCTCTCCCCAAAGACGAGCCCCACTCACAGATGTGTACAAGCCAAGAAAAGGCAATTCAACATTGCCTCTGGGTTTTGCCAGCGCCTGCCGGGAGGAAGGCAGGTTCTTTGCCCTGTGCCTCGTGTTTCTGCCAGCCGGTGGGGAGTTCACACCAGTGCCCTCCCATCACCCCATCCCTGCGCTCCGAAAGCCCTGAAAGCCCTGGCACCCACCACCCCAGCCATGGTACAGCCACCCACCGCGCCTCCCCCCAGCCCCGTGCCAGTAATTCCATTAGAGTTATGGCCTGGGGGAAAAGGGGAGGAAAAACACAGCCAGGGATAAAAGGGGGGAGGAAAAAAAAAAAGTTAAACAACCAGGAGCCAAAACGTCAGTGGGCAGATTAAAACCATTGTCCAGGAAGAACCCAATCCACAACAGCTCACAATACACACAAGATTAGAAACACTCCTCTGAAAAGAAGCTAATTACTAGAAATAATTACTAGAAAGAAATCTGTTATGGCTTATCAGTTTCCCCGCTGGTTAAGCAATCCCTCCCTGCCTGCCTCCGCTGAAGATGAATGGTAAAAGAGTGGCAGATTTTGAAGACTGGTGATCTAAACCAAACAGAAAAGCCCTCCTCACCCTCTGGGATGAGTCGGTTTGTCACCACGCTGCGTCCTGGCACAACCCGGGCAGCCAGGGACAGTCCCCGTCACCTCTCCCCACCGGAGGCTGGGATGCTCAGACCTGGCCAGGATGTAACCCGTCCTCTGGGGAGCAGCACCAAGGGCTCAAAGCTTGAAAACTTGGAGGAGGGAGTGATGGAGCTTGCAGGCATTGCTACTGCACCCTGCTCATCGGGTTCACAGACGCCCACCTGGCAGCCTCGGGTGATTTTTATTCAGAGCACTAACGGTACTTCCATTCAGGGACTTTTTTTTTTTTAAATTTAGGTTATCCCATCCAGTACAACACAGGCCAGAGCTCCCCGCCCAGTTAGTCTCGCAGACAGCTCTGGTTTTCCCCATCACCACATGGAACTAAAGCTGTGGCCGACAGGGAACCTGGACTTTGGAAAGCATCCAACTGGAGATTGCCCTCGCACCGTCCCCTTCAAAAAGTGTGTGAGCGGCATCACCCACAGCTCTCGGGGAGCCCTGAGGGCAGGGGAAGGCCAGGGCTGGGAGCAGCACCCGCAGGTCCTGCTTCAGCACAGCCCCTCTCCTGCTCTGCGCTCAAGGTGCCTCCCCAAGCCCATCGTGCCAGATGCTGTACGTGCATCTAAAGAACACCCATAAGCCCCAAATACCACATCTGTGCGTCCCAACTGAACAGAAACCAGGACTTTTCCTCTCAAAGCATGCTACGTGAATTCAAACTGGTTTTGGAGTGGGCATGCACCCTGTGATCTGCAGGGCCGTCATCCCGAGAGTGGGTGGGACTGGGGCTGCCCACGGATGAGCGGGCAGACAAGTGTCCCTCCCGCTGCCGGGACTGCTGCCTGCTTGCAGGAAACAACAGGCACGCTGTCCTCCTGGGATTAAATCTGGCTGGCACTTTGCACCAGAACTTTGTGCTCCCTCAGCGTGGGCTGTTGAAGCATCTTCCTCCTCCTCAGGAGCTGAGCGGTCCCCTCCACACCACACTTGGGAGGGGGGCCCTGGGTGGTGGATGAGGGTGCAGGCAGGGGTGACGGTACAAGGGACCTGCCCGGACAGGCAGGCAGGGATTCAGCCTCACGGGGGTTTCGGGGATGTGCTGGCACTGCCCTGCTCCCCCCAAACTCAGACCTGCTTTGCTTCCCCCCTGGGAAGTGTTCCAGGCCAGGTTGGATGGGGCTTTGGGCAACCGGGGCTAGCGGAGGGTGTCCCTGCCCATGGCAGGGGGTTCGAACAAGATGATCTTTAAGGTCCCTTCCAACACAAACCATTCTATGATTCTATGGGCCATGCAAATCCCTCCAGCTCTGCTCTTCTCGTGGAGTCTGATGCCCTGGCACTGCTCTCAATTTTCCCCCTCCCTAACTAAATATACCTGAAACCAATGCTCTGCGCTGCTTCCACATGCAATCGCCGCTGCTCACAACCCAGACCCACCTGCAGCTGAAGCTTCCCTGGGCAGCTCCGCAAAGTCAGCTCCAGCGCAGGGACACGTCGGGAAGAAATTTGGATGACCAAGCTTGCACATGCCACTGCTCCTTTATCCAAAACAGCCGCTACACCCCGCAGTTCCCAAATCTCTCTCCTCGTACCTCTGCTCACGTCGCTCATGGGGGAAGGGGAGCACCCAGCTGCACCCCTGCTCCTCCTCCTGCGCACCACAGCCCCAAACACCATCAGCCTTCAGGGACACGTGAAGTATCCACCCTCAAAAGTGGACACAACCCCTGCTTCAAAGCTCAGGCTGGCAGGAGCTCCCCAGCCCACCAAAGGCTGCTGAGAGTGGAGACTCCTTTCTATTTGCTGGATGCATGCAGAAAATAGAGCTAAAAAATCACAGTTTAGCTCCTTTTCTCCAACACATGGTGCCTGGCCAACAACACCCCTTCGCTGCAGGAAGGGTGCTCGTTGTCCCCTATGCATGTTGTTAGAGGATGGCTGGCTGAAGGCTGCCTCTGGGACACTGCACTGACTCAAGAAACACAAAAGGTGGAGGACACGGGTTCCCGGAGGAGGCCAGCACCACCCCAACCGAGTGGCAGCCTGCAGAGAGCAGCGCTCAGAGCCCATGCCAACGGGGGATGTCAGTGAGCACGTTTTCTTTGCATGGCCCTTTCAGCTCAGCCTCCCATCGTTTCCAACACAGATCATGTTCTTCCCGAAATGTTTCTTCCAGCATTTTCTGATCCTCCTTGAAGAAACAGGTTGAGTGGGAAAGAGATACAAATTCGGATTTTGGAGAAGTGCGTAGATGATAGTCTCATGCACCTTTTGTCCTCCTGGTACCACTGGACACGTCCATCTTAATCTGCTCCTTCCATCCCCTGACATTTTCAAATTCATCAGTTCTGCTCAACTGCCCCATTAGCAGGAGCTTGTCCAGCCCGCTGCCCCCGGAGGGGACCTTGCTGGAAACCGGGGACTGGCAGCTGAAATGACACATCTCCACAACTCACCTCTCCCTCCCACTTTCCCACTCCTTTTACACTATTGTATACAAAAGCATTATTTTTTTTTTTCTGCTCTCCTTTCTCTCCCCTTCCACTTATTTTCCCACTTGAAAAGTTTTCAGAAGCAGCTTGGTAAAGAGGAAGAGAAAAATCCCACCCGTGGTCTTCCTCTAGTTCATCCTTCTCAGCACATGAGCACAGAGACAAAGCAAAACTTACTTATGTATTTTGGAACCTGCTTCAGGAATTGCTGTTTTCTACTTTAACCGCATTCAATTTCAGGAACAAAAGCAACTTTGAAATGTGAGGAGCCCCCTGCCCCTCCTGGCTGCTCTCTCCCGGCCTCCCTGGCTCCTGTTTCAGCAGTGGAGCTCCCGGTGCTGCACCCAACCGCCCAGGCCAGTGGCCGAGACCGTGCGCCAGCGAGGGGGGAGACAGCCCCAGTGGGCACTCGAGCCTCGGGCACAGTGTGTGGCCGCCGTCCTGCCAGCCACGAGGCCGCAGCTCGCCCTCCGCTGCAGAGACAGCCAGTGGAAATCACCCGCCAGGGCAGCAGAGCCTCCGGCCCCACGTGCTGGGGACCGGTTGGGCTCGCAGCCTTGCCGGGGAGTGCCGCAGCGCTTGCCAAAGACTGGGAGCCCTGTCTTTGAGAGGAAGCCAAATGCGTCTTCCCTGCACACATCAAAGGGGAAACCTCTGTGTTCCTCCCTGGGCAGCTCCTTCTTGGCTGGAAACTCTCAAGGCTGTCTTGGCCCCAGGTGTGGGATGGGTTGGGATGGGTCCCCCCCACGCACACCCCCAAGAAACCCTGCTGAACTGTGCCAAGGCTCCCCCATCTTATTAAGAAACATCTCTTCTGCTTTGCTTACATCCTCCTGGGGCAGAAAATGAGAAGGAATAACTGCCCTTGCAGAGGAACAGGGGGGAGTTGCTCAGAAACACTCTTCCATGCCTGCGCGGGACTCCCGAGAAACAATTAAACATCATCCCCCCCCGACAGTAAGAAGAGCAAAAGGGGGGAGCAGAGCTGAGAGCAAGTCCCTCACCCCCGACGCAAGCCAGGAGGAGCAAACGCATGGCTGCTTGTTTGCTAGCACGACCCCGCTCCTCTCTTCCTCTTTCCGACCAGCTCCGCAGGAGGAACCTCCTATCGTCGTGGGGATTTTCTGTTTCAAACGCAACTCCCTCCCTTCTAACCCCACCCTTCAAACCACGAGCAACCACCACTAGCTGCGGGGCTCTGCCCTGACACCCCTCCTTCCACAATCACTGGAGGGTTTTCACCACCACTGCGTGGGCAGAGGTGGGGAGGACTAACCCCAATTCCTGATCTAATGTCATTAGAGCTCTCTAAGCCCTTCAGGATGGATATTTTCTGCTCTTAATCTCTCCTCCCACCACCAAGCTGGGAGAGGTAACTGGGTGAATTGTCGCACGCATCCGGTCACGCACAATCACCGTCCCTGGCGCAGAAGGTGGGGCCGGGGCTGCACGGCACTCGCCGGTCCCCGTGAGCTCCTCACGCTGCCTGGTTGCAGCAGGGGATGGAGGAGCCAGTCGGGGCTGGCAGAGTCCTGCAGGACACAAGAAGAGGCCCTCCAAACCCCGCTGCAGCGAGGGGGAACACCTCCAGCTCTCTGCAGAGATTGCACTGTCCTGGGGCTGCGAGGCTGGAAAGCAAATCAGCCACGAGCCTATTGCAAGACCTCAGCAATGAGCTGTGTCTTTTCTCCCCCTCTCTCCCGGTGCTTTTCCACCCTTGATCATCAGCTCCCAAGAGCAAACTCAGCCCATCCCGTGCCAGCACGACAGGCATCAATCTCTGCTATTGCCTCTGGGTGCTACTGTAAAGCAGGGAAAAATAATCAGGCGCATGAAATACAGTGGCTGTCATGCACATCAGGCACTGATGAGACCCTCTGGACAGCAGCTCCTTTAACCACAGCTTTGAGAGCACCTTCTGGAGCAGGTCTGACATGGGGAACCGCGATGCCGGCCAGTGCAAAAGCTCCCACCACCACGTGCCATTCTGTGTTAGGCTTCCCCTGCTTTGCCCACGCACATGCCAGGCAGCTGAAAGGCACTTACCCACTAGTCCAGCTCCTAGGAATGGCGATGAAGATATGCTGTTGTGAGACGGCAGGTCCCTGTGCTCGCCGTAGTGGGGGCCTTCGCCATAGTTCTGCTGAAACAACACGGGAGGGTTACCGCCGGGTGCATGGGGATGCCAAGTCAAGTGCTAAAAGGCGAGGCTGTCAGAGCTCAGTCTCTCCCATAGCAGGAAGGTTTGAAGTCAAAGGCTCCTCAGAAAAAGGACACGGAAATGATCTTATCCTCACAGCAAGGGAGAGCAGGGCAGTGCAGCCACGAGGCTGCGGCACTGGGAGCGGATATGGCACCAAGGCAGGGATGTACAGGGGGTTTGCCCCACGCTGGCAGCTCTCAGGTAGTTTCTGCCTTTGCCCAGTGGCTTGGCACCCACCAGGTGAGAGCCAGACAGCCCCCTCCTCGAGCTAGCGGGGGGGGCGAGGAGAAGGCCTATAAAAATGAGAAATGACACCACAGCGCCTGCTCCGCCACTGACCTAAGGGAAGGGAAAGGTGCCATTGCAAAAACGAATCACACGAACCCATTAAAACATAAGCGTCTGTCAAAATAACACCATTCCAATTAACGTCTTTCCTCTCTTCCTTTCCTCAGGCCCCAGTTACACGCCACTGCAGCCTTGACTCCTTCCCTCTGAAACCCTTTGCCTGCTCTCCATCCCCACCCAGGGTGCCCTGGCCGGCCAACACGGTCGGTCCTCCTCACAGCAAGTCCCAGTCAGCCCCTCGGGGTCCCAAAGCCGTGCACACTGGGCGCCCAGAAGTTTTGTTTGAAGGCACAGCCCATCAGGTGAGATCCCTCAACCCCGACCCCATTTGGGGACCTCTCCCGGCCCGCGGCCAGCAGTCCCCTCTGCCCTCACCAAAGCCGAGCAGAGGGAGTGGAGAGGCTGTAGGGAGCCCACACGAGGTGTGGGTCTGGGGGAGGTTTTTGGAGAAGCCTTCTCCAGAGGGACCTCAAGGCAGCAAAGCCTGGGGAGGTGGGGATAGAGGCCCCTCTCCCTGCTGTTGCCCCTGCAGGGTTAACAGAACCAATGTCCAAAACGGGGCAAGAAAAGCTGTTCCTGGGTTAGACCCAACCTGGGCACAAACGCCCATGCTGAGAAGCCGTGGTAAAGCCCCCGTTTGTTTTGGTTGGAGTTCAGTGTTTGTGCTTCATCCTTACCCTTCCTTGGTCAAATGTGGAGCTGTTTTGATCTCCCGTTCCCCAGGAACCTGATCCCGGTCTTTCATCCAAACCTACCGAAAAACAGGAAGAACAAAGGTTACTCTTGCTTTATCAGCAAAGCCTCAAAGGTGTTCTCGCAAAATTAACTCTTCCTTCTACAAACAAAACAATGTTTTCATTAATAAACCACTTCCACTTGGCGTGACCAATCCTCCCCTCTCCCTCCTCACCTTCCCACTCCAGCTGGGAGTTTATTCCATAAACTTCAAAGCAAATCCCACCACAGCCTGGAAACACTTCAAAACGTGGGACAGTGGGAAGAAGAGAAACAAGTATTTTAACTCGCTTTATTCCAAGAGCACCCACGAACCCCTTCTCCCCAGAGACCAACAGTGAAGACGACTATGAATTAAAAACTCATTGCACCCATCCCACTACTCCAGCGGGACCCGATTTTTGCCCATGGTGCTGCTAGGCCATGGACCGAACTCTGTTCTTCATTGCACCCGAGCAGACTAAAAGAGCACTCAGAGCTGAAAGCCTCAGATGGGAATTGCTGGGGGTACAACGTTACCTGTGGCTTTGTCATGCTCATTCATGGGCATTTGTCGCTTAATGGTCCCACAGAGGAAGGTGTGCTGGCAACACGGGGCCGATCAGAGCATGTTCCTGTCCATCTCATTTTTAGCCCTCCCAAGCGTATCCTTGGCAAAGGGGATCCAACCCAAAATGGCAAGGGACCAAACAGGAGGGTTTTGCAATATGCCTGCACACAGACTGTGGCAGGAAATCATCTCCTTTCATCATCTGCCAGGTCCACCCAGGCTGCGCCTCTTGGGCTACCAAGCACACAAGACACCCAGGGGAGATGGCAAACGTCCACTGGGACAAAAAAAAGCCCGGGGAGTCGCATCAGCAAAGCTCTCACAACTCAAGCTGGTACCATGACTGCATGGAAATAATCTTTCCTGGAAGACGAGCTTCGACTCAGCAGCAGGATTTCCAACTGTGCTGGTCCATCTCCTCTGCTCCGGTGGGTGACCAGGGGTCAGCGAGTGGCCATCGGCATCTCCCCGTTCTCAGGCTCGTGGGGGTAAAGCTGGGGAGCTGGGAGGAGGCCGGGCAGGACAGGGACATCGTTCTGCCCTGCGGCCAGGCTTTGGAGATGCTTTGGTGACAGCAGAGGTGCAGGATGGTGGCAGGGACGGGGGTGCGTGCAGGAGCAAGGACATGGAGGGGAGCAGGGTTGCAGGGCGCACTCCGATTTCGTTTTAGCAAAGCTGATTATTATGGCAAACACGCCGTGTATTTGTCTCCTCCGCTCCCCTTACTGTTCATTTAACCAGAAACTTCTTTCAAATTACATCCTTCTATTTCTGTGCCTTTGTGTTAATCATTTCCCCAGAGAATTGGTGTTTAATTGCTGTCTAATTTGCATAATTATGCATATTAATCTCTACACCTAATGAATATTCATAATTCTCATTTAGATTTTGTTTTCTAATCAAAAATTTCCAATGTGATTACTGTGCAGAGCAGGGATAAGCCTCTAATAATACCTTGGATACTAGGGAGAATTACTGCCAATTCTCCCACCTCCTACTTCCTAGAATAAACTTTTGCTTTGCTAATGTGTTTTTCTAAAGCAATTCATCTGCATACCCTGCAAACACCAACGGAGATCAGGAGGCAGAAACGCTCCTTCTATTCATTTTGCTTTCATGGGTATTTTTAAAGCTCCCCAACGGTCAGGGCGAAGACATGAGCAGGAACTGCAGCCTCAGACATCCTTGGCAAACTTGCCCCTTTGCGCTGGAAGGACGAGGACCACAGCACCGATCAGGCTTTGGCTGAGACCAGTGCCCTCACGAGGTGCCTCGAGAGCCCCGGAGCCAGAGGGGAAACTGAGGCACGGGGGTCCCAATCCCCCCACCCACCCTTGCACCACGCAGGATGCACATTTGCAGTTCCTGGATCGTCCTGCCCTCAGACAGAGCCACTCGGTTCTGCCTCTAACTGAGGAGCATCCCCAGGCCAGGATGTGCTGGGAGAGGATGCTCAGTGGGGCAGGCTGCTGGGGCACTCTGGAGGGAGTTCGGGTGCCCGGAAGCCCAGGATGAATTTTTTTGCCAAAATTCCTGAAAAAAAGAGAAAAATCACTGCCAGGCTTCCCTGAGGAAGGAGGGAAGAGGAGACGGCGGGTGGTACGGGTGACAAAAGCTGAGGCCAAGAGGCTCACGCATCCTCTAGACATGGAGAAACCCTCTGCACAAGCTACTTCCACATGACAGCAGCACGTCCCAAAGAGGGGTCAAAACTGCACCGGGGGCTCTGACGGCACGCGCCGCGGCAGGCTGCGGAGGATGAGCCGCTCTCACAGAGTGCGTGCGAGTCCCGGGCACCCCTCTTCTCCCCTCACCGCTCTCGGGGAGACGCAGAGCTGGGGGCGAGCAGCCCCCCCCCACCCTCCCCACACCAGGCAAGCGGGAGCTGCGAGGGAAGCCCTGACCTCCTCCCATCAGCTCTGCAGCACGCAACCGGGCTGCCGGCACAGCGGGGGCCAGATCCTGCAACAGCAAACCAACCCCCAGGGAAACCCAAAAAGCCTTTTTTTTTTTTTTTTTTTTTCCCTCCAGGCGCTGGTGTTCACGTGGTTGTGCAGCTGCCAAGGTGAAGCGAGGTTATCGCTCTCCCACCCGAGCAGCAAAGAAAGAGGCACACGGCTCTGGAAGCGGCCCCAAAGGCTCGGCCGCCTCTGAACGTGCCCATGCCAGTGCACCGCTGTGGGGCCAGCCCGCTGTCCGATACCTGCTGGGAAAAAAGCTCCCCTGCCTTCCCCGAGCTGCAGTCACCAGCATGAAAGGTGCTGGCAGAATCACCCGTATTCAGCCCGCAGGTGTTTTAAGGATTCTGGGATTTCTGGGATGAAGCCAGGAAAAAACAGACTGCCCGCTTTCGACTTCTGGCATCTGTCCTATGTTCAATGCCAACCTGCTCTTCCCTCCCTTTGTATTGGAGTATGGATCTAAAAACGGCAGCAGATGCCCTCCGCCAACCCTGCAAAAACCCAAAGTTTGGCCAAAGGCAGGCACTTCAGGAGAAGCCCCCACCAGCAGGGTTTTGCTCCACTCACACCATAAAATCCCCAAAGACGGTGCCACCACCAAACATGGTCACGCTTTCCCCAGCCCGTGGCACTCACCAGCGGTGCCTCGAGCTTGTCCTTCCCACAGGCATTGCCGGGCACGGAGCAGCCAGGCTCGACACGTATGGAGGAAGGGGAAGGAGCAGAGGACGGGGAAGGCTGGGGCGAGGAGGACACTGCTCACGCAGCCCCACACTGGCGTCCCGGGGGCTCGCCCCGAGTGCCCACCCAAGGGCACCCGAGTATCCTACCCAGACCCTCTTGTCCCAGCAGCTCGGGCAGCGAGGCCAGGCGCCCAGGGGACAGTCAGAAGCACCTTGGGGCACCTGGTGATTTGTTTCTTGCCTACTGGCGTTGCTCACGTGCTGCTGGGCTCCCCGGGGTGAGACAGAGATCCTGCAGGCATCTCCCTCGCCCTCCAGCTCTGCCTCACCCCTGGGCACAGATTTCCTGCACGCGCAGTAGTCCCGGGCAAAAAAAAAAAAAAAAATTAAAAAAAAAATCATAAATCTAAGTCACCAACCGAGATCATGTCAAAACTCACGTGGCACGGAGCTGAACTACGTTTGCACAAGCAAGCTGAATTCTGGCACATCTCCGCTTTTGAGTGCCTGGCTTTGCAACATGTACAACACTTTTCCAGCGCAGGGCGTGTGTGCAGTTTTAGAGACGCCCACGTGAGCACGCAGCTGTCGGGAGCCAACTTTATTTTAAAATAAACCCATTTTCCAACTAACCAAGTTAAGGCACACTTTCCAATTCAGAAAAGACAAAAATAGGAACTACCTCCTCTCTCCATTAATACAGTTATTAAAAAGCGTACAGATTAATTGTGCATTTTAATAACCCTGATCATGAATATTCATAACACATTTCTTACTCATGTTCTAATTAAAACATACTAATAGAATAAGATGTAGCTGTCAGACAGTAATTTTTTTTTTCCCCTTACAATTTTTGTGCTGCAGTTAAGAAGAGCTGATAGACAAGAACTGTCCTAAGCTCTTAGCGTGGATAAAAATAAAATTGTGCACATTTAGTCTCAGCAAAAAAAAAAAGCCCCTCACCCAATAACGAGCCATAGTAAAAGGCTACACACAAGCGACCCGGCATCATGGGGCACTGGGAGCCGTTCCCTGCCCAGGAGGAACGAAACCACTTTAAACATACAACGAAGGCGTTAAGGGGGGTGTAGGGTTTTCTCCCCCAACCCCACATCCCAGCAGCCACCTAGGGTCCCTCCTGCCCAGCCCGGTCTGTGGCTGCCAGCCCCTGCCCACAGGGTCCCTGGAGCTGAAAATGCCGCACCCAGAGATGCTGGTTTCGATAACCCAAGTCCTGAAAGCTACCCGGGCACACGTGCTGGTCCTCAAACCAGACGTGAGTCCCAAAGTTTTTTGCAGCTCTGAACCTCCCGATCCGAGCACAGCACCGGGACACGGCTTGGGAAGGAGCATGGCTTCGGTGCCAGCCCCTGCTCTGCCCACCCAGAGAAGGACTCCCCGACATACGGCTCTTGTATCCAGGTCAAGGTCTTTCAAAACAAGCTCAATTGCTAATGATTCCTTTGTGAGCAAAGCTCAGGAGGCAGGCAGCCGTCCCTCCGGACCCAGAGGACATGCAGGGACGCAGGACGGGACATTTTGCTCCTGAGACCTCTCGGACACTGTTTGTGCAGCAAGATCCAGAGTTTTTGCTCTTAAATCCTGCACCAAGGGGTACCTGGAGGAGAATGCGCACCACTGCAAGGCTGTGGGCCAGCAGATCAAATGACTCGAAGGTTTCTGGTGTCAGGAGGAGGATGCAGCGAGGGGACCGTCACAGCAGCCCCGTGGGTGACAGTAGGGGACACTGCGCTGCTCGAGCAGCGGGCTGAGCACTTCCCTCCCCCATGCCACCCCTGCCTCCGCAATCTGCCAGCATCAAAGCGCCCTCCCTAATCTGATTCCCATCAAAATGACTAGGCTAGGCTTTTTTTTTTTTTTTTTTAAAGTCTATTAAAAATATTTAGGCCAAGCCCCTCGTGTGGCTGGACAAGGTTCAGGAGCAGTCACAGCTGCCATGAAGATGGCATCTTCCATCTTCAAGGGTCTACTGACCGCAAGGAGCCCGCAGCGAGGGGCACTTTGAAAGCCAGGCGGCAATTTCAGGTCTGCAGCCACAGCAAGACAGGGACATGGTGGCAGCTGGGAATAAAAACTCCGCAGCCAGCAGCCCACCACGCTTATGTTAGGAACACACTTAACCTCTGCTAGCCCCCAAGCCGCCCTGGGAGAAGCACGGAGGACCCTGCTCCCCGCCTGCCTTCGTCGGAGGTGGGACGTCACGAGCCGCCGTGGATAGAGACACCGGTGCCACTGTAATTTGATTTGAAACAGAGGTGACAGAAGGCTGCTTGATAAACACTTCCAAATTAAGCGGCTTTGTGTCCTAATCGCTCTGGCGATCAGCCTCACAGCAAAATCTCTGCTAAAAGGGATTTGAAATCAATAAAATTAGTCGACTAGTAATTAGCTTTAGTCCCAGTCAAACTAGCAAAGTTGTTTTTCCTGGCAAGAGTTGGCTTCCTGGACTCACGCACCACCGCTCGGCAAGGAAAAACCCACCAATGCGTCTCGGCACCCAGGCATCCCGCAGGAACGGCCCCTGGGCGCAGGCAGAGCCCCCACTGCAAGGGCATAAGCGGGTGCTGGGAGCAGCGGCCAGCTCTCCCCTGTTTATTTACCAGCCCCGGCCACCCCCGAATAGGAAAAAACAGCTGTGAATGGAAGGCAGCCGGTAGCTGTTTACAGGACGTCGATTGTGGATGGGACTATACAATTTGTTCACTTCCTTTTCCCGGCGCACGACAAAACAATTTACAAAAAAATTAAAAAAAAAAAAAAAGGGCAAAAAAAATCCCCCAAAAGCAAGCGGTGCTGAACACCTGGAGGGCAGCACAGGGTCCCCAGCAACGTCACCCTGGTGGCCCCTGCTCATGGGGCAGATCGGGAGTCCTCACCCCGACAGCAGAGGAGCTGGGCTTCATCCCCTCCTCGAAACCTGAGACTGGACCAGAGCTGGCCGGCCAAGACAGCAAGGTTCAGCTTTGCTGCTGCCTGGGGAGAAAAAGTATTTCGGTGGATCTTGTGAGTGGGCGGTTTTGTGCCTCGACCGCACAGCCCGTGCTGCGCTGCTGGTAGCCACAGCCCGGCTGGTCCTGGAGGAGGGATGCAGCGTGGCCGGACGCAGGACAGGATGGCTCGAATGGAGGCCAGGACATGCTCCCCCAAGCCCTCAATTTGAGGGGCACAGGGGCGATCCCTGAGAACGAGCACCGCTGTGTAACTGCCCTGCAGACAGTGAGGTGTCAGCCCTGCCCAGAGGGACCCAAAGCCACCACGCCACGGCCCAAGAAGGGGATGGAGCCACGCTGTCCAAGAAACAGCTCCCCAGGACCTAGCTTGGTCTGTCCCCTGCCCCTCCGTGCTGTCGCTTCCCGACCCGTCCAGGAGAGGTGGCCGGGCCAGACGGCACAAACAGATGCTCTGGACTGTGACAGCCAGTGCACGGCAGCGATGCCACCCCCCCGATCAGGCACCCAAAGGGGGGACGCGTATAAATGCACCGACAAGTTAAATAAACAGGACATCTTGGAGCCCGCTAACACAGATCCGTACAAAATTTACGGGGCAGACTCTGCCCATTTATCTTTGTGATGATGAACGTACTGAGAATTCAAAGCCAAGACACGCACATCCACCCTGCAAGAGGCCCCAACACCTCTGTCCCCAGGGAAGCGCCCGCTGATGCCTCCCCCCTCCCCAAATGCACACTCAGGGATAATTTTTGACTTAAAAAAAGCTGATGCCACCACTTCGGTGATCATTAATTCCTCCGCTTAGCATCTGCTCTGGCATCTCCTGCGCCGTGTTCCGGTTCAGCAATTTCTGCATGGTCCACACTCAAAGCTGTGTTTTAGGAAATGTTTGGGGCTGGGGAAAGATGGGAGCAGTACCAGGCAGAGAGTACGGAAAAACGATCCGTTCCCCATCAGCTTTGGATGAGGCACGAGTATGGAGAGTAAGTAAATCTACAGCCAACACCAAAACAAGCTAGAAAGAGTGGAAAAAGAGCCAGAGAAGTACTTTAGTTACTCCTGCTCTTTCGGAAGATGGCCGGGGAGAGGATGCGCATGGTGTTTCAAAGCGAAGCTGCATTCACAGCCTCTGCTGTGGGTCAGGGCACTGCTCTGCTCCAACGTCACAGCCCAGGGGCGGCTCTCAAAGGACAGGATGTGCTCCAAGGCAGGCCCTGGGCTGGTTTTGGGGGTGCTGGGGTGACATCCCAGAAATACCTCAGAAGAGAAAAATAAGCGTACAAACCAGTGCCCAGCACAGGGGTGAGGAAGGTTTTAAAAAAAAAAAAAAAAAAAGAAAACCCAACAAGCAAATTCAACCACCCTTCACTTTAGAAACAAGTGTTATTTGCAGACCCTACAGAAATGTCCCTACTGCATTTTGGGGGGTGACTTTTTGGTAATTGAAATGAGAGTTTGCCCACTTAAAGCCATAATTCAGGAAATAAATCACCTGGACCAGCCCAAACCTCATCGAGGCCTTGCAAAACAACTGCACACAGTGCCAGCGGCAGGACAACACTGTACCGTGGCAGGGCCACCACCACCGGTGTCTGCAGCGCGGCCGAGGACCAGACCCAGAGCCCCACGGTTCATGCCAGCACTGAACTGCTGGGCAACCCTCTCCCTGGAGGATAGGCCAAACTGGGCGGATTTATTAAACTAAGAAAAAGCCAGTGAGACCGAGTGAAGGCGGCGAGGCCATCGGGCCTCCCGAGCGCAGGGAACAAGCGTGCTCCCTCCAGCAGAAAGGCACGGAGAGCAGAGATGGTCCTACCTCCCAGCTCCAAGGAAAGCCAGCAAGATGCCACAGGGAGAAAGAAAACAAACCTGTGACGACAACCAGAGGGAAGAAAATAAACTTTAAAGCTCAAAACACTTCCCCCAGCTGTAAAAACAAAGGCACAGCAATGACCAAACAACAGCACAAAGGAGCAGCATAAAAAGGGGACGGAGGACAACACGGGGCTCGACCAGTCGCTGCTTTCAAAAGGTCAGCAGCCTGTGGGACGAACCCACCGCGTCCCTTGTCCCCAGCCTTTCTGGGATGAACCTACCCGCGTCCCTTGTCCCCAGCCTCCATCCAAGCCCAACAGCCCAACCACGCTCTGCAAGACGTGGGATATCAAGGGTCTAAGGGAAAAAAGCACAGGGAAATGGGCCAAGAATAACATTGGTTTGAGTCAGACTGGTAACAGGTGTCAGAGAATTCACTTTTTCTTTGCTAGTGCCTTGGATCAACATGTATTTCGGAGGAGCAGCTCTGCTTCCCTCCTCGCAGATGGAAACAGAGACCCAGTGCGAGGCGACAGCGGGAAACCCACTGCCACCAGCTAGCTGGCCCTGCGGTCCCAGTGCACCATAACACGGCAAAGCAGGGCTGCAGGGACCACGGAGGGTGGGAGAAGCACGAGGGGCTGCTCCAAACCCTGCGGATGAGCCCACGCCTGGGGATGAGCCACCCGCAGCTGCTGGTAGCAGCTCATGACAAATACAACCCTGCAGAAGAGCAAGGAGGTGGCTCAGACCTGACCCTGCAGGACCCCCTTGCCAGGAGGGTGCCACCAAGCACCTTCGCTCTCCCCACGCTGCTTTTTGACAGGAGGCTGGGGAACACACCCACGCACCAGAACCAGGCTCCAACTCCAGGCTGCTAAATCTCAGCACAAACGCAGCGCTGGACACCAGCAGTGCCGGCCCGTTACCTCCCCAGCAGTCCTTCAACCCACTGCAAACACGCTGCTCCTCACTATTTCCAGGCATGCAACTTGAAAATGTTTAATTCTACTAACTAAATATTAAAAGCCATGGAGCTACAAAGGTTACATCCTGGGCCTGAACACCAGACTCGTGCCGGTGAGGAGCCCCGGCTGGAAGGCCATACGTGTGTCTATAGGACCTCTGAGGGCTCCTGGGAACAGAAGCCCTGCACGCAACTCAAACGCAAAGACAGCCCTGTAGAGAACTTCTACTCATCTTCTGCATCACATCCATTCAACAACATCAACATGTTTGCTACCACAAAACAATTTAAATTCAGTAGATACAGGCTCATTCACAAAGCAAGGAGTTATATTCCATTAAACAGAAAGCTTTGGGGAGAAGAGCGAGAGTAAATCCACTTTCTGTTTTTTCCGGGTCATTTATTTTACCACAAAGTTGCACACTCATGAAAGATGCAGACACTTAACACTAACGCATGTATTGTCGTCCAAAGAAAGAATTCATTTTGCTGAGTGCGCACAGCAGCCCGATGCCAGCGAGGAATAAAATACGACGGCTGCGGGTCCCCCGAGACGCTACGTATTGACCTTTCGTATTTCACAGGCAAGTGTGTATTTTGCACATACGTGCAGATGCACAGAATAGGCGCATACACCCCCACTACTTTACTTAGAAGCATATACCTCTATTTCCGCTCTGATTTGCATCTTTCCAAGTATTGTGTAATTTGCAATGTAAAATTAAATTACAGTATCAGAGATGCAACCAGAATACTGTCCTTTTGCTGGGGAACAGAACTCTTTTCCCACTTGGTTTCCATTATTCAGCAAGTAAGAAAATAACAAAAGCCCCTTTACTTATACTTGACCAAAAAAAACCCCAAAACCAAACCCAAACCCAAAGTTTGCTAGAGAGGCATTTCAGATCAAACAAAAACTTTTTCCCTGGCGACTTCCCCAGGCCGTGTCCAGAGAGCAGTGCCAGCCGCGCGTACGTGAGCCCTCCCAGCCCGCCACCGTGCTCCGAAGCCAGCAGGTAGGGAGGCCAGAGGCAGTTAAAAATTAGACAAATTAAAAACTGTTTCCAAATAATGTGGAAATTACGTGGGGAAAACGGCCAAACACACACACACTCACAGTGGCCTTGGTAGTTTATTTCTAAGTCTTCTCTTACCGGGGAGAGGGATGGTGGTTAATGACTTTTATGCTCTATTGCTAATGAGCCAGCACTTACCCTGCAAACGTCCCTGGAGTAGGGGGAAAAAACAGATCCCAAAGGGGAGAGGACGGCCGAAGCAAACGCAATCCAGGAGTGCTTCTTCTAACCCAACTCACAGGGGCTGCAATCCTGCGGGGTGCTGGGCAGCCCAGCACCCTTCGGCTCCACTGGTAGCACAGGATGCCCTGGACCGCACAGGATGCGGCCGCAGGGCTGGCTAGGATAGCTAACATGTTCGCCGAGACGATGATTCAGCCCACAGGAAGGATCATCTAAGAAGAATTGTTCGACACAATGAGAAAAACTTTCCCAAACAAAGTGTTCTCACCACCACCTGCGTGCCTCCCTCCGCGGGGCTGGGGCAAGCCCTCAGCTCCAGCTTTTGTTTGCAAATAACCTCAAGAATAGGGTCGCTACAGTAAAGGTTCGTCTTTTTGCCTTTCTCAAGGCAAGCATCGCCGAGCATGCAGCGGGCTCACGACTGCCATCCTGTCCCCCGAGAGCAAGCCGGTGGGCAACACAGAAGCTACCAACGCCTTTCTGTTGCCCAAACCCTGGGCCAGGCCCAGTTACAGCGCTGTAAGTGCAGGATTGTAAACTTCAGTTGCTGAATACGCCCAAAATACACAAGCCAGGCTTACTAAGGCATCCCTAAAGCAAAACCAAGCGCCAGTAGCATACAAGGTACAGGTATTGGGGGTAACTGCACGTACAGCCAGAGTTTTCCCTCCCAGGCACCAGTTCTTACAGAATTTGGTCAACATGACACAGCATAGCGAGATATTTACCTTAAGAACAGTTTAAGGACAGATGTGACCTATTTAGAGCTCTGTCAAATATTTCTGTAATTGAATATATCATTGATTATTTAAATTGTATTAAAAAGGGCTGCATTTGATCTACTTGCTCCTAAGAAGCACCATATCCAAGAACCATGACTTTTTTTTCCCTCTCTCTAAATAAACATTTCAAGATTTTTCACTTGTCCCTTCCCCTGCGAAAAATCCACACCTTTGCATAACCATACTCCATGCCCCAAATTCCCTTTGTGCCCCTAAAGCCAAAAGGACAAGTCACAGAAAAAGCTTACCTAGGAAAAAAAACAAAACAAAACAAAAAAACCATCAGCTTTGTTTTAAGGTCTACAGAGGCTTATGGATAGACGGCGTAGAGCCATCAGGCAAGGTCTCAGTCAGCCTCTTGACCTCAGCAGAAATCAATGATGCGTGGCACCCTGGGTTTAGGCTGTCAATCAGCCTCTGAAACCCTGTCTCTAACACGTCAGCAAGGGGACACCGAAAGCTGCTCCAGCCCCTTGTGCGCTGCTTCCCCTTGCCCGTAAAACCAAATCCCAAGCAGCGCATTAGCCCAAACCTGGCAAAGAGATCAAGGGCTGGAGCTGGTGGCGGTGGGTCGGTTTTTTGAAAAATCTGGATCTGTCACCTGGTCAGGTTCGGTACGTAGACAAGTACCTGGGGCCAGCTCAAGGGAGGGGACAGGAACGGAGGGTGGCACGGCTTCTGCCAACAGCGGCGTGGATGCATCCCATGTTCAATCAGTCATGGAGGTAAGGTGTGAAGCATCCGGCTCAGGCTGGGATGTGTCCAGCTCAGCAGATACCTACTTGTGGGCTCCTCCTGCACTGGGTGGGACTACAGCTGACTTGGACAACAAGGGGAAGGGAAGCCCATCCTTACCATCAACATGCTGGGCACACCGAGCCCTCCCTCTGTAAGCGCCACAGCAGATCCCATGCTGCTGACCTTCACCACGGCTCTCCCTCTCCCCGGGCAAACGTGTCAATACCATGGATGAGGTGCCAGTAGATGGCACTCAACGTGTAGCATGGCTCCTCTGTTTTCTAGGACTAACCAACACTTTTTTTTCCTGCGTGCACATTTCAAATCATTTCCTGGGTGCAACTTTAGCATCACTTAACAACAGCCAGCAGGAGCTGGTCCTCCTTGGTCTGATCTCTCATGCTGAACAACACAAAAAGCCCTGAGAAAAACTCACCGCACAGTTCCTAGGAAGACCCACGAGGATCTCATGCGAGCAGGTTTTATTCTGACTCTTACAACACTACGGAGCAACACTTCACCTGATTTACATCTTTCACATTACCCTGGGCACGCACTGACCCATCATTCAGCTTGCGGATGGGTGATGCAGCGTTGCCAGTAAAGATGGGAGTCAGTTTTCTCCCCCTGCTCTGCAGCTGGCGTAGCAAACCTGTGCAAGCATCCAGCCTGGCTTCGCACACCGCATCCGAGCCCTTTAAATGCTCTTCACATCGGTGCTGTGTGCTATTCAGAGGAACAAGTTGGAGACAAAAAGAAACCCATTAGATTATCTTGTCTGTGTCTCCTCTACATGATGTTTCGTTTTCTAGTGCTTTTGTCTAGACAAGCAGTAACACTTCTTATCAGGAATGCCAGTACAACTGCCTAGTAAAATTGACCATCAAGCAGTTTCTCTGATATTTTGCTTAAAGCTTGCTTTCTCTTAGCTACAAGAAGCTCAAAGGAATTTTTTCCTCTGTGAACAAAAAGAGCTGCACCAGCGCCCAACCTGTAAGCGCAGAAGCTCTGGTTGTCTGAAGAAGGTTAAAAACGTGGAGCTCCACAGTCACTGGGATGGGAGAGCTGAGCTCTCTTGGCTGCGAACCAAGCTCCCTCCGGTTCCTCACTGCACTGGGGTCATGAGCTGGTTCGAGGCATTACAGCACTCACTTCTCTGGAAGGAAAGGGCCCTTCTCGCCCTGCATTTATCTTGAGCAAGTTCTGGGGCTCACCGGACTTTCCAGGGGCTGCTGAACATGTAAGACAGCAGGAAACCCAACAAAAATCAGTTCCCCATTTGGAGCACAACATGCCCCAGAAGCCCCCAAGACGGGGCAGGCCAGGACGGACGGGAAGAGGAAGACCTCAGTCGGCAGAAAGCGATCGTCAGCTCAGCTGTTTGCAAAACCGCAGCTCCACACCTCTTGCCTTTGAGGCGACGCGAGAACCCCATTTGCTTCTGGCAGAGGGAGCAGGTCAGAGGCTGGAGGGGACAACTGCCTCCATGCAAGCTGCCTCAGCTGCTCCACTGGACCCCCTCAACCCCAGGCAGATCAGGAGGAAAACAAGCAGGCTGTAAACCTCTCTGGTGCCCAGGATCCATCGCACTAGAGGGTTTGGCTGTCCAGCTCCTGCCCACGCTGCTCTGATCAGGACCAGGAGAACACATCTACCTCTGGTGACCTCGGAAACGGAGGTTAACTCTCTCACGGGAAGCTAATTCTGGGCTTGCATAGCTTTGTCCATCCTGCCAATTCCTCCTTATCTCAGCAGCATCCCAAAGCCTCAGTTGCTCCCTGGCATCCCAGGGGGAACCCTGTCCACTACGAAGCACACGGCATACTGCCTCACTTAAGCACAAGCCCAAGTTTATTTAAAACTAAGAGGTGTACGTTTCCCAACCAGGGCAAGAGCCCCTGTAGCCCACCTCATTTCAAAGCAGGCACCATTTGTAGCAATTCAGATAAAACTGGTTTCTCTCAAGTTAAAACTAGATACTCATGAGCCACTCAAATTAAAGCAAGACCGTCTCCAGAGAGCTGGGCATTGGTTTGATTCATTTCTAAAACCAGTCGAAATGAAAACCATCCCACAAGCCCCTTCTAGGGGAAGGAAACCCCACAACCAGGTTGTGCGGCTACACCAGTTAACCATGCCAGCTATCGGCTCCCAGCACGGGGACCAGGGGCCACCACCTCACTCAAGAAACCCTCAGCCAGCAATTAACTTTGTTGTGTGCTGGAGCCAGCCTCCAGCTACATACCCTTCTCCTCTTCTTGCTGTACCACTCACCACGGCTTGCTTTAACAGCTTTTAAGGGACTTACATGTAAGTTATGGGGGAAGGCAGGGAAGCAGCAGAAAAAGATGAACTGTTCTTGCAGATCCACATGTCTTGCTCCCAAAACAGGATCGTGTCTCCTCAAGCAGCATTAACGCCCTCTGCTCCCGCCCAAAAGCGGAACGGTACCGAAAGGCAGGTACCCAGAGCACGGGGAAGAGAGAAGGATCCCTGTAGACTTCCAGTCTGACACTCCAGCCCACCTGCCTCCAAATCCCTCGAGAGCAGAATTCCCAACTCATCTGCTAAAAATTATTCTTTCACACTCCATCCTCCCACCCCTGCCAAAAAATGTATGCCGCCAGATGTCTGGCAGGAAGACCTACCCCAAACCAGCTTGTTCTGGGATGCCATGTCCATTGAGTAGCCGGCAGCCGAGGAGCCCAGCACCCCTGTGCCGAGCGGTCTGAGCCCCAGCGCACTCCTCCCACCCGCTCGGGAACGCCGGGGAGGAGCGCAGCTCCCGGTTTCTCCGTCCCTGCCCACTCCTGCCTGCCTTTGTTTGGGGGACTATAAAGGAGTTCACTCTAAGGACAGGCAAAGGCAGTTAAAAGAAAGTTAACGAGGTTTATGGAGTGGATTAAGTTTACCAGGGGATTTTATGATGCGCTGCCCGGAGAGCAAAGAGCAACTCGGCAGCACATCTTCCAGACCAGGTTGGCTCCCAGAGAGCCCTGGGACAGCCTCACAGCACCTCAGGCAATGGGAAGCGTGGGGAGGGGAGAAAACTCACCTACGTGCCTCAATAGTGCTCTTATCCACAGATATAAATTCCTTAAAACAAGCCCTTTTAAAGGCCAGGGTCGGGGCTCAGCGGCACCCCTCCTGCTAGCAGGGCTCCCAACCAAGTCTGCAGCAGCAGCCTCTGGAGCAGTGGTTTGCCCTCTAACAAAAGCCATCTCCACCCAATCCTGCGTGGCTCTGTTGTGGTGATACAGGGTATTTCTTTGGCACAGCTCTGGTCGCTGTTTATTGTCTTGCTTTCCTTTATCTGCAGATCTCAAAGCATTTTATAAATGTTAAACCTCAAAGCCTCTCTAGGGAACAAAACTGTTTCTAGCTATTGTACATATGGAGAGACTTGCCCAAAAATTAGGGCAGAGCTGGAAATGCAGCAGCAGAGACCAGAGTTGAGACAGCCTCTCTTGGCACAATATAAAGCAACGCAGATTATCCCTTAAATACCTGCACGGACAGACACATCTCCAGCTATTAACCCACACGTTGTCGAGCCACCTCTTGGAACAAGCACTTGCGCTCACCGGGTCAGAAAGCCTTGCACGCTGGAGCGCCCAAAAATCTTTACAACTGGCAATCCAAACCACAACGTCTCACTAATCTTTCAGTTTTCTTCTTTGGGTAAAAAACCACCAGTCCTACAGTTTCAACTTTTTAGAAAATTATTTAAAGAAAACAGAACAAAAACCCACAATGCTTTTAAAAATACAAAGCAAGCTGGGGGAGAAGTGCTGTTCTCTATTTTTGAGCTGACCCAGAAGGGCTGGAAGAGGCAGAGTGCTGTAGGAGATGCTCGTGCCTGGCTCTCCTTGCCATGTGGCACATGTCCCGCTGTCAGAGGTCCTAAGCTGCAGTGGTTTCACAGTGGGGAGCGTAAGTCACAGCTCCCCATCTTTTTACTCAACTTTATTTTCCATGCATGTCAGTTGAAAGGAACCTGAGGAGCAGCAGGAAGTGGGAATTCAGTGCCATCCAGGCTTGGCTTTTCCCACCACTCCAGGGAAATGCCGTGGCGAGACGGATGGTACGGGAATCATACCAGTGCTTTACTCAGGAGATCACTGCCTGTGATCTCTCCAGCTAGGGGAGAAAACCAAAATAACCGAGTTTCTGGGATGGGAAGGAGCCAGCACAAGGGTGCCCTAGCTAGGGGAAGAGCAGCT